>NW_022589716.1:8221775-8725243 GCF_004348235.1 Phoca vitulina
GGGGGGGGGGGGGGGGGGGGGGGGGGGGGGGGGGGGGGGGGGGGTTGCTACAACCACCAGCCGGAGGTAGAAGGTCAGAGGGGTTGGTGGAAATACTCAGGCCTCATTCCTCCCCGACTACTCCACCCAGGCTAGACCCTAGAGAATAGGGCAGCCTCTTCCCCATTCCCTCTCCAGGCCCAGGTCTGTGGTGAGAAGAAGAGGGCTTTGCATGGGTGAGGGGGCAGCCCCTGTGGCCGTGTGCCTACGCAGGAGCAGTGAGAATCAGCAGAGACCCCCCCGGACCTGTGTCTCTGAGGATCTCAAGGCCCCAGGGCCCAGACCCCAGGACAATAGGGGACAGATATTGTTTATGCTGTATCCTGGTGCTAAGGAGCTTAGTCTAGTGGAACCCTGGGCCAGATTTGAGCAGAGGGCATCTGAGAAGGATGCAGATACTGTCCAGTACCTGTCCCTCCCCCTCCCTACTAGGGAACTCTCTCCCTAGGCACCTGCCTCATTAGTCTGGTCATTGTAAATTCATGAGGACTAACATCTCCTCCCTGCCCCCGCCTGCCTCCTGGCTGGGAGAAGAGGAGCTGCCAGTCTAGGATGGACAGGTGGATGCACCCTGAGCAGAGCAGACTGGATCTAGGAGATAATGGGGCTCCAAGAGCCATGCACTGCCTGATTTCGCCTCATCTGCAGGTAGCTCTTTCACACTTTGACTTCTGTCTGTAGCAGATTTGTGCCCCCATTAGGTGGGCCCCCCAAAAGAAGAGTTTTCAAAGAGGAAGAAGTTGGGGAGAGCCCAGCAGGGGTACCCCCCACTTCTGTTCTGTCCCTAAGCCTGTTCTCCCATGCCATTGGTCAGTTTCGGGGGACCTTCCCCCCAGGATGGATGCAAAGTGTTTGTATAACCCCAGCAGCCGCAGGCTTGGTTCTCAAAGACAGGGACTACAGGGCCATCAGGGGGGTGCCAAAGCAAGGGAAGTCACTTCCAGCTTCCCTGCCCCTTGGGACAGCAACCTCTCCTCGGGGCACAAATGGGCAGCCTGACCTTCGGGGGCTACAAAGAACCCCCAGATTGAGGCCCGGGCTGTCGGAGGCCCTGCCCACTCCAGCTCCTCCCTCACCCAAGACAGGAAACTCCCAGAGACAAGGTTTGTTTGGGTAAGCATCGCCCATCCCAATCTCCTTTATTATTTTTTTTAAAGATTTATTTATTATTTATTTTAGAGACAGAGAGTGCAGGAGGGAGGGGCAGAGGGAGAAGGAGATTCTAAATTTTTTTTTTTAATATTTTATTTATTTATTTGACAGAGAGAGAGATAGCGAGAGCAGGAACACAAGCAGGGGGAGTGGGAGAGGGAGACGCAGGCTTCCTGCCGAGCAGGGAGCCCGATGCGGGGCTTAATCCCAGGACCCTGGGACCACGACCTGAGCCAAAGGCAGACGCTTAACGACTGAGCCACCCAGGCGCCACGAGAAGGAGATTTTAAAGCAGACTGCACTGAGCAGGGAGCCCGGAGCCTGGAGCCCCATGTGGGGCTCGATCTCAGGACCCTGAGATCACGACCTGAGCCAAAACCAATAGTCGGATGCTTAACCGACTGTGCCACCCAGGCACCCCTCCCCAATCTTCTTTATTTTTTTTTTTAAGATTTTATTTATTTATTTGACAGAGAGAGAGTTAGTGAGAGCAGGAACACAAGCAGGGGGAGAGGGAGAGGGAGAAGCAGGCTTCCCGCAGAGCATGGAGCCCCGATGTGGGGCTCGAACCCAGGATGCTTAACGACTGAGCACCCCAGGTGTCCCCCCAATCTCCCTTATTAAACAGCAGTCCCAGGAGCACCTGTCTGGCTCAGTCTGTAGAACACGGGACTCTTGATCTCTGGGTTGTGGGTTTGAGCCCCATGCTGGGTGTAGAGATCACTTAAAAATAAAATTTAAAAATCTTAAAAAAAAAAAAAAAAGTCCCAGCCTGAGTCCACTCCACTTGAGGGAGGGGTTCTTGCTGCCCTTCCCACTGAGGACCCACAAGACCCTCACAGGGTCCACGAGTGCCCGAACACCTGGGTCCATGGTCCCCCCCACGTGCAGGATAATAAAGTCTGTATTTGACACTTTCCATGAGTTATTATTCCCACCAGCCCTGGAGGCTCCGCTGGCCCAGACAAAGCCACAGGGTTCTCCGTGGCAGGCATAGTTACCTCTTTTCTGTTCTCCTGCCAGCTGGGGGGAGGGCTGGGGGAGGAGAGGTTAAACCAGAGACCTCTGGGAAGGAGGTGATGGGGCCCAGGGTTGGGGAGGACAGGACGGAGGAGGGTTGTGGCCACCCGCCCCCCCCACCTGCCCAAAGTTTCTTTAACCCCTGCTCCTCCAACGCTCCCAGACCCAGGAGGCCCCAGGCTAGGCTGGGGAGGAAGGAGCCCAGACCAAGCCCTAGGTGAGCGTGGGGATGTCGTAGGTGGGAACACCCTGGTCCCTGAGCCTTTCTCCAGGCTCAGCTGGTGGGTACCCGCGAGTCTCCCTGCAGATCTCCACTCACCTCTTCTTGACAGCCGCAACACTTCCCAGCGTTATGGAACCCAGGGAAGGACAGACCCCTTCTCTCCCCGCAGAAATCTGTGACTCTGAACCATACTCCGGCTCTGCCAGGGTCTCCACACTTGAGACCCCGAGGCTGAAGTACTAGGGAGTAGGGCCACTCATGCGAGCAGCAGGTGGCTGGCGGGTGGGCCTCACTGATGGGGGCTTGGCATCGGTTAGAGCACTGCCCAGGTGGGCAGACCCTCCAGGGAGGTCTGCTGGCCCTGGCAGGCTCATGACAAACTGGAGGCCCACCCGGAGTCGGAGGAGGGCGCAGGAGAGAGGGGGACCAGCAGGGCAAGACAAGGCTGATGCAAGCCTTCTGCAGGGGCAGGACAAGTGTCAGCCGGATGCGAACAGAGACCACCTCATCCTGGGACGCCTCATGGCCTAGATTCTGGGCGCCGTGGAGACTCTTGGCACCTTCTCTCCTCTGGGGTCAGAGCCAGCACCCCGTCTCCCACACCCCGTGCGCACACATCCTGCAGGGAGCAGGCCTCATATTGCTGAGATCCCTGGACTAGCCTGATCCCTGAACATCAAGAAACCCCGAATTGCTCTGCCTCAGTGGAGAGGGGTCTCTGGGGCTCCAGGACCAGGGATCAGGGCCCAGAAGCCTGCCTCCCCAGAGGGCATTTAAAAGACAAGCTGGGGAAATGCCAGCAAATGTTTATAGCCTGTGGGATATGCCAGCCCAAACCCAGAACGCATGCCCTCGTTCTCCTGCCGGCCACCTGCCAGCCAAAGGGGAGGCATCTTGCTCTAGAGCTAGGAGACCCCAAGGGCCCAGAGAGAGCAGGAGGCTTGTCTGGAATCCCACAGCTCCTGAGCCGCACAGCCCTGGGAGCCAGATGTTGGGGGAAGGGACAATGACTCCTAACCCAGGGCACAGCGTGGTGGAGGGATAGGGGCACTGGGACACTCAGATTGCCAGACAGGGTGGGCAGGCCTGGTCGGTGGGACAGTGTGGTAGGGCAGGGAAGAGTCCAGTTTGCGGGGAGCGGAGGCTGGCTGGCTGTAGGAGGGGATGTAAGGCTGGTTGCTAAGGAATGGAGGGAACAAGTCGTCTCACCAGAGGTTTAGGTGACCCAGCCGTGGGGCACGGAGCAGACCAGAGCCGGCGGTACCGGGGGCACTGGGTATCATCGAGGCTCGTCCCCACAGCTGGCCAAGCAGACTGGAAGCCTAAGAAGCCCTCCACACTCACCTAGCTGACGACAGCGCCCTCCCTGAAGTCCCTGCGGGAAGAACCCTTGACTCCTGAGGCCAGCAGCCCACCCTCTCCTGATGCAGCCCGTTCTTGGCTTCTCTGGGGTCCGAGGGCATGGCGCTTACTTCCTTCGTCCCAGGCCTGTCCTCCAGGAAGATTCTGAGCCCTGGGCAGGCAGAAAACATGTCTGGCTAATGTCCATACCTCTCCCCACCCATCACCCACCACCCACCCCAGGGGCTGAGAAAGAGAGGGGCACGCAGGCTGTTCCATATTCAAGGCAATGAATGATTTTTGCCTTAAAGTCTTAGAAATATACTCAGAAATATACCGTGGTCAGTCCGTCAGCTGACTGAGCTGTCACCCAGCGCTGCCAGGAGCCGGGGACCACGCGTCACTGAGACAGATGTGGTCTTCATCCTCCCAGAGCTCCAAGTCCCAACGGCAAGGGGGACAAAGCAGATCCAGAGCGGTTTGGCCTGTGACGAGGGCCACGGGAGCCATGGGATGCCAAGGCCGGGGGACTAGGGTATCTTCTTTGAGGAGACGTACCTGAGCTGAGCTGGCTGGGCCGAGGGTCTCCAGCCTGCGGCCCAGAGGGGGAGGCGTGTCAGTTCTCAGGCGGAAACCCTCAGAGCTGGAGCTGCCTTGACAGGGGAGGGGGATGGGAGGGGAGGGCAGAGGGCACCGCGTGTCCACAACGGATAGCCTGGGGACAGGGAGCCAGGACAAGGCAGTGGCAGGGCCTTGGGTCACTGCCCGTCA
Source organism: Phoca vitulina (assembly GCF_004348235.1). Lineage (NCBI taxonomy): Eukaryota > Metazoa > Chordata > Mammalia > Carnivora > Phocidae > Phoca > Phoca vitulina. The sequence goes on from NW_022589716.1 coordinate 8,226,322, forward strand.
GTTACCTGAAGGACAGGCCCCCTCAGATCTCACTGGCAGCCGGCTCCATTGATCCGACTGGAGACTGGAAGTGGCCAGGGAACATTCAGGCCGGGGGACACTGGGGAGAACACTGTGGGAGGTACTTGCCACCCTGGCTTTATCTGGACTCAGCCATGTTCCTTCCCAGCAGGCCCAGCATGGGGCCTGCCAGGGTGACCCCTGATGCCCTCGCCAGGCATATACCTGCCCCCCTCCTGTGGACACACAGGTGGGTTGTACCACATCTGGACAGGTGAAGCCTATTTTCACCAGCCGCCAGAACAGAGCCAGCCTCCTTCCTGGGAAGCCATCTGTCCAGCTCAGGTTGCCTGAAATGGGCACCAACATCTGAACAAACAGCCCTGGGAGCGGAGGGGGGGTGGGGGTGGTGGGGGTGGTAGGAGGGATGCAGCCTGCCCAGCCCAGCTCCGGAGCGCAGATGAGTTCCTACAGCTGTCCATGGCCCCAGGCTTGCCTGATGCCCACATGGACCTCCAACCCCTCAGTCCCATGGCTGACCTGCTGCGTGCCCGTGTTCAGCCACGCCGAGCTCTCTCAGGCCCTCCCCAGACGACCTGTCTTTTCTTCCTGGCATAGGAGCGGCCTCTGCTTCCCTCCTGGAAGACTTCCCAGAGCCCTCCACGCCGGGCCACCCTGCCAGTAGAGCTCCCCAGGGCCCACCACGGCCCCAGGGCAAAGGACCGGTGACACAGAGCGGATGCTTGGTAAGCACGGCTGCCTGTAGTCCTGCCTCTGGGCTGGGTGCTCCCAGGGACGATACCTGGCCGGTTTGGACCCCCTGTTCTTCCTGCTCCTTCAGCCCATGTGGGTTTGCCGGGCTCTGAAGGGTTGACCCGGACTCAGAGCTGGGCTGGGCCCCTGGGCAGGAACTGCCTATCTGAGGTCCACACTCAGCCCAGCTGTCCCTGTCCCTGCCCACCTGGGAAAAGGAGGGACTGGCATGACCCCTCCCCCATCCCCCTTACATCTGGCCCTGGCCTGCGGGCAGCCCTGTGACCTGGGGAGCGGGAGCAGTCTCTGTGGGCCTCAGAGCTTGGCAGAGGATAACCCCCCAACTACAGGCTGCAGGGCTTGCTGTGGATCTAGGATCTGGGCACACCTCAGAAGCCTTCAGCTTCCACTTTGCCTGCTGCCTGGGCCTGGGGGCGGGGGTGTATCGACCTTTAATGCATCTTTGCCCAGGAGGGACTGTCCTGCTCTCTGTCTCCTGATGGGGTCTTCCAGATAGTGCAGGGGTGGGGGCTGTGGGTCCGGAGCTGGGCAAGGACCTAAGGGCACACGGGGATTCCAACCCCCTGACTGCACCCTTGCCAGGAGGCCTTGGGCCAGTGGGGAGTGTGAGGTGTGCCGGCTCTTTCCTCTGGGGACTCCAAAAAAGCCATACGTGCATCCCCCAAAGTTCATTTCCCATTTCCTGTAGGTCGGCTCTCAACCTGACAGGCGTCCCCTCTCACCTCCCAATCACCGTTCCTCCCGCCCCTTCCCCTCCCCTCTCCCCACTTTCCATTCCCCACCCCTCCCCCCTACCTAATCAGAATGCCCCACCCCCACAGGGTGGCTTCCTCTCGCTGTGTCTCATTCCCTCCGTGGGAGAGGGGGAGGCCGTCCCTCCTGCCCCCTGCCTCCCCACAGTCACCGTCCTTTCCCCTCCACCCTTCAGGAAGCCCCCACCCCATCCTGAAATACCCCACCCTCTGGATCCCTCCTCCCCAACCTGGGATTCGGTGTCCCAGGCCCCCACCCTCAGCGAACTTGGCTCCTTTCAGCTCCCCTCCCTCGCGGGCAGAGGCAGGGCGTTCAAGTCCATTTAATCTTGGCAGAATGCAATTTCCTGCTTCAGGGAGCTGGCGGGTTTAGGAGGCTTAATGAGGGGGGAGGGGGGAGACGGGGAAGAAGGAGGCTGAACCGGGCTAGGAGATGGAGACAGAGTCCCTGAGAGGGGTGGTCCAGGAAGCTCGGGGATGTGTCTGTCTGGGGGTTGCCTGGGGGTGGGGAGCGGGTGGTGTTTGGGATCACACAGGGGTCAGCTCTTCAGCTTTGGGCTCCCACCGGTAGGCCCGGGCTGCTCCGCAAACCTCCCCACCCCCAGCTAGGTGGGGTGGAAACGCGGGGAGGGGAGGGGCCTCAAAGTGGCCCACTGTCAACAAAATGGGGAGGGTCAGTGTGTGTGTGTGTGTGTGTGTGTGTGTGTGTGTGTGTGTCCGCGCGTGCTCTGTTCGTGAGGCACGTGTCTGCTTGGCCAACAGGGTGGTGGGGGTGCAGGTCCAAGTGTGCAGATGGGAGAGGGAGTCCGGGGGAAAATGTGCAGCTGGGGGGCATTCTAAGTGGGCTGGACACTCTGGGTGGGTCCCCGAGAAGGTGCAGCTGGGAGGTCCCAGACCCCCAGGTGGGGGGCTGGGCAGCCAGGCTGGAATTTCAGTCCCGAATAGGATGCTTATCGGGAACCAGCCACCAAGGCAGAGAAGATAAGGGACAAAGGGGCCTCTCAGCTGCCGGAAGCCCCACACCTGGTGGGGGCAGGGCGGCCAAGAGCCCCGCCTGACACCCAGAACCCAGACCACCTCTGGGGAGACTGAAGTGGAGCACCTTCTGAGGGCCCCTGCCCTGCAACCCCATTTGGTCCCCTCTTCCCTCCCCTCCCCCTCTCTCCCTGACCTGGTTCAGCAGATCTCCTTTCTGGAGAAGCCCTTGGAGGAGCCACAACCCGGGATACAGGGAGTCCCCAGGCGGGGCAGGTGGAGAGGGGTGGTCAGGGACTGGTATCGGGTCCTTCCTCAGCCCATGGGAAGCAGGCAAGGGGATGGGGTGGAGGGTCTTCACAGGGAAAAGCAGGCAGCCTGGCATCCTCCAGGAGCAGTGCCCCGCATGAAGAAGCTCCCCTAAGCCAAAGCCCCGGGCCCTTGGGGAGGGTCCGAGCAACGAGGACGGAGAGGGTTTCAGGACTCTGGAAGGCAGGGCCAAGACTGCCAGAGGCACCTCCAAGCCACTGTGCGGTCCAAGCCCACTCTTCATACTGGGATTTCTCATTTCTGGGGGGCCCGGGAGGAAGGCCCATAGAGACGACATTGGGCTGAAGCTGGGCATGGCCCTCTTCTTCTGGGCCTCGGTTTTACCATTTGTGAACAACAGGGCTGGGATAGGGTCTCCGAGGAGTAGCCCACGGTGCCTTGGAAGAAGGTGGGCCCCACCCCAGCCCAAGGGTCGTCGTGGGTGGGCTTGAATGGCAGCCCAGTGCGTAGAGCAGGACACTAGGAAGCTGGGGAGGGGAGAGGTATGTGAGGGACACATCCTATGGCCTCGTGCCCTCCTAGATGCCTCAAGGCCCTCCCAACGCCCCACCCCCATGAAAGCAGCATGTCCTCCAGAGGTCACCTATCCCTTTGGGGAAGAGGACACAGTCTGCCAGGAGAATGTGCTCAGAGGCAAAGCAAAGGCCCCACAGGCTGGGGGTCTCCAGGAGCCCCCTACCCCAGCCCTTTGCGTTAGGATGGCTTTGGCTCCTTGCCCCTCTGCTTCCCCTTCTGACTAGTTTGCCAGTTCCCTGGGGCCAGCTGTCCCCTCGCTTGGCCTCTTCATCTGGCTGGGGCCTCCCCAAGGACTGTTCCAGGGCCCACATCTCCCCTCCCTCTGCATCTTTGCTGAACTCAGCCCCAGCCCCTCCTGGCTCTTGTAAGTGTTGGTCAAAAGGGAGCTCATGGGCCGCTGCTGCACCCCCTAATCCACACCCCTGCCCCACACCCATCTCTAGTAGATTCTGACCTGTGGATCCCCTTCCAGACAACTCCACTATCTGACCTCTAGGACATACCTTGGTGGGTCATCCTTCAAGCTGTGAGATCTCTTTTTTTTTTTTTTTTTAGATTTTATTTATTTATTTGACAGAGAGAGAGAGACACAGTGAGAGAGGGAACACAAGCAGGGGGAGTGGGAGAGGGAGAAGCTGAGCAAGGAGCCCAATGCAGGTCTCGATCCCAGGACCCTGGGATCATGACCTGAGCCTAAGGCAGACGCTTAACGACTGAGCCACCCAGGCGCCCAAGCTGTGAGATTTTTAACTGTTTTTTTTTTTCTTAAGATTTTATTTATTTATTTGAGAGAGAGAGCATGAGCGCGGGGAGGGGCAGATGGAGAGGGAGAAGCAGACTCCCCGCTGAGCCTGGAGCCCAATGTGGGGCTCAATCCCAGGACCCCCGGATCACAACCCGAGCTGAAGGCAGAAACTTAACTGGCTGAGCCACCCAGACGCCCCTCTAATTGGTTCTTTGAAGGCCAGTGGCTGTCACCTCCTCCACACAGCCTTCCGTGAGTCACCCTCCTAGCCCTCTGGATACCTTCCGCACACCCACCAGGAGACCCCTGCTGACCTTGCCAACTCCCACAGCTCCTGGTTTGTAAATGTGTGGAGGAGTTGTGGGCTGGACGCTGGGGTGGTGGTAAAGCCGGCGCAGGCCTGTTTGAGGAGGGAGGCAGGCGTGTGGCCCAGAAGTTCCAGGTGGCTGCTGGGCCAGCACCGCATTCCCATGACAACCTGCATGCAGGTCCTCTCCCAGGGAAGACAGTGAGGTCACCTTTGTGGTGAAGGCTCCAGTGTGGGTGAGTGTGGGGAGCCACCAGGTGGGGGCCCGGATGCCGGACAAGCAGGGGCAGGGGCAGGATATGGGGTCAAGATGCCCCATCCCGAGCAGACCCTTATGCCGGATGAAAAGGCAAACACCTACCCACTCTCCCAGACAGAGTGATTCGGTGCCCCTGGTGATGGCGCCTGGCTCTCTCTGTCATCCGCTGGGGAGACACAGTGAGTCATAACACAGTGTGTCCTACATATTAGATGCTGCTCCCAGCAATCTGCTCTTGGTAGCTGCTTTCACCTTCCCAGCACCTGGGTGGTGTGGACCGGGTGGCAGGGGGAGGGACTTGCTCTCCTGCCCCAGAGAATGCGTAAGTGCACGGGGGCCAGTGGGAGCCACAAGCATGCAGCCGGGATGGGAGTTGGGGTGGGGCGGGTGGCACACAAAACGCACCCCAGACTTGTCGGCCCTGACATTTGGGTAAGGAGGATGAGGCACAGTGAAACCAGACCTCAGCGGCCCCGACTGCGTCCGTCCACCCGTGTCCCCACATCCACAGAAGCTCTAGGGGCCGCGCACACAGCATGGCCAGAGCCCGGGCGGCACAGTGGTCTCCACACTTCCGGGGACCCAGGCTTCCCTCGATGCCAGGCCCTTTCCCACCCAGAGTCCATCTCCCCGCCCTCGTGGGGCCTTTCCAAGTTGTAGGGTCTGGGTGGGCCTGGGCCTTGCAGGAACTTGAATCCCCAACACAGTGCCGTCAAGGTCTCCTGAGGTAGCCCCCACCCCTCAGCCCCAGGCCTAGAAGCCTAGCCTACCAGCCCTTGGAGACAATTTTGTTGAAAATTCAGGCCAAATTAGAGTAGAGAATCAGCAGCAGGGGATGGGGACTTGGTGGCTTCCTCACCCGATGAGCAGGAGGTCAGTGGCAGTCTGGCCCATTTTCCCCAGGACCAGCTCTGCACCCTTAGCCCCGAGAAGACTCCACCGGACCCTCCGGAGCTCATGGCCCAGAACACAGGTGAGATGTGCGGAGCTGTCAGCTCCTGTGGCCTAGTACTTGGCACAGGCTTGGACACACATGGTGTCTGCAGAATGAATGTATCACATTAGATCAAAACACAGGCAGAGCGAGAGGCTCTCCCCTAGAAGCTCGGAAGACAGACCAACTGGGCAAACAGGGAAGGCTTTTTTGGGGAAATAGCATTTGAACCAGGCGGGAAGGATCAGGACAACCTCTCCAGGGAGACGGAAAAGACATTCCCGGTGGAAGACTAGGCTGGGCAAGGGCTTGAGAGTAACATGGTATGAGATGTGATGAGGGGACAGCCCTCCAGGATCCCTGCAGTGACCCAAGGAACTGCTCGGCCAGGCCGGGGGGACCTGGCTTCCAGGCACCAAGAGGAAGACCCCTCTGACTGACGGCCTTGGTCCCCTGGCAGACAAACCAGGCTCTGTTGGTTCTGCCTCAAACTTTCCATGGGACACTTTCAGGGCCCTGTTCTCCCCATTTGCCAAGTGGTGCCTTTGCCTCAGGTCTGGCCTGGTCGAGAGTAAGGGGTCCCTGGCATGGGAAGATAGGAAAGCGTCACCCTGGAGTCCTGTAGGGAGAACATAGGGGTACAGGTGAGTTCTCTAGAACCCAGGACCCACAGGGTATGCAGTCCCATCTGGCAGGGTGGGGAGGGGTGCCCTTGGTCAACAAGAGACGGAGGGAATAGGCAGCTGGGAGCCCCCCGGTACTCCCCACAACAAGCCCCATTGTGAGAAAGCACTGGGCGCAGGGGAGCAGATGAGGAGGGGTGGTGCTCAGGAGCATTCAGCAATCAGAATTTCTTATTTATGAAAAAAAAAAAGAAAAATGTCTTATTTATTTATTTTTAAGTAAACTGTACCCCCAACGTGGGGCTTGCATTCATGACCCCAAGTTGTGCACACTACTCACTGAGCCAGCCAGACGCCCCAGCAATCGGAATTTCTTCCAACTCTGGCTGGGGGGGCTCTCATGCCTTGTGCCCCCACCAGCTCAGCCCTTATCTCCTCCTCCAGGGCCCCTTCCCCAACTGAAGGCCCCAGGAGAATGGGGGGCCCAGCCTGGACCACCTTGTGTCCACAAGGCTACAGAGCCTAAGACCTGAGCAAGCCAACAGTCCAGGACCGGGTCCCCTCTCTGTGTGCCTAAAATTGCAGCAAGAAACACAAGTGTTATCCAGAGAATGGGCCCCAGCTGGACCTGCTTAACCCTGCCCAGGGGATAGGCACCCCCTAGCCTAGCCTGGGCCCAACCAGACCCCTGGACGGGAAATGGGGGCTTTCTGAGGCTCTGCGTTGACCCAGGGCATTGTCTTGTTGCCCAAGATCCCATCTTTAGGCCACCCCAAGTGGTGAGACCCCTCTCAGGCGAGAGTACAGATGTCTTTGGCTGGGAGGCACTGATTTTGGGGGGTACTCAGAGAGGCAGCTGCAGAGGGGCCAGGGGGATACTTGAGATAGTCCAGTCTCAGGGAGCGAAGTGGAGACGGTGGTCTGTGGGACATGGCCCCCAGGGAAATCAGATGCAGACTAGGTCTGGGAGCTATAGCCCAGCCCTTCCCACAAACCGGGCTCTGCCCCTAGAATGGGTGCCCTAAGGCAGGGGGAGCTAGCAAAGAGGACTTGGAGTTTCCTTCTGGTTCCAACCACCCAGGTCTTCAGGTACCCCGTCTCCTCTAGGCAGGAGTGGGGTGCACAGAGGGAAGAGTGGAGAAAGGCCGCCTGTGGTTAAGGGCGGTATGGGAAGAACGCAATGAAGGGCAGTGGAAGAAGTTGGGGTACCCAGAGCTAGAGGACAGGAATAGGGGTACTGCAGGAGAGGACAAGGGCATGGGCATGCTGTGGGCCTCGGTTTCCCCTCAGGGATTGTGAGGAGCCCAGCAATCGTGGGTAGGGGGAGGGCAGTTGCCCTCTGGGCCCCTGACCAACATCCTCAGGAATCAGGAATTGGAACCTGTCCAGGACTAGGCCGACTGGGGGTGTGGCTTCAGTCCCAGAGACTCTTCCCTGTGAGCCCTGCGGCCATGACCGAGATAGAGGTGGCACGCAGGGAGTGCTCCGGCGGGCTGTGGACACACGAACGCATCCTTCCGGGTGGCAAGAACGAGGTCCCTGAAGTTAGTCTGGAGGTGCTAGTGACAGGCAGGGCAGAGGGTGGAGTGTGGAGTTCTGATCTCACTCTACACAGGCCCTGCCCCCTTCCTTCCTCCATATACCATTCTCTTCATCCCTCCATCTCGGCTGGTGCCTGCTCGTTCCGGCAGCAAACAAGAGCTTTGCAGAAACTTGTCCTCGGATTAAAGCTTCAACCATGGTCTCAGGAGAGGGGAGCAGGGAGGCTGGCCAGCCAGGCCCCATGTGGAGAGTGCATGGGGCAGGGAAGGAGGCCTCTCTTCCCACCTCAAAATCCCAGGTCATGCCCTATGGATGAGCTCCAAGGGAAAGATGAGGGGAGCCTGGCTGAGTTCGAGGATAGCCAGCCCCACCCCAGTGATCCAGCCAGGTCCCTGCCCTCCCTCTCCTGGAGGTCCGCAGCTTGATTTTTATCCCCCCAGGAGCCAAAGGAATCCTTTAAAAATGTAAATCAGACTATGCCATGTCTCATAACCCTCAGGCCAGTCCTACTCTTTTCTCAATCTGTGACTGCACCTCAGCATTCAAGGGGGCTCTAGCCTGGAATCCACAGACAAGTTTGCCCAGGCCCCTGCTCCTCAAAGTCTCAGTATTTCCTTCTATTAAATGGGTCCACAATGCTGTTCTGGCCACTGTGAGTCAGGGGCCTGTTCCTTCCTAGGACTCCACAGGTGGAGCCCCCAGTTCCTTTCTTTTTCTTTGTCCTTTTTTGTCTAACTAAGTGGCTTTCCTGGGGAGAGCCAGGATTACAACGGACTCAAGAGTTGGCATTGGGGCCCCTGTTCTTGCCAAAGGTGGGTACAGCATTGACAAAGCATCAGTCGTCCTGCATCTGCCGCTTGGCTCGGCCTGTCTTCTTTTTCTCCTGTTTGGCCATCTTGGGAGTCCGCCCTCTTGCTTTCCCAGCATGGGCCAGGGGACCATGGACTTTACCTCCAAGCGTGCGGCCGGCTACTTCTGGGGGGTCAGAGCCTCCGCTCCACACTGACCCAGGGTAGCCTCAGCCCCAAGGGGCGGGCCTGCCGGGAGCACCACCTGATCTCCTGGAGCAATGGCCATGAGCCTTGATCTGGGCGACCATCTCCTGCCGGTCACCTGGAGGGTGTGTAGCTCCTGGGCATAGACAAAGAGCTGCTTGTTGGTGACTAAACCATGGCCTACTGCCAAGAGGGAGTGGAAAAAGAGTGGAGCCCCAAGTTTCTAGGTGCAGGTCCAGAGGCCAGGTCCGGCCTAGGTGTCCACTCTGTCCAGTTACGTTTAGAAATCAAACCCTCCCAAGACAGGAAGGTGCCCTATCCTGGGGTAAGGAGCAGGGGTTCAGCTTTGTCGCCCCGCCAAGCACACCTGGGAGCCAAGAAGCTCATCATTGCGGATGGAGTGCTTAGCCAGCAGCCGGTGGGCCGGGGAAGACCCAGCTCCCCACCACCTGCATTCGCCCCGCTGCCCAGCACTCATCCAATGCCCCGAGGCCATGTGCTGGGAAGGGCGATTGTCTGCAAGGAGCATTTCCTCTTGGCCAGTCCCAACACTGCTGTGCCTCAGAGGCCTTGTGGTGCAGAACAGGGGACCATGCTGCTCAAGGTCCTCCATTCCCTGGCTCGCGGGGGATGGAGCCCGAGATGGGGTGTTCCGGCCTGAGATCTCTGGTCTGGAGGTTACGGACAGTGACCTCATATTGCAGCACTTCTTCAGGGAAAACCTGGAGCCAGGCTTAGGGAAGAGGGCCAGGATGGCAGGGTGCCCAGTGTCTGCCCACCTGCCCCTCCCCCCTTCCAGGGGAGCTGCCTTCATCTGGGCCCCACTTCCCTGCAGGGAGTGAGGGACCAGGGGAGGCCACACGGCGACTGTCACGGAAGGGACATTCCCCAGTCATTTGGAACTAAGTAAGTCCAGATCTCAGCTTGCAGGCCTGGCTGCAGGACCCTCCTTGGGCCCCCCTCCCCCAGGACTGTGGCCACACAGACACATGGATGGGGCGTGTGCAGCAGATGTGAGCCTGAGAGGCAGCCAGAAACCCCACGGATCAGAGCCCGTCACATCAGCTTTGTTGGGGGCTGCCCAGGTCTCCCCCAACCCTGAGGCACAGCTCTGCCTAAGGGACTTCACCTGCTCCCCAGGGGGCTCACAGCTGCAGCATCACTGTTTAAGTCAAGGCAGAGTCTACCCTGAGTCCCTGCTGCTGCAGCCTGGGCCACTCTCTCCTCAGCTCAGCTCTTAAGTAGAGGAGGAAACAGCAAATGGGCACCATCTCTGCCCCATCCTCAGCTGCAGGTGAGTGTGAGCAGAGGGCCCAAGATGAGGGTAGAAGACAGCTTCCAGTCTCTGATCAGAGGGCCCTGGGCTCAGCCCCCTCCCATTCCGAGATGTCGGTGGTCAGATATTATCTGAGCAGAGACCTAAAAGAGGCCATGGAAGCATCTATTGGAAGGGCACCCAGGCAGAGGGAACAGTCATTGCGGGGCCCCGAGGCTGGAGAGGTGTGGGAGGAGGAGTGAAGAGGCTGTGACCCAGAGCAGGAAAATGTGAGTCAGAGGTGGTGAAGGGGGCTGCGGGTCGGCCACTGCAAGGACATGGCTTTGACTCTTGACAAAGTAGCAGCCCTTGAGAGCTTTGGGCAAGAGAGAGACCTAACCTGGCTCCCATTTTAACAGGGTCTCTGTGGATCCTGGTTGACTAGATTGTGGGAGACAAGAGCAGACGCTGGGAGCCCAGTAAGGAGGCTTGTGTGCTTGTCAGGAAAGAGACGAGGTTGGCCATGGGGGTGGTGGCTGCCTAGGCCAGGGCTGCAGAGCTGGTGACCAGAGACAAGGTGGGAAGGGGTCACCTGATATTTTGCACGTGTTAAGGTGAAGTTGCAAGTCTTTGCTGATGGTTTGATGTGGATGTGAGAGAAAGAGAGTCCAAGCTGATTTTATGGCTTCTTGGCCTGAGCAGCTGGAAAGTTGGAGCTGCCCCAACTGAGTCAGTCAAAGCCAAGGAGTGGCTGGTGGCTGCTCCCAGGTGGGCTCCAGATCCAAGGTCTTTTCCACGCAGACCCTGTCTCTTAAGGCAGGCTCCACACCCCATCCTCACCCAGTGGCTGGGGCAGCCTAACCATTACTGCCTCAAGGTTCAGCACCCGAAGTAAAGGCCTCTGCTCTGAGGGCAGAGGAAACACAGAATTCCCAGACCAATTCTTAGTGAGGAGGCCTCTCTGAAGCCTGATAAGGATTGAGCTCTAGGCCTAAGACCTGGGCTCTCCAGCAGGGGCTGGGCAGGCCCAAGTGGGTGAGGGATGGCTGTCTGGCCTCTGTCTAAACAGGATATGCTCAGGCTGGCCGATGGTCATGGGTCACTTGGCAGCCAGCCGAGCCGGGGCCCACCCAACCCCCACCTCCCTCACCGCCACACACACACACACACACACACACACACACACTGGATGAGGGATGTGGGGTAACATGTGCAGATCTCAGAGCCCTGTGTCCCCCCTCTCTTGTTCACTCTGAACCCAGAGAGACCTGGGTCCCAGGCAGCATCTCTTAGGGGCTGGCTAGGAGCGCAGGACCTGCAGCGGCCCAAGGAAACTCCTGACTCAGCCATTAGGATTGGCTTCCTGGGAGGTAATGTCTTCCCAGAGGCCTGAAGGATCTAGAAGGAAGGGAGCAGCATGTGCAAAGACCAGGAGATGAGACTGTGTGGAGCTCCTGCCTAAGGGGAAAGGGGGGAGGAGGCAGCCTCCAGAAGGGAGGCTTGTCCCTTGTGCAGAAGGGGACAGTGTTTGAGGGTAAAGGAGACCAAGGGCTTGGGTCTAGAGGAAACTCGGTTGACACTGATGCTAAAGTCTGGGAAGAACATTCCTGGTTGAGGGGACAGCAGCAGAAAAGGCCTAGAGGAGGCTTTGGGAAGCAGCCAGGGAGGTGGCTTGTTCCAGCTTTTGATGGGCTCCGAGCCAGCCCCTGGGGCTCGCTGGGCAGGAGGAGGCTGAGCTGAACCCCATCCTGAGCCTGGGCTATGGGGACTCCTCACTGCCCCACTCCCAGTGCTGCCCGAGCAATGCCCTGCGCCCCCTCCCAGGGCCCCCTTTGCAACACTCCCCCCCCCCTCTGGGATCCAGTTCCGGGAGGCGGGTGAGGGCTGCGCCTGGGGCAGGGGAGATGAGAAAACCAGAAAGTGGGGAAACCTGAGCCAGCAACGCTGGGGCGGGCGGGCCAGGGCTTGCTCAGCCTGCTAGGCCCGGGAAACAGGTTCCCCAGAGAGTGGGCCAGAGGAAGGGGGGGCTGGTTTAGTTGCCACCTTCATCCTGGGGGCATGGCGGGTCTCTGAGGCCCAGGCCTCCAAGTCTCGCCTTCTAGTTGCTGAGGCTGGAAGGGCAGAGCCTCTCTCGAGTTTACGCAGCATAGCAAGCTTCTCTCACTCCACTCGAGGGAGGCCGGACAGAGGCGGATAGGATAGATAGACAGAGGATGGACAGCCCGACAGGCCGCGGGAGGCCCAGGGCTGCACTTCAGTCCCCCACAGCACAGCCTGGAAAAGCCAGAAGGAAAAGAAACAGGCATGTGTATGGGCAGAGACAAAGGCTGGGCCAGGTTGAAAGGCTGGGAGTGTTTTGGGGAAGAACTCCAAGGTGCTCCCGTCCGCTGAACGCACCATCACCTGGGGGTGGGGACCGAGACAAAGGGGGCCAATTCCTTCCAGGTTGTAAGCCCTGTTGTTGGGCTTTGTAGCATCTCAGAAGCTCTGGGAAGCTGAGCCATGAGCCCAGACTCTACAGTCAGGATGTCACCCAGAGGGTCTATCTTATAGGTACTCAGAGCCCATCTTGAAAGGGAGAGGGGGCTACTCCAGGAGGGGGACCCTAGAGGCTGGGTCAGAGGAGAAACCAGACCTGGCCTAACCATCATTGTGTCCACCCTCACCTTGCGTATCCAGATTGGAACCAGGATGGGCCATGGGAGAGCTGGAGAAGAAGCAGGCCCGGGATCTGAGTGTCCTGCAGGGGAGGGAGGGAAGCCCAGCAGGGGCAGGGGATCAGCCTGGCCTGGCTGTCTCACTTCAGGTGACCCCACAGGGCATCCGAGGTGGCTCTCAGGTGGAGCTAGCAGCTGAGTGGCTTTCGGAGAGGAAGACAGAAGGACTCTGGGTGGCAGGGGAAGAGGTTGCTGGGGGCAGCCGGCCCAGAGAAGCCAGGGGGTGGGACCAGGAGTTGGCTCCTGGCCTCTGCGTTCTTGGCTCATGTTCCCTCTTGGATCTGGTGCTGCAGGGATTTGCTCTCTTATTCATTCAATAAAGATTTATTGAACTCTGTAAGTGCCGCGCCAGGCTCCAGCACTCATGGCCAGCCCTGAGCGCCTGTCTGGGTTGTAGGCCCTTGGCTCCATGTGGGCCCTGTGGCCTGGCCCTTCCCTCCTGGAGCCTTCCCATAACTCCTGAAAAGGCCACCTTTTCCTAACACCTCAGCCCAGTGGCTACAGGCCTCCCCACTTCTCTCCGTCGCCTCTTCCTCATCTGTACAGTGGGGACAGCAGGACCTGCTTCTCGGAGGAGCTGCGAAGTGCCTGGAAATAAAGAACCATAAACTCTGCTGGCATACAGGGCCTCCCAAGCTGGCTGGGACTCCCATCCAGGGTTGGTTTCAAGCGCCTCTAGGCCCCTACCTTGAAGGCACATTGCGGGAGGGTCTACTATATTCCTCCCAATAATGCATATCTCTTACATGCATAATAACATAATGGCCAACCTGGCACGGACACCAGGCGGGGGTGAGTGTGGATTCCCTGCTGCGATGAGTGCTTTTATTTCTATTACTCAACCTTGTCATGTTGCTTAGGAAGGCGCTGGCATTCCATTGTGTGAGGTGGTCTCTTCCTCTCCCCGTGCGCTGTCCCCCGGCCCCACTGCCCCTTCAGAAGGCCTCCCCACACTAGCTCCATTCTATGTGTCTGAGGGGAGCTCCATGGACACATTAATTGAGTCTCTTTTCTTCCCAACCCAGCACCCTGGAGTCTTTGGTAAGTCCTAACAGTTCTGCTTCAGTGACCATGATGATGATCGTGCTGGGGGTGGTGACAGGGGTGGCCAGGCTAGAAGACGGGGGAGACCTGGGGTGGGGGGGAGTGGGGGAAATGTGGAAGAGATGGTGTTGGAAACCATGGTGATGGCGGCGCAGTGGTGCTGACCTCAGCGGTGACCCTGGTATAGAGGAGGTGGGACAAGGAGGGACAATTGTCACAGTGTTTTAAAGGAGACCTGACAGAGAAGAGGGGTGCAGGCACTGTCTCTAGAGCCACCATAACTCCAGGCTGGTGTTTCCTTGCTTCAGATGGTATCTGCTTGGAGCCTGCGGGCCAGCACTGCAAATCCCGGGCAGGAGACCCTCACCTGGGCTCTTAACATGGCACAACCAGTCAGTAGGTCAGAGGGAGGGATGCCTTCTCCAGGGCGTCTTGTTAGCCAGGGAGAGAACGGGGTGGGGGAAGAGGAAGAAGGGGAGGGAGAAGGAGGAGAGGGAGAGAAAGAGGAAAAAGAGAAGGGAAAAGAGGGGGAGGGAAAGGAGGGTGAAGAGGAGGGGAAGGCAGAGAAAGAGGAGAGAAGAGGAAGGAGGGAGGAGAAGGGAGAGGACAGGAGAGGGGAGAAAGAGGGAGAAAAGAAGCTAGGAGAGAGGAGGAAGGGGAGGGAATAGAAGAGGGAGGAGGGAGAGGAGGAAGGAGAGGACAAAGAAGGCCCATGCCCCTTGGGACCTCAACAAAGTGCATGGGGCAGGGCTGAGCTTGTGGTCCTGGTTGGTAAGGCCATGGCCTTGGGGGTTGGGTTGCATGTCAGGTCCCTTCCTGGGATCAGGGGAGGCGTTTTGGCTCCGTTGCTGGGCCCTTGGGTCATCGTGAGGCCATGTGAAAGCAAATGTCCCTTTTAGGAGAGGAGGCCCAGCCTATCTGGCTTCTCTGGGGGTATGGAACTATAAGGAGTGGATCCGTGGGGCTGCTGGTTTGAAATAGGGCTGGAGGCTGGGGAATTACGGATAGCCCTGGAGTGCTTGGGCAGAGCAGTGAGGCTGGGCTGCTGCGACCTGGCCTGGGCTGGAGGCAGCGAGCAGGTCCAGCGGTGCCAGCCGTCCCAGGGGCTGCACCGCCACCTGCTGAGCGGCTGGGGCAGTCCTGGGCCCTACGCTGCGGGACTCACGCGCGGGGCCCGGCACGGCCCGCAGCAAGTGGGAAGGAGTGACACGGCAGAGGGTGCGCAGGTGAGCGCAGGCTCGCTGCTCCCCGGCGCGCCCGCCCTTCCCGCCAGGGAGTTGAGTGCCGGGGTAAACACCAGGCGCGGTGTGCGCGGTGTATCCACGGAGAGACAAAGCCAGGGCGGGGCGGGGGCGCCGCCCGCGAAGCCGGGGCGGGGGCGCGGGGTGCAGATTAGTCTTCCCTGGCGCGGGTTGCCCCACCGCCCGGGAGCCCCGAGCCCAGCCCGCGGACAGGTGGAGCGGGGGCGGGGCGGCGGCCGGGCGGGTCCCGCCCCGGGGGTGGGGCCGGGCGGGGCGGGCGGGGCGGGGCCGCGCTATGCAAATGTCGCCCACGGGCGGCCAATTGCCGGCGCTCCCCGCGCGGCTCCGAGCGCCCCGTCCCGCCGGCGGCCGCGAGACCAGAGCGAGCGAGCGAGCGAACGGCCGCGGTCCGGCGAGCCCCGAGCGCAGCGCAGGGCCAGGGCGCGCCGCGAGGAGCGGCGCAGCCCAGCGCGGCCGCCCGGCCCCAGTCCAGCAAGCAGGCGAGCACCACCGGGCCGAGCCAAGCGCAGCGCCCCGAAGCCGAGCGCGCGCCGTCGCCCGCGCCCCGCGCCGGGGAATGCGCCCTCGGCGCGCCGGCCAGGGGGCGCCCGCAGCCCACCCGGGGGGAGGCGGCCCCGAGCGCCCCTGAGCCTTCCCATGGCCCGGGCTAGGGCCCGGGGCCTCGGCTGCTGACGCGCCCGAAGCCCGCGGAACCCGTGAAACCCGGGCCGCGGCGTCGACCCCGGCTCAGGCACAGCGGCGAGAGGGCGCGGGCAGGGCCATGGCCCCGGGGGGCCGCTAGCGCCGGCCGGCCCAACCGGGAGCCGCTCTGTCGCTGCCGCCGCCGCCCCCGCCGCCCGGGAGCCCAGGCCCCGCTGCCGCGGAGGAGGTGAGTGCGGCGGGAACCGGGAGGGAGCGGGCAGGCGGCCGGGCCACCCCGCGATCCCTCTGGGACCCGCGGCACTGCAACTCTGCGGAAGTGTCCGGGGCGCGGGGCTCGGAGAGGCCCGGGACGCAGAGGCGGTAGGACTTGAGTGGGCGCTGTACCTGTCCAGGCTGCCCGGACCCTTATCATCGGTGCGACATGGGGATGTGTGGATGATGTGTCCTGCGGGGTCACCAGTGTGCAAAGCAACTTTTTCTGGGTGGGTGGGTGCTCGCACGCACCACACCCCACCCCGCCGTTCCTGGAGCGGGAGTACGGACGCCCCTCTGGCTCAGCTCTCTCCCACTAAAGCCTCAGGCAGAGCTCTTCCCCTTAGGTGCGTCTGCCCTGCCTCAGTGTCCCGATCCGGTTCGTCGGCTCCGAGGGAAGCGCTATACCGGCAGCCCCCACGTGGAGGGTCCCCCAGATCAGCAAGGCTGGAGGATCTCCAGCCCTGAAGCTTTTCTCCCAACACTGTGCTAGCCCCTTGACCCCCAGCTACCAGCTTGGGTTTGCTTTTCTAGCAGGGAGTCTTGCTTGGCTTAGGGGCCTGGCTGTATGCGGGGTGTAGGTGAGCTGGGAGAGCCTGCGGTTAAGTCCCCTATTTGGGCAGGCTGGGGCCCCAGTGGTGAAATGGGCAGGGGACTCTAGGAGCTTGGTGGGCTCACCTAGAACAGGTGGGACCAGAGAGTGTCAAGGTGGCCTGGGAATGAGGCAGACCTGGCAGGATGGGTCAGCTGGAGCTAAGGCTGAGGTCCTGGCTGCTTAAATAACTTATAATTCTTGAGATAACTGTGTTGAGAACACCATCCCATGAACACCGGGAGAGGGGGGCGACCTGAAGGCACTGGTGTGTCCACCCTGGAGCTGGGCCAGGTTGGGGGTTCCTGACCTCCTGAATTCATCCAGATTGTCTCCCAGAAGCCTCTGTCCTAGTTGCAGGGATAGGGAAATTGTATCCAGGGGTTGGAGGCTCATCCCAGTCCAGGGGGTTGGATGGAGCTGGGGCCTTTTCCGAGGCTGCACGGGAAGTGTGCCTGGACCCCTGGGGTAAGGTGTGCTGGAAGGCTAGAGCCCTGGGCAAGCCTACCCCTTCTGCTGACCCTCAGTTCTGAAGGAGCCAGGCCCGGAAGTGCGGGGGTGTAGGGAGAAAAGGCCAGCAGCCTAGCCTCAGTGCCCCCCATGCTCTGGTAGGCATACCTTGAGGGAAAGGATGAAGCTGAGCCCAGGTGACCTTGACTGGGAAACCCCTGATCATGAAAGGGGGGTTTCAATCCCAGCTATGGTGGGATGGCTCTGCTTCCTGGTCCATGGGGTGTTGGGGGAGGGGAAGCCAAGGATCCAGAAAGGAGCTCTGGCCTGCAGGGGTGGGGGTGGGTACCGGAGGGCTGGGGTGCTGTTAATAATTTCATCTCCATGTTCCCCCGCAGCCCCTGCTCCTGCCTCCCTTCCATCCAGGCAGTTCTTAGCTCAGAGGAGCTAACCTCCCTTCTCTGAGCAGGCTGTTCACCCCCACCCCCCAAGCCTGGGAGGTCTGGATCAGGCTGGACGATTCGACCACCTAGCCCCCTGCCCTACCCCCAGGTGCCTCCGGACCCCCTTGTCTGGCCGCCCCTTCTCTGCACCCCTTGCCAGCCCCAGCTCCTCGGTTCTTTGTTCGAACGTCTCTCCTCCGTCCCTCCCTCTCTCCTCCCTCTCTCCTCCTCCCTCCCGCCTGCCTCCCTCCCTTGCTCCCTCCCGCCAGGCTTCTTTCCTTCTTTCTCTGCTCTCTTCCTGGTGGGCTCCCAGGTGGCGGTGGCTGTTCCTTCTCTGTCCACCCACCTGGCTCGCCTGACTGGGGGCTTCTCTGGGGCTGGGGCTAAGTGGAATGCATCTAGGGGCTGGCAGAGGGGAAGCGACTGTGGAAATGTCCTTCCCTTCCCTCTCTCTGTCCCTCTCTTCCTCTTCTTCCCTCTCTCTTCTCTCCTCTTTTCCATCCCCCTTGCTTTCCAAAGAGGGGTCCTGGACTTGGGTCTGAGGCCCCAGCAAACTTGAACATCCCCCATTCACTCCTTTAAAGGGCCAGAGCATTATGGGAGGTCCCTGTAGGGACCCAGTGGGGCAAAACCTTCCATCTTCCTGGCTACCTTGGGGGCACTCTAAAGCTGTCCTTAGTGACCCTGACCTTGTTACCATGAAAATGGATGCAGGGGAAATGAGGTCATGGGGTGGGTGTAAGTCATCCTGAGCCCCCTGATACATAGGATCAAAGGTCTCTGAGGGACCCAGACTGCAGTTGCCCCCCCCAAGCCAGGACAGTGTTCCCCAGCTTCCTTGAGCCCCACCCCACTAGCAGGTCAAGTTCTTGAGCAAACACATGCTTGTGTGGACGTGTGTGGGCACGCAAGTGTGGACGTGTGTATATCCACAACTGTGAGTGGGGGCCTCCCAGGTACACCCCGGGGGCGATGGTGGTTGCACAGCCCTTCTCCCTAGCTGCCCCCTCTCACCAGAGCCTGCGATTCAGTCAGCACCAGCTTGGTGCTCCAACAGCCTGGGGGAGGGGCTGGTTCTGGTTCTCCGCTCCCTCCACCAGCCTCCCCAGGAGGGAGCATCTGGAATGGGGGATCTTGAAGTTAACGTGAGGGGGGATTCCCACAGAGGGCACCACCTGGGGAATGGGCCAGGAGGCCTGAAGCCGCACTTCCTGTCCGAAGAGCCACCAGTGGTTTGCCCGGGGCAGGAAAGGCTAGGGTTCCGGGGGACAGGACAGACGTGGGTTCTGGGTCTGTTGAGTGGGGCCTGACAGATGCGGAGCCGGGGCCTTGCCTCAGCATATGTCAGCCAGTGCGGGGGATCAGCAGGCCGACAGACCTCTCACCCCAACTCCAGGGTCCTAGAAACGGGCCTAGGGTCCTGCTTCCCATGGGAAAGGGGAGTAGGGCAGATCTGGAGGACGGGGCCCACACCGTCATTCTCCGTGCCCCCACCCCCAGTGTATGGGGGGGCCGGGAGCTGGCGCTGGTGTTTGCCGGGAGGGAGCAATATGTTCCGACAACTGGTGCTAGGCTGCGTTTACCCAACGCCAGCCTGCCTGGGGAGACAATATTTGAAAAACATAGTCTCAAAACTTGGACCTGCTGGGGGTTCTGCTGGGGACACTGAGGTTGGCTCACACCCTGCCCCAGGCCTGCTGGCTATCCTAGCTCCCCTTTCTGTGCCCTCTAGAGGCGGAGCTGGAACTTTACCTGGCAGGAAGTCCTTCCCTACATCTGACCTGGATCCCTCCTGCTGTGATTTCAGTAAAAGTAGACCCTGCTATTCTTTGCCTCTCCTTTTCTGGCTGCTGTCTCTTCCATTTTAGGCTGTCTATGTGTGTCTCACTTAGCCTCCTCTCTCTCCCATGCCCCCTACCCCAAGAACCAGGTCGAGGTTCCCTTGTATCGGGAGGAGAGGTTTGGCTGGGGCAGGCAGGACTGGCTCCGTCTCTTCCCCCATTTCTGGAGGTGGGCGAGGGAAGGAGCAGTCCGTTTGATTGGGGGTGGGCACAAGGGAGAGAGCCTGCTGGGGACTGGAGGGAGCTGTAGGATGACCTGTTTGAGTAGGACCCTGTGAATGGAATTCAAGATGCTGGAGAGTGGGGCATTGTTTGAATCTCCAGTGGCCCCTATTAGCTCTGGTGACCCCATGCTGCACCTGGTTGCTCGGTCTTCAGGCCCATTGGCTACGCCTTCCCAGACAAAGGCAGGGACCAGAGAGTATATAAGGTTTGCACACTGGGGCATTCATGGCCCCAAGCTGAGGATGTGGGCAAGGAGAGTTGGTAGGGCAGGACTCCCCCATCTGCCTCACATATTCTGATACTGATTCCTCCTTCCCAGGTGTCCAGACAGCCCAGCCAGCTTCCTGGGCCCTAGGCCCCTCCCACAATGCCTGTCGCTGGTCTCCTCCTCTGGGCTTCCCTACTGACTTGGGCCTGGCCAGCCACCCCCACCCAGGACCACCTCCCGGCCACGCCCCGGGTCCGGCTCTCATTCAAAGGTAAGAGACTGCCTTGCTGGCCTCCAGCATCATCTTCTGTCCACAGCACTTGGCCCGCTGCAGAGGCGACAGGAAGAGGCAGGGCGGAAAGAGACACTTTGTGCAGCCACACGGGTTGCCCTGGGTATGTGGGTGGGGAGAAGCGGGCTGGCGGTAACTTGCTGGGAAAGACTAGAGAATGGGCCACGTGGACATTTCCGGGAAGTCTCCTGAGTCTGGGCCCCTTCTCGAGGCAGAAAGTGGGGTCTCGGGTCTGCAAAGCACCTCCCTCTGTGTGAGAGGTAACTGGGGAGAGAGAGATGCCACTACTTCCAAACTTGTGTTTGTGGAAGCCCTTCCTCGCCGCTGTTCTGCATCTGGTCCTGCCCTGGGTGGGCCCTGAGGCGGAGGGTCAGGCGGTCAGGCCCAAACTGAGGCTGCAGGAAGCCGGAGGAGCAGGGAGCTGCTCTGCTGAGGGGTAGGTGTCCAGGTGGGAGGGGGTCCCAGGAAGCAGGGAGGGTGCTGTGGGCTGTGACCGGAGCGTGGGCCACCTGGCGAGTTCAGGCACAGCGCGTGCTATGTGACACGTCTGAGCTCCTGAGCTCCCCAATGAGCACTTTGCTCTGGGAGTCACTGGAAGGCTTTAGTGACGGGTTGGGGTCTGGAGAGTGAGAGACAGGTCCCCCAGCTCCATCACCTTTGTACCTCGCCCACTGGCAGGTGAATACACATGGCACACTCAGGGGTCCAGATGGCTCACTCACTAGCCACTTCCTCAAAGGTGTGTATGATCAGAAGGTTCTCCCCCCAGCCTGCCCCCTTGCCTGCGGAAGGGGGATGCTGGGACCTGGGGTCACTGCTGAGTTCTCTGGCCCAAGGTCACTTTGTCCAGCCGCCTGCCCTGGGTGGGGCCGACTCAGCCCTGGCTGGCCAGATTTCCGGGCACACATATTGGGGTGAAAGGCTGGGCTGACTTTTCCTTCCTCAGGTTTGGCTGAGGTCCAGCCTCCACCTCACCATGTTCCCATATCCCCTTGTCCCCATGTCCCCAGCAGAGCTCCTCCCTCTGTCCTCATCCCACCCTGTGAGTTGATGGGGGGAGTGGGGAGTGAATTTCGGACGATGTGCCCGGAAGGAGTCCAATGTGGGGCCTGAGGAATGGGCGGAAGTGTGATGGGTTTGGTTGTAAGAGCACCCCTCACCCCCAGGCCTCGGAAGGGGAGAAGTTTATTCTGCTGATAACTCCACCCTTCCCCAGTGGATTTCCTCAGAGCAGATTAATAAGTCTTGAAGGGGCCTGCCCCCCCACCCCCTTCCCAGCCCAGGGTGACAGCAGGGGGAGCAGAGCTTCCCCTCCCCCAACAGGGGAAGGGAATGGGGGCTTGTCTCCACGTCCCTGGGACCCTAGAACCCAGACATCCACTCTGGGTGTTATTTTTGCCATCACCCTGGAGACCCATGAGGGGAAGCAGGCAGGATAAGACATAGGGAGGTCCTCGGTATGCGCCTTTTAAACCTTCTCAGACCTCCAGAGACAAAGGGCCAACGACTTTCATTCCTGTTTTCCAGAGAGAGAAACTGAGGCTCAGGCAAGGGTAGGGCCAAGGTCAGGCGGGAGGCAGAGGCGAGGCCAGAAATAGAACCCTGGTGTCCTGGCCTCGCTGACGCCCACACCAGTCAGGTCGATTCCTTCTCAATTAGCTCTGAAGCCGACACCCGCAGTGACTAAAAGCCCAGCTTGCTGGCAGCCATCCTATGGTGCTGACCGCCGTGGCAGCCTGGGGTGGGGTGGGACCGTGGGATGCCGGGGGCCACCCTGTCCCAGGCCTCCGTGCCCTCGTACACACATGCTTCCCTGCTCTGCATGACCTTTCCCGTTCCCCGCTGATCCTGTGGCCTAGTTGTATGCTTACATGTCACTTAATTTAGCAGATGCTTGAGTCCCTACTTTGTGCCAGGCCCCGTGCTGAGTATCAGGGAGTCTGCAGCGACCAAGATGGGGTGCTCACAGTCAGACTGGCTGAAAAGATAATGGGCACCCAGTTGCTCAGTAGCACGTGGGAGCCCGGCACTGACGGTGCACCGGGCCCTGTGCATCCCCCCATGCTGGAGGGTCTCAGACTCGTCATGTACACAGAGTAAGGCTCAGTGAGGAGTAGGTCCTCACCAAGCATTTGTGGAGTGAGAATGGTACCAACATCCGTAGAAACTGGGATTTCACAGCCAGGCCAGGGACTGGGAAAGGGATGGGAGCTTCTTCTCCCGGGTACACGGGAGGGGCACAGAGATGGTTGTCCTTAGAAGCACTGGTAGTCACTCTTGCTCTTTGCCTCAGTTTCTCTGTCTGTGCTTTGCCTGGATATAGCAGCTTGCATACCAGGCCCCAGGACTCAGCCTAGGGCAGCTAAAGGAACAAAGGCAGGAACTGGTCCAGGCTTGGGCTTGCTGCCAGTGCGTCCGCCTGGGTACCCCAGCCAGGCCTAGAGCCGAAAAGGTGTAAGGGAGCAGGGGCCCAGAGTTCAGTTAGAGTCCAGGTCGGAGCGGGGGGAGGCGGGGTGGAGGGTGCTCCTAGGGCCCATCTCCTGAGCTTCCATGAGCAGCACAGCCAAAGCCAGGTAGAAGTGAGAGGTCACGTGGGGAGGATTTCCAGGAAAGGTGAGGTGTTCCCTGAGAGCTCATGCTTGGGACCAGAGAGCCTGGGCAGTAGGACCCTTTCCTCCACCCACCCTGGCCTGGAATTCCCTTAACCCCAGAGTCCCTGGCCAAGCCTGGGAGAAAAAGCTCTCCCTTCCCCCGTCCTGAGATGACCCAAGCCAGGGGGCACCACCTCCCTCTGCAGCGAGGTGGTGTGAGCTCCCTGCCAGGTCCTTTGTTCAGCTTGGGGAATGTTTACTTTATCCCAGGAAGCCACGTCCACAGTAAGCCGCTGCCTGCCGCCTGGGCTGGCTTCAGTAAGGACGTGGGGCCAAGAGGTGTTTAGTGGGGGAAAGAGGTCCTGTGATGACATGAGGTGGCTGGGCTACTGGGGAAACTGAGGCACGCAGTAGGGAGATGGGGTGGAAGAGCCGGGAAGGATGAAAGTAATAGAAATAACAGTAGGTACCCATGATGCTAACCACGTGGTGTTCTCTCCAAGGCCTGAGGGGTTCTCCCTGGGTTTCCTGTGAGGCTTCCCGTCACTCAGGAGCAGGATGAAGCTGGAGCCTGGCTCTGCCTGATGTCTGAGCCTGTCCCAGGACTGAGAGAGCAAAGGTTGGGGTGAGGGAAGCAGGCACAGCTCTCGACAGGGTTCCAGGATCCTACAGTGCTGGCCTTAGCCTTCCCAGCCTCATTTCCTAAGGAGAGGGCTGAGGTTGCCCTGGGTGGGCTTCTCGTGCCCTCTGCTTGTGGAAGCAGCAGCACCTGGGTTTGCTTGTTCCTATAAATCCAACCCTCCATCACCCCAGTCCTCCACTGATCAGAGTCCCCCAGGAAGCTCTCTCCTTTTGGAGAAGGAAAGCCAAGGCCCTGGAGAGGAAAGGGCTCCTGTGTCCAGAGTGGCCCTGAGATTTGGATCTTCTCTAACTCTAGGCGTAACTGGCTTGCTCTGTGTGGAAGAACACTCTGCAGGTAGAGGGCGAATAGGGGGGTAGGTGCTGGTCACTGCTTGCCCACCCGCCTCAGCCCAGCCTCCGCGCCTCTGGGGCTAATGGCCCAGGATAGTGCCACTACTTACGTCATCCACATGTGACATCAGAGAGCCAGAGTGGCCAGGCCTCCTTGTTAGGAAGTGACGACATTGGAGGTTAGGAGAGGTCATGGCCCGTTTACTTCACCCAAGGGGGATGAAGAGTGGGTGAATATGGGTTGAGGTGGAGGTGCCTTTAGCCTTGATGGAGCATTGCCCCACCCCCAGGCCTGACTGCATGGTGGGGGTGGGTGAGGACCCGCCCTTGCCCCCCCTCAGGGGCTCCCTGGCCAGCCATTTGGGGGGGAGGGCAGACACTGCGGCTAGGAGATTCAGAATAAGGAGGACGAGGAGGTAGGTGTGGGGAAGCCCAGAAGCCTGGAGGCCAGAGGGGGCACCAGGGAGCTCGGTCAAGGTGAGGTGTTTCTGATAGCTACAGTGGGATTTGGAGCTAGCAAACTGGGGAGGGCCAGTATTCCAGATGAGCCAGGAGGAGGAAGGTAGGAAGACCCAAAGCATGAACTTGAGCCCAGATTCCTGCATTTGGGATCTCAGTTTTCCAGGAAATGGGGACTGCCTTACTCCTGAGAAGGGACTTGGAAGTGGCCACTTCGGTGAGTTGGGAGGTTCTGGAGGCTGGCTGGCTGCCCCTCAGCCGGCCAGCAGTTGGCACTCGGAGAGAGTGGAGCAGGTCCTGTACTTGCCGAGAACCTGCCTGAGGCCCAGCCCCCGTCAGCCAGGTCAGGGCTGGGGGCCTTCAGCCGTGGTCCTTCCAGGTCCAGCCGAGCCTCAGATGGGCCTGCCGCTAGCTGGGCCTCAGCAGCATAGGCCTTGTCTCTGGTTCCCTGGCATGACGCCCGCCCCTCCCTCCCTGGCTCCAGCTTCCCTTGGCACTGAGCGAGGAGCTGGTGCATGCTCAAGGAGTAAATCATGTTCCTTGGCAGCCCCCGCTGCTTCGTAATCGTAAAGAATTTAAAGAGAAACCGCCAAGATAAAAATCTCATCCCAGCCCGTAAAGGTATCTTTCACCCCGTGGCTTGGGAGGCAGCGGCCTCGGAGTGGGCTCCTGGCTGTCTGCACCTGGGTGTGTGCGCCTCCAACCCTGTGACCCCTCCGGGAGCGGGCGGGGGCAGACGGTGTCTTCAGAGCTGTGGGTACTTGGCCCCTGATCCCTGGGAGACCTCCTGCTCCTCCCCCAGGACTTAAATTCGGGAGAATGCGCAGGTGGTGGTGGTGCTCTTTGAAAGGGCTGTCCCTGAAGGCAGACAAACCTCCATTCTGCCCTTGTGAGCTGTGTGACCTCGGGCGGGCGGCATAGCCTCTCTAGGACCTGGTCCTCCCCACCCCACCCCCGTGCCGTGTAAGGTGGGGACAGCAGTGGCCCAGTGGGAGCGACATCCTGAGGGCTCAGGCTGGCATCCCGGCCACGGTGTAGATCTTGAGCAGTGAACCTTTCTGTGTCCCTTCTGTAAAATGGGCATGACAATGGGGCTGAGCTCACTGTGCTACGGGAGGATCAACTCTTCGAGTGCAGTTCCAGCCCCGGGGAAGGAAGTTTCAGGAACTAGGAGCCACCCTGAGGGTGGCAGAGGGGCAAGGGCGGGTCCTGGGGGAGGCCCAAGGAGTCCTGCACTGCCTCAACCCCCCCCCCACATTTCTAACCTTTGGTGAAGGTGACGGTGTTTGGAAAGGACTGCAGGAGGTACCCTGAGCCCTGTGCCAGGAGTGGGGTCACGTGGAGATAGGGTGCCCCTACCGTGGGCATCCAGTCTGGCTTCCTGGAGGAGGCTGCATCTCAAACAGGGGAAGGGAGACCGTGGGAGGGAAGAGCGGGAACAGCGAGGCGCGTATGGCAAGACACCTGGGGAGAGGGCAGGATCCTGGATGGAGCCTTTGCACTTGCTCCCTGGGGTTTTTAAGCTCTTTGTTCCTCTTGACAGAGGCACCAAGTACATACTGTGAGGAAACTCCAGTGAGACAGACGCATTGGGGAGGGGATGCCTTGGAGGGAGCTCCCCCCGCCCAGATGAGCTGCCCACTCTGATGGGGGCCCGTGAGCAGCCGCAGCAACCCCTCCTTGAGCGCTGGCCCGGCCCCTGCGGCTTGTGCTAGGGGCGACCAGACGTGGGTTGCTCACTTGGGCATTTGCATCACTGGGCTGAGAACAAGGTTTCCCAGCCTGGCCTGGTGCTGTCCTGGGAGTCTGAGCCCTGTCTCAAGGGAGCCCTTGGAGTTTTGGAGAAGCAGAGAAGATTCCTGCTGCATTTTTCTTAGAAATAGCAAGAGGGCTTTTGCCAGAGGCCTGGATGCCAGAAGGCTCCAGTCTGAATCCAAAGCTCAGCTCACGTGGGTGCCTGAGCTTGGCAGGCCTGCAGCCACCAACCCCTGCCCCCCCAACATACCCCAGGCTGCTGAGCAGTCTCAGGGAGAGGGTGGAGGCCTCCTAGGCTCCAGACGCTGACCACTGGTCCTGGCCCAGCGAAGAATGGGCCTGGGTGGCGGCGGCTGTCTGTGAGGGAGGGGGCCTCAGCTAGGCCGACTCGTGGCCTTCTCGCTGGGGCTGCTGGAAAATAGGGCTGTCTGCTACCGCTCGGCTACCCCTCTGCCGGGCAGGGACAGCCCCAAAGCAACTGCCCCTCCAGGGGTCAGGGATCAGCTCCAGACCCCCCCGCCCCCACTCTTCTTCCTTCCTTCCTCCCCCTCATCCCCCCTTGCCTCCACCCCCTCCCATCCCCACCCTGACCCCTCCTTGGCTTCCTACCCGGACACGCTCTTTCCTCTGAGGTCCCTGCACCCAGCCAAGAGCCATGTTTCTTTCCACTTAGGGCTCGGTGCTGATGCTCTCATTTCCCTCCCCGGGCAGAGTCCCCTGCCTGTGTGCTTGCTGCTCAGCCAGCAGGGTGGGCCCCTGGGGGTGAGACCCTACAGCTGGAACTCGGGGCGGGGGGAGGCCTGTGGGCTCCTGCGGCACCCCAGGGGGCCTCTGTCCAGGGCTGCTGCCTGCACCAAGACACCCTCGTGTCCCAGCACCAGGCCTGTGTGGAGAACTCGCTGCCTTCCTAGACGGGTGACTGGCTGAGTCCTGCTTGACCTCCCGACTCTGTCTTACTGCATCAGCCAAGGCTGACCCTGAATACACATCTGTCTGTTCGATGCCTCAGTTTCCCCATCCGAATGTTGGGGAGGGGACTAAGACTGTCTGGGACATCCTGGGAATCTCTGGGTGGGTGATGTGAAGGGCTGCTGGGACCCCAGGAGTCCAAGGAGGGCAGCAGAGATGGGGGCCGGGTGCAGGGCGGGGGGAGGGTCTCGACACCCACCAGCCTGTCAGTCCTGTCCTGGCCTGTCCGTCTGGTTGATTTATCAGAGTAAATGAGCCATGCAGAGTTTGTTGTCTTTTGCAGTCACGGGGAGGAGGAGGTGGTGGGGGAAGGAGTGAGGGGTTTCCGGGCTGGGTCTGGAATGTGGGAGGCGGGGTGGGTCCCCGAGGCCTATGGAACTGGAAGCTGGATCCACTTTCCCCACCTGAGAAATGGATCAGTGCAACCCTGCCCTCAGGGCCAACTGTCTTCCCACCCCCTTTACCCTTCTTGGGGTACATTCCTTGCCTGGAATGTACCCCAAGCTGCTTGCCTGGCCCAGGCCACCACCTCCTGCCCCACGCCCAGGGGCTGCCCTGCCCCTCCAGGCCAGCTTTCCCCCTGCACTATGTCCTTGGGCAAGAGCTCTGAGCTTTGCCTGGCTGGTGAAGGCCCAAAAGTGTCCTCATAGGCAGCTGTGCGGGCCGTGAAGGATCCATGGAGGACCTCCCAGCCTCCTGAGTCACCGGGCCAGACCTAGAATGATCAGGCGCCAGGGAGCCCTGGGGAGTGAGCAGGGAACACTGGAGGCACTAGGTCGGAGAGCCCCCTACCCGCTGGGGCAGAATGCTTGAAAATCACTGGACATCCTTGTGCGAGAGAGGTGTAGAATCTCGGGTTTCTGGCTGGTATGTGTGCCAGGGAGACTCTGTTGCCCCTTCCCTCCTGGCTTCTCCTGGGTCAGGATGAGCTGTGCCCCCAGCCTGTCCTCTCCTGGGCGGAGCAGGCGGGCACTGGGGCGGAACGGGCGTGGGAACAGCATGGCTGGGCCTCAGGCCTTAGGCCTCAGCTCCTGGCCCCCAGTCCCCAGCCCGCAGCCCCCCACCCCCAACCCCCAAGCCCCAGCCTGCAGCCCCCAGCCCCCAGCCCCCAGGCCTCAGCCCCTAGCCCCCAGCCCCCAACCCCCAACCCCCAGCCTGCAGCCCCCCAGCCCCCAGCTCCTAGGCCTCAGCCCCCAGCCCCCAGCCCCCAACCCCCAGCCTGCAGCCCACAGCCCCCAGCCTCCAGGCCTCAGCCCCCAACCCCCAGCCTGCAGCCTGCAGCCCCCAGGCCTCAGCCCCCAGCTCCTAGGCCTCAGCCCCCAGCCCCTAGGCCTCAGCCCCAGCCCGAAGCCCCCAGCCCCCAGCCCGCAAAATGGGAGGGAAGGCTGCAGCGGAGCTTTAGCCCAGCTGGGTGGCTCCAGCTCTGCTCTGGCTTGGTGTTTACTGAACAGCTGGGATGTTTACAGTAGCCCTTAAGAAGGGGCCCCTAGTTCCAGAGGATTTCCCAACTTGAGGGTCCCACTGGGGCTCTTCAGACTTCACCACTTTCCCACACCGCTGGGATAGCACGTCAGGGATGGAGGGACTGCACCCATCCCTGCCCTCCTCACCCCGCGCTGGGCCGTGTCACAGCACCTGCCCCTGCACCCTCCCCCTGGCCTTGTGTCCCTCGCCCCTGGAGGAGCTGACATTCCCAGGAAGTGGCTGCTCTAGATGGTGGAATACGGTAACTGGGTCCCCAGTTCAGACTTTTAAATTAAATTCAATCAGAGCGGTTATTGAATATAAACACGCCGAGTCATTTACATGTTAATTATGTTGAATGGACTACGAGGCCATAATTAGTTGCTAATTGGGTGAGAGCGGCTGTAATTGGTTTTGTTGGCACCGACCTGGCTCACCTGCCTGGGGGGGAGGAGGGCGAATGTGGATGGCTCCTGGGGATCTTCTGGGTCTCCAATCCGGAAAGCCTGGCCCGGGAATGGGATTGGAGGGGACAGATATTGAGGGGCTTGGGGCCAGAGGAACTGGAGCCTACCCCCCTAGGGAGGAGACAGCTTAAGCCTCAGGCAAAACTCTGGGTCTGGTTTCTAGGGATTCCCATCCAGAACATTTCTGGGATAGAAAAGGGACTGAGAAAGCAAAGCCTCTGATCAGCAGTGACAGCCTCCCCTGCCTGGGTCCATGTGGGACCTGGCCCTGAACAAATGGGAAATGCCCAAGGGAGTCCATGGGAGCACAAGACAGATGTCACCCTGGTATATCCCTGCAGATGCTGGGGCCGGGGGCTGGCCTGGCCAGTGCTGGGGTCTCAGCACTGGGGTGTGAATCAGGTGGGTGTGCTGAGCAGAATTGGGGGAAAGGTGCCCGCAGAGGCTTCAGGGGCTGCCCTGCCCCCAGCTCAGCCTGGCTGGGGCTCCCAGGGTTGTAAGGCTGTGGCCAGGGGCTGAGGCCTTCCGGCTGGCCGCTCATTAAAAGAGGATTAGGCCAGGAGCCAGGGGGACAGCCCAGCCCCCAGGCCTTCCTCTGGGGCCCCTCACAGCTTTCGGGGAGTGATAAGGGCCTGGAGCCCCCCCCCGGAGTCCCTGGGGGCGTCCAGTGAGGACTGTCTAGGCCCTGTCACTCCTGTTGCAGCCACTGCTGCCCCCTCCTTGTCCACCTCAGTTCCGCCCCCGCCCCTGGAAGGGCAGGAGGAGAGAGCACTGACAGAGACCCTGGCCAGCAACCCCACCTCTCACCCCCAGCCTCATTTCTCTTCAGCTCAGGGATTAGGGCTGCACTAGCCTACATGAGGTCAGAGGTCAGGGCTGGGCTGTAGGGACGCGTCTATCACTCCCCAGTACCCAAGCACAGCCAGGGGAGGTGACTGTCAGTCAGGACCTGCTGCTTTGTGGGCTGTAACCAAGGGGGCGGGGTGCCCACCTCGGCTCCGAGACCCCCCTTTTGACAGCAGCCCCTGCTTCACTGGCCACAGAGCCGGTGTCCTAGAGACGGGCAGCAGGGGTCGGCAGCAGGGGTCAGGGCCGCCCACTTGGGGTCTGGGGTGAGGGCTGCGGACACACCTCCTCGGTGCTGTCCACACCCACTACCTCCTTAAAGTAAGGCCCCGGCTGCTTCCCCGAGGGGAGGACACAGAGACCCCCAAGACCAAACCCCTGGGCACTGAGAATGTTCCTGCCTCTGGACCTTTGCCAGGCCATTCTGGGCCACGACCCTGAGCGTCTAATGGCCACGGGGAAGTTCTAGAGGCTGGGAACGGCGGCGGAAATGAGGTGTCTGATGCCAGAAAAGGCTCTTCCTTCCCGATGACGGGAAAAGCCTTCCCGGATGTCACCCCACCCAACGTGTGCCCAGCCTGGGTGAGGGTATGGGGGTGGGGAGCCCTTCCCAGGAGGCATTACCACGCACACCATCCTCTCTCCCCAAGGTCAAAGCTTATCCAGACTTGAGTTCTGATATCCACAGAACCTTTGATTGTGCCCCAGCCCCCGCCCCCTCAGTACTGCCATGGGGATGGGGGAGGGGCGACACTGCCAATGTCAGAGCTGGGCCTGGGACACGTGGAGCGGTGGAGCGGAGGAGAGGAGGAGAGGATGGGTCTGAGGACATGGCCAGGCCAGGCCCATGTCAAATCCCCCCACTCACGGATGCCCCCTT
Source organism: Phoca vitulina (assembly GCF_004348235.1). NCBI lineage: Eukaryota > Metazoa > Chordata > Mammalia > Carnivora > Phocidae > Phoca > Phoca vitulina. Next base: position 8,256,700 of record NW_022589716.1, read on the forward strand.
GGCCCAAGTCTCTGCTGCTTAGCGGGGCTGAGGGCCAGGAGCATCTAGCCCTGCGGACCCTGCAGGTGTCAGAGCAGGAAACCCAGGACTACTCGACCGCTTCCTGCCCTGACCCAGGCTTCTTGGAGGAATGAAGGCCTCTGGCTCCTTTGCCCTATGGCAGAGTGAGGTGGGGGGCAGGCAGGATACCAGTTTCACTCCTCACCCTGTGACTTGAGGTGAGCACCACTCTCCCCTGGATCTTAGTCTTCCTGTCTGGAGTTGGGGTACAGGGCTGTCATGGGGCCCCTTGTTTTAATTCTTTCCTACAATCTGACATGAGTGAGAGGAGCCCTCCAGCCATGGGTTGCTAAGTCCAGAGCCCTACACACCCAGTTCACTCTGGGACCCTGGAAAAGCCATCCTTCTCCACCTGTTTCCCTTTCTGTAAACTGGGTTTGGATGGATGATTCAGGATTTAGTTCTGCTCCTGTGAGTTGGGGATGGGGTAGAGACAAGTTGGAGTTAGGGGAGGGTTGGGCTGAGTCAACAGGAAGCCCCTTCCTGCCCCATTACCCTCTCTGCTCTGTAGCCCAGCACTAGGAAGTGGTATAGGGAGAATGGGACTGAGGATGGATGTCCTCCAAGAGATGGTGACATCTGAGAGCCAGCTTGCATGGGGAAAGAACTTGGAACCCCATCCATTCTCCTCTCCCCACCAAGGCAGAGACAGCCCATGCAGGAGGATAGGGGGATGTCCCAAGGAGTACTCTGCTGAGTTCAGAGCAGGACCCTCACCTTCGAGGATCACATTGGATGTTGGTACTAGGAGGGCTCAAGAGATGGTCTAGATAGGAAAATAGACTAGATAGGTCTAGAGTGCCCTGATTGGGGTCATGAAGCCCGCGCCAGAGCCAGAGACTCCTGACCCTTGGTCCCACCCCTTTCCTACCCCACATGGCCTCATGGGGACTCCCCCTCAAAGTTTCCACAGTGACAAAAGCATCATGTCCTGTGACAACAGAGCCATTGACGCCATATCCTATAGCCACTGGGAGGGGTCCCGAGGGTCCTGAGTCATGTGCCCTGTCAATGGACGGGGGGTCACCTTCAGGCCCTCGCCCTCCCAGTGGGCAGTCTCCACCTCCAGGACTGGCTTTGCCTGGGCCTGCCTCTCCTTCAGCCCCAAAGGCCACCAACCTGGGTGGGAATCCTGCCCCCATGCTCTTGGGCCCGTTCCTTCCCTTCTCTGTGCCTTGATGTCCTCATCTGTAAATTGAATGTTGTGAGCTTAAGCTTTTCCACATAATAGGTGCTTGATGAGTAAGTGGGAGGCTCCCTCCATGCCCACTTCCACCCAGGGGGTAGGGAGCAGGGAGTGCAGGTTTAGGAGGTAGGATGTCTGATCAAGGCTAGTCTCCTTGCTCCCCATGTGGTTCTGCTGAATGAGTCTCTCCCCTGCCTTTCCCACAAAGGGGGATGGAGCCTGGAGTGCTGGGGCTCTGAACTCCAGGGGGACTTGGACTTGGGGCTTGGGCACTGATTCTTGCAGAGGGGGAGGGGCCAGATTACAGAGGCCCAAGACTGGGCAGGGATGGGTGGTAGGGATTATGACTGTTTGTGTCCCCGGGGCTAGATGTTTGGAGCTTTCCTCGACCCCAGGTGCCTGTGTTCGAAGGTACCCACTTGAGCCTCTGCCGCCCTCCCCTCCATTGCCCCCCAAATGCCTCCTAACCCAGTAGGACGGGTAAGGGTACAACCCAAGGCCATGCCCCCAGCCAAGGTATAAATAACCCCTGGCGGGTTGTCCCAGCCTGGGGGGGCTCCGCTGGCAGCCCCACTTCCTCTCTGGCTGCTTCCTGGCCCTGGGGGTGGGGGACTGTTTACTTTCCTGTTGTCACTATGGCTGGGTGGCCGGGCGGGGGACTCCAAGTGGCCTAACAACAGGTGCAGGACAGGTGCCCAGGCTGCCCTGCCCAGGACTTCAGAGGCACCGCCGGACAGGCGGGCGAAGCGGTAGCCAGGCAGGGATCGGCCCTTTGATCCCTTGGCGTCCCTGCGTCCCAGCGGTTGGCCAAGGTCATCACCTGTATTCTCTCGTTGCCACAGAGGGCTGGGCAGGGCAAGGCCTTTGGTTGCCCCGCAGCCCCTCAGATGTAGGCTCTGGGTCTGCCATGGGAGTCTCCTGGCTCCCAGCCCACCTCCCACACCCATCTTAGCACATCCCAGAGCTCCCATCCAAAGCTGCTCTCGGGCACAGGCCCTCCAGCTCTGCTCCAGGGTCCCTAGCACACAGCCGGGGTCAGGGTCAGCCAGGCAGGTCAGAGACAGCTGTCTGAGTCAAGGTCGACCTTGACTTGACTGATGGGATGGGGCCACCTGCTGGTCCTACCTTCAGGCTGCATCTAGGGCATGCCATCCCAGCTGTTCTCCCTCTCCAGGCCTCCCTCCTGACTGCCCCACCTGGGAAATGGGTTCCCAGCTACGGGCCGGGGAGATGGGATAGGGGAGATGGGATACGTATCATGGCCTTCGTGAGTGCCTCATCTGACGCCAGCCGTGTGCATACGTTTGTGTGCTCTTCCGTGTGCCGCCATCCCCAGCCTCCCGTGCTGGTGAATATCCGTCACCTTCATTACAATCTTCCCTCTCCTGCTGAGCTAAATGTAGCTGGGGGTGGGCAGAGGAGGGGCTTGCCAAGTAGACCCCTTGGCTGTCCCCCCTCCCAGAGGAAAGTTCCCAAGTTTTCTGGAGTCCTGTATTTGTCATTGGCCTGTCACTGGCCAAGTTCCTTCCTGTCCTTCATCCCCAGGAAGGCGGACTTTCCCCCAGCTATCTGGGGGTGGGAGGGCCAGGGCCGTCAGACTCATGCAGAAGGGAAGCTAAGGACTCCACCGGACCCTGCCCCCCAGCCGTGGGACACCGTAGCACGAGGGGGAGGGCTTCTTTCCTGGGAAAGATTGTTCCTGACTGGTTCAAAGTGGCCTGAGAACTCTACATTTAGCACCCCAGTGGGACCTGGGGGAAGCCCAAGGTCTCCAGCAGGGCTGTCCAGTGTCCTGGCTAACCAGCTTCAGACGAGGCGGGGACCATGCTGTGAGCCAGCTTCGCCCTGTCTGATGGGCAGCTGGGGTGAGGACAGGGCATCCCGGCTCCGTGCAGGCTGTCCTGGATGCACCTGTCCCCCACCCTCCTGCTCATTAACCCTTTTAGGCCCCCGTGGGAAGCAGGCCCCACCCCGAGCGTGGGAGCATTAACCCCCACTGGAGCAAAGACTCTTTGATGCCATCATGCGCCCTGCCCCGCACCCACTGCCCTTTCATTGGGACCCAGAGACTGGCTGGGGCTGCTGATGAATCAGGCCTTTAGCTTTGGGTGTGGTCCCTTCCCTGGCCTGCCCACCGGTCCCACTTTCTCCTCCCAGCATCTCAGGGACTAGAGAGGGAGCTAAGTAGGCCCCGGGCCGGGGGTGGGGTGGGGGGGAAGCTGGGGGTTTAAGATGATGTGTGAAAGGGAGCATGTCTGGACGGTCTCCAAGGATCCTAACTGCTGCCCTGCCCTCCGCCCACAGAGCTTAAGGCCACAGGCACTGCCCACTTCTTCAACTTCCTGCTCAACACAACTGACTACCGGATCCTGCTCAAAGACGAGGACCACGACCGCATGTACGTGGGCAGCAAGGACTATGTGCTGTCCCTGGACCTGCATGACATCAACCGTGAGCCCCTCATTGTAAGGGCCAGCCGGGTGTGGGGCCGGAGGGATGAGGGGCATGGGGCCCCAGGGCTGGAAGCCCTGTCTAGCAGGCCGCCCCCTCTGACCCCCATCTCCGGCAGATCCACTGGGCAGCCTCCCCACAGCGCATTGAGGAGTGCGTACTCTCAGGCAAGGATGGCAATGTGAGTGCAGGGGGGCCTCCGGGTGGGATGGGGGCGGTGTGGGGGCAGGGGGCCTCAGGCAGGCAGCGGGGCACCTCCTTGGCTTTCCCTCCGGCCCCAGGGTGAGTGCGGGAACTTCGTCAGGCTCATCCAGCCCTGGAACCGAACACACCTGTACGTGTGTGGGACCGGCGCCTACAACCCCATGTGTACCTACGTAAACCGCGGCCGCCGTGCCCAGGTAAGCCGTGCCCGCCCCGGCCCCGTGCTGCCCCATTAGTAGCCACACGCCAGGGCTCTGATGGGACGATGAGCTTGAGCCCCAGCCCTGCCACTTCCCAGCCCCGTGACCTTGGGTGAGTGACTCCTTTCATTCCCTCAGCTGAAGATGGGGCTAATAGATGCCTCTCTCACAGGTCGGTGTACCGCTCCCAGTTAGCACTGTGCCTGGCACGTAGTAAGCGCTCCCGGCCGTGCCCGTGGACCGTGCCCCTGCCACCAAGCCAGAGGGCCTGGCAGGGCCCTCAGCGTCAGGAGGCTGGACGCCTGGGTCCACTTCTGCCACATGGCCCCGGGGGTGGGGGGGGAGCGGCCCCTTCCCCAGCTCTGTCCCTCCCCGCCCGCTTCCGCCCTTTCTCATTTCCATGTGGGCATGCGCGTGAGCTGGTGTGACCTTGTAGGACACGCGTGAGAGTGAGTGGACTCAGGGACGCGTGTGTGCGGGCGCGCGCCGAGCTGTGTGTGTGTGCTCCGGGGGCTCACGTGTGCTCCTGGCATGTGTGGTGTGAGGGGCCGGCAGCCCGAGCCCGCTCCCCCAGCCCCTGCCACCCCCGGCTCTAATCCCTGTTCCTCGTCTTCTCAGGCCACGCCCTGGACCCAGATGCAGGTGGTCAGAGGCCGAGGCAGCAGAGCCACGGATGGTGCCCTCCGCCCGACGCCCACAGCCCCACGCCAGGTGGGACGCAGCCCTCCAGGCCCTTGCCAGGCAGCACGGCCTCTGAACTGAACTCCCCGCGGGCCTGGCCTGCCAGCCAGGGACCCGCAGCCCACGCGAGCCTCCCGAGGGTCTTCCCTCGACTCTGGGCCCCCATCCCGCCCCTTCCCCCGCAGTGCCCTCAGGCTCCGAAGGCATTCCCAGCTGGCTTTGTGTCAGCCTCAGTGAGTCCCTGTAGGCAAGAGATCATGAAGCCACCAGGTGCAAAGGCAGCCTGGGGACAGCGGAGCCTCAGCCCTCAGAACACGTGTGTTGACATGCATGAGCCTATACCAACATTCACGTGGGCACGTGTGCTCTCCAACGCACACCTTAGTCAGCATCCAGAGTCCGAACATGGCACGTGTATGCGGCCTGACATATTGCTCTCGCCTGTCCGTGCCCCAGGCCACCATGGGTCATGGGCAGACACAGGTGTCCCGCACACTCACATGCTGGGGACTCTGCTCCCCTGGGGCCGAAGGGGCAGAGCTGTCCGCCCCTAGTCATGCTCCGGGACTGGGGCAGGGGGTTTGCGGGGGGGAGGCTGGGGCTGGGCAGGGGCGGGCAGGGGAGCAGGGGCTGCCGGTGAGTGCTAGAGCAAGTGGTCACGTGAGCATGTGTGTCTGTGACAGGGAGTGCTGAAACGTGGGACGGCTCCGACTGCATGTGTGCCCAGGGTGTGAACGGCGGGTTCCACGTGCTGACAGTGCCGTGTGCCAAGCTGTGTGTGCAGCCCCGTGTGTGCGCAAGTCCCGTGTGCAGAGTGTAACTGGACGTGGGCCTGTGTACACCTTCCCATCACCATCCCTGGCACCTGCCGCCACCTCCTTCCCGCCTCTGTGCCTCTCTCTTTTCCTTTCCTTCTCCCCATGAGCTCATCCTGGTCCCAGTGCCTTCATCAGCCTTTCTGCTAGCATCTTCAGGGCTGGGCTGGGAGGCACGGAGGGCTTTGTGAATCCCTGTGGTCTGGGCTGAACTGCTCAACTCCTGATTCACTGGGAGACATGGGGAACCGGGGTCTCTGCTGAGGGGCAGGGGAAAGGCCGTGGCCTATTTAGCCTGTCCTGAGGACCACAGGTAGGACATAAAGCCTGGGCACACAGTACCCTCAGGGCCCTCTGGCCTGGTGGGACTTGGCAACACCCTTGGCCAGTACCTCCTGCCCTGGTCAAGTTGGCAGCCCCGTCTTGGCCCAGGACAGGAGGCCACAGCTCAAAGAGTTGTGCCTCTGTGGCCTGAGGGGCCCTGACCAGAGTCTCCCTGAACCAGTTGGCGTGGGGGGGGGGGGGGTTCAGCCCCTGGTTCTCAGGTCTTATCTGATACCTGGGACCAGGAATCACCTCCCTGGGAATGTGCGTCGTGGCCCTGGGAGACCTGGGTTGGGAGACCTGGCTGGACAGAGCTAAAACCCAAGGATATCTGGGGACTGAAGGGATGTGGCTTCAGGCTGTCTCCAGGGGGCTTGCTGTCACCCTGGGGGCCTGATGACCCTTACCCTTCCTGGCTGTGGGACCAGCTTGGACGATGCTGAGCTCCCCTCTGCCCTGCAGGATTACATCTTCTACCTGGAGCCGGAGAGACTCGAGTCAGGGAAGGGCAAGTGTCCGTACGACCCCAAGCTGGACACAGCCTCAGCCCTCATCAGTGAGTGCCTCTACCCCATCCTGGTTCTACAGCCTAAGTGTGTGGCCTCTGCCTCTGGAATAGGGGGAATGGCACCAACACTTTCCCCGGGGCAGAGACCGTGACCACGCCATCCCTGAACCCTCCCTTGGGGCCCCACCCAGCGGGGGGGAGGGCTAAGGACCAGACCCCAGTGTGAGCCGGGGGGCAGAGACGAGTGGTGTGAGGGTCTCTCCAGCCCCTCGGATGGAATGCTAAGGGGGCCAGATCCTACCCTGAAATAGGGTCCGTGTAAAGGCCAGCCCCAGACTACATGAGAGGGAAGATGAACTTGGTCTATACTGGAAGCTGCAGAAGGGGAGTGGTTCCATACATGTTCTTGGTGTGTCTGGGAGGCTGGGAGAGGCCCACAAGGAAGCATGGATGGAGAGTCCTGGCCCTCTCACCAACTAGGGGGGCAGGGTTTGTTTCTGGTCTGGCCTGGTGTCTAGGAGAGTTGGGGGAATGTTCTGTGAGGAGGAGTCGTACCTGGGGCCTCAGGAGCAGCTGCTGCCCCTACCCGCAGGTTGGGCGAGCCCACCACGACTCTGGGCCCTGTTCTCTGCCTATTTGCTGGCTGCCCAACCCAGTCTGCCCCTCAGAGCAACTGCTGGGCACTGTGCCACCTCCAGGCCTGGGAAAGGCCTCGGGGCAGGGGGTGGACGTTATCCTCCACCTCTTGCTGACTGAAAAGGTCCTAGCCTGATGGTGGCTCCCCGACCAGGGAGTCTGATGGGGGAAGGCAGGGCCTGCCCTGGGCACGTCTAGAAGGAAGACACGGAGTGGTAAGCTAGAGCCAGCGTGGTCGCTAAATTTTCTGCAAATTTTCAGGTATTTTGTGAGCCAGCTATTATTAAACACTAAGTTATATAATTTACCAATAAATTACTTTCAAAACAAAGGTAAAAATACTCACAACTCATTACTTCCTATTTTACCACATTTTATTACTATCTTTGTTCTTGAGGTTATTTACACGTGTTGTATTTGTGGGGTAGAAAGACCATAAGATGGTGTCGGCAGCTCTCCCCAGCTCCACCTGCGGCGACCCCGGGTTAGGAGCTTGAAGTCAGCCACGGTGGGGGTACTTATACCACAGAAACTGGCTCTCGCTACTAATCAGAGCTAATTGCTGCTAATCCCAGTCCTCCCAGAGCCAATTCTTCAGCATTTCCCAGCAGCCCACTGGTGAGACAGTCATGCCCTGGGGAGTCGGAGGGGGAGACAGGACCCTGGCCTGGATGGAGGTCGCTGGGCTGTGCCCTGAGTGACCCGCCTGCCCGCCCGCAGACGAGGAGCTCTATGCTGGTGTGTACATCGACTTCATGGGCACCGATGCGGCCATCTTCCGCACGCTGGGAAAGCAGACGGCCATGCGCACGGACCAGTACAACTCCCGGTGGCTGAACGGTGAGGGCGGCCGAGAGGCCCCGGGGGGGCGGCGTGTCTGGGATGCGGCCAGATCCTCCAGAGGCACCCGCTGGGGGTCTGGCCCTGTGACTGGCTGGCGGCGGGGGGGAGGCGGCGTTCGTGTACCCGGCCCGGGGCTCTGTTGGGGAGGTGCTTGTGCAGCTGACCCCTGCCCGCCTGCAGACCCTTCCTTCATCCACGCTGAGCTCATCCCCGACAGCGCGGAGCGCAACGACGACAAGCTCTACTTCTTCTTCCGCGAGCGGTCGGCGGAGGCGCCGCAGAGCCCCGCTGTGTACGCCCGCATCGGGCGCATTTGCCTGGTACGCGCCGGCGGGGCCCCGGGCTGCCCCTCTCCAGACCCCGCGCTGGCTCGGGCAGCCTGTGTGGCCGGCTCTTGGGTGTGAGAGCTGATCTGACCCTGCCCCCCCCCGTCCCCAGAATGATGACGGCGGCCACTGCTGTCTGGTCAACAAGTGGAGCACGTTCCTGAAGGCGCGGCTGGTGTGCTCCGTGCCCAGTGAGGATGGCATCGAGACCCACTTCGACGAGCTCCGTGAGTACCCGGCATGCAGGCTGGGTCCTGCGGCTGCTCTGAGAGGGGTGGGGGCTGGATGGGGGGTGGTCAGGGCACCTCCGGGGGGCCCCCTGGCCAGGAGTGGGGCTCCCAGGGCTGTTGGCTAATGCACCCTCCCCGCGTCTCCTCCCTCTGCCCCCAGAGGACGTGTTTGTTCAGCAGACACAGGATGTGAGGAACCCAGTCATTTACGCTGTCTTTACCTCCTCAGGGTGAGGCTGGGGCCAGGGCTGGGGGTGGCAGGGCTTGGCGGCACTGGGGGGCTGTGACGTGGGGAGGACCCCAGTCCGGTGGGGCGGGCTGTGGGGTGGGGGCAGGCTGGGGAGGGGCCCTGGGCCGAGGGTCTGCCCCGCCCGCAGCAGCAGCCTGCCCCGCCCGCAGCTCCGTGTTCCGAGGCTCAGCCGTGTGCGTCTACTCCATGGCTGACATCCGCATGGTCTTCAACGGGCCCTTTGCCCACAAAGAGGGCCCCAACTACCAGTGGATGCCCTTCTCGGGGAAGATGCCCTACCCACGGCCCGGCACGGTGAGGACCCCCATCATTCCACCTTTCCCTTTCCCCTCTGTTTATAAGGCCTGCTCTGGGTTAGCCCCTTTGCGGCTGTGGGCCCCACCACCACAGAGTTCACAGCCAGGTAGGGGAGGAGGACCAAACACACAAATAAACCTACCATTTATCCATTTAAATAAAGCTGACATTAAAAAACAAAACAGGGGCGCCAGCCTGGCTCAGTTGGTAGAGCATGCAACTCTTGATCTTGGGGTCATGAGTTCGAGCCCCACATTGGGCATAGAGCATACTTAAAAAAATAAATAAATAAAACAAAATGAAACGAAACACCGTTTACACAGCACCAGGCTGTGAAGAGCCCAGCCAGGATCCTGGAACAAAGATAGTGGCCGGGTGTGGCAAGCTGCGCGGAGGCGGGTGCCACTTGGGGTGGAAGGGGGGTGCTGCCTGGGAGCCAAGACAAAGCTGGAGGGCAAGTTGGCGTCAGTGTAGTTAGCTAATGGTGGCCGGGGAGATGAGGGCTGGCAGAGTCCGGCCTGCAGGACCTCCCGTGGTGGTAGGAGGCCACTCACTTGATCTTGGTGTGATGTGGGTCTCTGCAGGAGTCTAAGCAGGAGAACATGTGATCTGTTCTGGCTCCATGTGGTCAGGGCTGGAATGGGGGAGCTGGTCTCAGCCTTGGCCAGGGAGGTCTGCCCCCGAAGGTGAACGTGGAGGCTGGAGGGATGGGCTAGAGTTGGGCTGGCGGGGGTGCAGGACAGGCAGAGGGAAAAGCACCAGGAAAGGGCAGAGCACCCTCAGAGTGTTAAGGGAACTTGGGGCCGTAGACCTTCGAGCAGGGGTGGGTGGGTGTGGGGGGCAGACTGGAGGAAGGAGACAACAGGGTGGGGGATGAGGACAGGGGAAGGGAGGGGTCAGCTCTGCCTAATGCTGCCACAAGGTCATGGCGCACAGGCCAGGGAGGTGGCTGCGGAATTTGGCCGTGTAGGAGCTTGGGACCTCGGCTGGAACAGGGCCTGCAGAGAGGTTGGGTGAGGGGGAAAAGCCTGGATGGGGGTTCCGAGGAGCGGAGCAGGTGCATGTGATAGGGATGGACAAAGGAGAGGCCTCTCCTGAAGTTGAGGGGTTCAGCAAGCCCCAGCCGGGCCTGACGCTCATCACGTGCCTGCAGTGCCCTGGAGGAACCTTCACGCCATCCATGAAGTCCACCAAGGACTACCCTGACGAAGTGATTAACTTCATGCGCAGCCACCCGCTCATGTACCAGGCTGTGTACCCTCTGCAGAGGCGGCCCCTGGTCGTCCGCACGGGCGCTCCCTATAGGCTCACCACCGTCGCCGTGGACCAGGTGGATGCAGCCGACGGGCGCTATGAGGTGCTTTTCCTGGGCACAGGTACCCACTGCTGCTCCCAGACCCTGCCATGCTGGGCCCGTTGGGTGGAGGGTGCTGATCGGGGGGTGGGGACCTACCCTGCTACGGGCTTGCCGAGGTCAACTCTGCTACCTTCACCTTCGGAGCCAGGATAGCTGAGACAAGGGGTGGGGAAACCTCATCACCATCCCCAGCCCCCCCGGGGGGCTGGGAGAGCAGGGACACTGCGCACCTGGGGACCCATGTAGGGTCAGGAAAGAGGGAACAGGTGGTAGACACCTGCAGGACATGCGGGTCCAAATACTGGCATATACGCTCTCGTGTGCACGTGCGCACGTGTGCTCCCCACAGCTCCAGTCCCTCCACACAGGAATACCTCCAGCATCCTATCCTCAGCAGTGCCTAAAATGAGGGTCTGGGGTGGGAGGGGCAGACCCCAGCCGTGACCACCCCCACCCCTTATCCCGGGCCCCTTCATCCAGGGGAAATTCTTCAACCTTGGTACAGAGCTCCTGCTCCACTGCCCTTGGGGGTTTGGGGCCTGGTGGGGGAAGGGGCTGAGGCTGGTACCCCTTCCCCAGCGTCCTCAGCCCCACTGAGGCCCTGCCCGGCCCGTTCCAGACCGCGGGACAGTGCAGAAGGTCATCGTGCTGCCCAAGGATGACCAGGAGATGGAGGAGCTCATGCTGGAGGAGGTGGAGGTCTTCAAGGTGGGTATGACACGCAGTGCTGTTCTCCCCCTGGCCCTCCTTAGTACTGGCTGCTTACCTCAGACCTCCAGATCAGGACAGGGAGGGGATCCCCAGTCCCCAAGCTAATCCCTGTCTTCTTCCAGGACCCAGCACCTGTTAAGACCATGACCATCTCTTCCAAGAGGGTGAGTTTTAGTGAGGTGGGCTGGGGGTAGGGATGGAGGATGTTCCCCCTTGGGGTCTTGCCCTTGGCATAGGGATGGGGAAACTGAGGCATGGAACAGGAAGGGAAGGAGCCCAGTTGGCCCCTGATGGGGCTGCCCCTGGGGAGGGAACTGACGAGCCCCTCCCCCTGCCCTCAGCAACAACTGTACGTGGCGTCGGCCGTGGGCGTCACCCACCTGAGCTTGCATCGCTGCCAGGCGTACGGGGCCGCCTGTGCTGACTGCTGCCTCGCCCGCGACCCCTACTGTGCCTGGGACGGCCAGGCCTGCTCCCGGTACACGGCATCTTCCAAGAGGTGTGGACCCCCGACCCCTGGAATGTTAGCCAGCAGACCCAGGGGCCTGTCCTGGGGGTTCGGTGGCCGATGTGGTATTTCCCTGGGGGTAATGGACGAGACTCTTCCCTGGAGTCTTGGGGGGTACAGGGACCTGGGGGGGGGGCAAGCTTCCTTGAAAATACTTGATCAGGGCGCCTGGGTGGCTCAGTTGGTTAAGCGACTGCCTTCGGCTCAGGTCATGATCCTGGAGTCCCGGGATCGAGTCCCGCATCGGGCTCCCTGCTCGGCGGGGAGTCTGCTTCTCCCTCTGACCCTCCCCCCTCTCATGTGCTCTCTCTCTCATTCTCTCTGTCTCAAATAAATAAATAAAATCTTTAAAAAAATAAAAAATAATAAAATAAAATAAAATAAAATAAAATACTTGATCAGGAGCTCTCGTCATCTAGGCGGAGCCGGCGGCAGGATGTCCGGCACGGGAACCCCATCAGGCAGTGTCGCGGGTTCAACTCCAACGGTGAGTGTGCCGTGCCTCCCCCCCGGGCGCTCCTCGTGGTGTAGAGCCCTGTGCAGCCCATGGAGCTGCTCCCAGGGCCCCCCCGCCGGAAGGACTCTCACATGACCCCGGGGGGGGGTGAGGGGGCTTGGGATTTGGGAGATGGGATGTCCCTAGCCACCCACTCAAGGAAGGAGCGGATGCCCGATGGTATAGCCCTGCCTTTTTCCCGCGTGGGTGTCCCTGTGCGTGCCCCTCGGCCCCGGCCCCCTGGCGGCCTGCAGTCTGCCCAGAGGCAATGCTGCTTTCACGCCACACCCTCTTGCTCTCCAGCCAACAAGAACGCCGTGGAGTCCGTGCAGTACGGCGTGGCAGGGAGCGCGGCCTTCCTCGAGTGCCAGCCTCGCTCGCCCCAGGCCACTGTTAAGTGGCTGTTTCAGCGAGATCCCAGTGACCGGCGCCGTGAGGTGATTTCCTGTACCCCACAGTCCGTGCCGTGGATGCGGGGGCCCCCGTGCAGTAGGAGTGCCATGTGGGTGGAATGTAGTATAGGAGCCCTTCTGCGGCAGCCCCATTCTAAGAAAGCCCTTCCAAGTTCCCCTTCCCTATGTGGAAGTCATTTGGGTGAATCCAGTTATATGGAAACTCTAGAATTTCCATATTATATGGAAACCACTTATAAGCATGCCTCTTTACATGAAAATTCCATACATGTGCTCCATTGGAGGTATACCTCATTACATGGAAATATCACGCGGACGAGCTCCAGTGTGTGGAAATTCTGTGGAGGAGCCCTCGTTTTATGGAAATGTGTTCCAGGCATCCGTCCTTACATGGAGATTCTATAAGGATACCTCGGTTGGGTATTCCCATTAAAAAGAAATTCTGTGCTCCAAAATTCTCTCATTGTACAGCATCCCCCCACGATCATTCCTCCTGAGATGGAAAAGTACGTGGATGCCTGATTCAGGTGTTATGTGGAAACTTACTGTGGGTTTTTCTTGCTCTGTGGAAATTGCACATGGGAGCCCCTTCCACGGAATGGCCACAGAGCTGGTCTGCTCCGGGGGCTGGCTGGGCGGCAGGGCGGTCACACGAGCCCTGAGCCCCAGCTCCCTGCCCCCGCAGATTCGCGCGGAGGACCGCTTCCTGCGCACCGAGCAGGGCTTGCTGCTCCGCGCCCTGCAGCCTGGTGACCGAGGCCTCTACTCCTGCACTGCCACCGAGAACAACTTCAAGCACGTCGTCACGCGGGTACAGCTGCACGTGCTGGGTCGGGACGCCGTCCACGCGGCCCTCTTCCCACCGCCAGCTGTGAGCGCCCCGCCGGCCCCCGGCGGCGCCGGCCTCCCCACGCCCGCTTACCAGGAGCTGGCGCAGCTGCTGGCCCAGCCAGAAGTGGGCCTCATCCACCAGTACTGCCAGGGCTACTGGCGCCACGTGCCCCCAGGCCCCCGGGAGGCCCCGGGGGCACCCAGGCCTCCTGAACCCCAGGACCAGAAAAAGCCCCGGAACCGCCGCCACCACCCGCCGGACACATGAGGCCTGCTGCCTGAGCCCTGCGGTGGGCCAGCCTCGGCCTTGTCCCTTTTAATATAAAAGATATATATATATAAATATATATATATAAAATATCTATATTCTATACACGCCCCGCCCCTGCAAAGACAGTATTTATTGGTGGGCTGTATATGGCCTGCCTCAGCAGCGGCACTGTCCGAAACTCAGACCCACGCTGGTCGGAGACGGCCGGAAACAGCCCACCTGACCAGGCCCAGCCAGTCGGCGGCGCCAGGCCGGGACCGCGCAGCCCCCGGGCTCAGCTGGGAGTCCACCTGCTCGACTGCCACCGCCGGAATCCACAGGACCCAGGGAGGGAGCAAGCTCCCCCCGGACAGGGCACGGACTGCTCCCCTTTGCCAGTGCGTGCCGCGGACACACGCCGACGCGGGTGCGAGGACTACTTTGGAGACGGGCAGCGGGGGTGGGGGGCTCAGATGCACTCGGAGGAGGGAAGAAGGGGCCGCCACAGGAGGCCGGCCCCTGCCTGGGAGGGGACACTCAGTCAAGGCCAGCCCCCTCCTGGGTATTTATTCTCTATTTATTGGGGACAGGAGCAAAGGAGCTCTGCCTGGGTGGGGCACACTTCCAGCCCCTCCCTCCCTCCCTGCCTGGCCGCTCTACCTCCTCGTCGCTTTTTCTGGGCCACTGTGACTTGGGGGCTGGGAGAATAGCAGAGGGGCAGGTACAGGCAGGGCTGAGGGGCGAGGGGGCCATGGTGGAGGCCTGGGGCCTTCAGGGGCTCCCCAGGGCTCCCTTCTGCCCACCACTTCAGAGGATGGGTGTAAATAGCTCTGGGGGGCTTTTGGGGTAGGTGGGTAGGGGCTCCCGGTGGCCCTCGGCTGCCCAGGCCACAGCTGCCCTTGGGTTCCATCTTGCTAATAAACACTGGCTCTGGGACTGGACTTTGGCTTTTCTCCTTGGCAGTGGAGGGAGGATGGGGGGTTCAGCCTAAGCCCACATTCTGTCCTTCCTGCCCCCCTTTATGTGGCCTGACCACCATTCCCACACCTCTCTTGCAAGCTCAGCTTCCATTCACTCACTCGCAGGTTTGATCGTTGGTTTCTCACCTGGCTTTGCGGTGGGCTCTGTGCCGGGCGCTAAGGACTCAGTATCGGCAAGACAGAGCTACAGCCCTCACAGTCTGGCTGCCCCCACCCTGAAAATTGACAAAATTCCCAACCTTCCTGCTTCCTTCCAGCCAGATCGCAGCAGACGGACTGGCATGAGTGAATGTCCACGGGTGGGGAAGGCCAGGGCAGGTGGGGTGCTGCTGGACAGGAGAAAGTGGGGCTGGGGGCTCTGATCCAAATTTAATGAGTCAAGCCCTGGCAGGGGAAGCTAAGAGCTGGGGAGGCCTATGGGTCCAGCAGGGCTTATGGCCATATCTGGTGGGCAAGGGGAGCCAGAGGGGGACTGGGAGACAGTGGATGGCCCCACTCTAAATAAACCCAATAAGCAGAAACCAGATTTGCCTTGGTGTAACAAACCTGGGCTCCTGCACTGCCCCAAATCCCTAGGGGCTGCAGAGCCACCCCCACCCCCACCCCCAGGGCCCGCTTACAACGTGGGGGGTAGAGGATGGATGGACCCTGGAAGCTGAAAGTAGCACAGATAATCTGTTGTTTCTGGACAGACCCCACCCCCACCCAGCAGGGTAGATGTGAAGCCACCAGCCTCTGGTAGGAGCCAGTATCCATTTCCCACAGGCTTGGGGACAGTCTCCACTACTCAGGATCTGAGGCCCTGGCACCCCCTCGTGGTCTCTTGGGTCTGCAGCAGAGTTGAGTACTACAAGGCAGCCAGGTTTCCGGGAGGAGTCCAGCCAGAAGGCTCAGGGTCTCTGGAGGGAGCCCTGGGAGCCCAGGGTTTGGGTCTTCCTATAGGAGGTGAGAAATCTCCAGAGCCTGGGAACTTTAGGCTTAATTGAACGACTTCCACCCAGCAGTACTCCTTGTCCCGTCTGAACCTATACGCAGACCCCAGACCCCCTCAGCTGAGACAGGCATGCCCTACGTGCCCTTAAGCGGGTCTCAGACACCCACAGGGAGCAGATCAAGAGAAGGACAGGAAGTGAGTCCTTCCTCCGTGCCCCTGGGAGCACCTGCCTTGGGACTCATTTTCCCCATCTGACGACAGGCCTGCAAAATATGCTCTGGAAGAGCCTGGCCATCTCTGCGTGTCAGAGACCTTGTTGTGCTCAGGCACACGTGTGCACATAGGCACAGGCAGGCGCAAGTGTGCACACAGGCAGGCACGCACGTGCGTAAGTGTACACACACGCCCAGGCGAAAACCACAGGCTCGTGCACGCTATCGCACACACCGGCTCATGTGCGCGTGTTTTTGCATCCATACACAAATACCCAAGTGCACGTGTCATGCTACATCAGCACGTGTGCACGTGAGGAAGAAGGAACAAAAGCGTGTCGACACACGTGCACACATGTGCCTGGCGTGCGTGGGCACCCATGTGCTCCCAAGGCACGGGCGTACATGCAAGCGTACACGTGAACAAACGTATCATGTCATTGTTTTGGTTGTTGCCAGCAAAGGATAGACACACACACACCCAGGCACACATAGCAGACGTGCACGCCCCCCCCCAAGTCTGTTGGAGCCGTGGAGGTATGTAGAGGCCCTGCCCAGGTCAGATCCAGCCCTCGGTACGGGGCAAACTCAATGTCCTCCCTTCCTTCTTGACTCTCTGCAGAGCGTAGAACCCTGGTCCAGAGTCACCCGCCCTTCTCAACCACTTCCTTCTGTGTGACCCTCTGAGCCTCTCCTTCCTTATCAGTAGAATGGGGCTGATGACGTGGGTGCCCATCCACCAGGGCCTATGTGAGCTTACAAAATAAGGAGCAGTGCTGAGTCCAGTGCTGGACATGGGCAGGTGCTCCATGCTTGGCTCTCCCTCTCTTCCCTTCTACCAGCCCCCCCTCCCTGCCCCCACCCTAGGGGCTCAGGGTCCTACTCTCCCCCCTTCTAAGCCTGGACCCTACGGAACATGTCACCCTGCTCCAGCTCAGGGGCTGGACTGTCTCCACGGTCTCTCCTAGAGGGTTGGGGCTCATAGAGAGGGGTGCAAAGTCAGCAGCTGAGGGATTGGGGCCATGCCAGCCTGATTAGAAGGGCTGGGGGCTGAGCTGGATTCACCTGTCCTTGTCTCTCATTGGCTCTTGGGAACCCCTGGCCCCCAAATCCCACTAAGCAGCATCACCCGGGCCTGCACAGGTCTGGGGAAAGCCAGTTGATTGCCAGTCCCGGAGTCAGAAGGGTGTTGGGAGACCTGAGGCCGGCCCGAGCCCGGCTCTGGGGATCCCCTCCATCTAGAAGAGCCAACTAACCACCCTGTTGACGTGCTGCTGGGACCATGGGGGCTGGGGCCAGCGCTGAGGAGAAGCACTCAAGAGAGCTGGAAAAGAAGCTAAAAGAAGATGCTGAGAAGGATGCTCGAACTGTGAAACTGCTGCTTCTGGGTATGGGTGTGGGTCCAGGTGGGGCCACTGCCACTAGGTCGGAGGCCGGGGGTGGGGGCAGGCAGGTAGCCCTTCTGTGAAACAGGGGTGACTTGGGAAGCAGAATGACCCTAAGACAGGTCAGGGAACTGAGTGGGAGCCCTGGCCCTGATAGGCGATACCCTGACTCCCCAAGGCTGGGTATCCCATCATGAAACCCCTCTCCGGAGGGCCCTGACTCAGGCACCTTCCTCTCTGGAGAAGCCCTGCTGGGCAGGGGTCAGAAACCAGGGGCTTCCTTGGGAGCCCTACAATAGGGCTGCTTCTTTGGAAGAAGAAAGTAACAGTCCTCCTGGGAGTGGGCATCTTCAAGGACCGTCCAGATCCACAGACAACAGCCCTTAGATTCCAGAGCTTTGTTGTTGGCAGACCTAAAGAGGGTGTGCCTCTTTAGAGCTAAGGCCCAGTGGAGAACGGATAAAGCCAAGTCCATGGTCCCATGGGTGGTGAGGAGAGGTGGGGCTGACACAGTGCCTCTGGGCCACTGCCTCCCCACAAGTGGAAGAAGGAGCTGCTTTGAGAGGGCAGGCGGGTTCCACCCCAGGCTCTCCAGGATCCAATCAGGCATCTGGATGTGGGCAGAGGGACCAAGCCAGAGCACCCCAGGAAGACAGAGGCTAAGCCAGAAATCCCATTAACTGTGCCCAGAGCCCTGGCGAGAGCAGGCTCAGAGGGGCTGTGAGCTCTGTCTTCTCCCCCATTCAAAGGCGCTAATTCCCTCTGAGCCTCTTGGAGACACTCCCCTCCCTACAACCCCTGAAACGCAAGGGTTGACCCGGTCAAATAATCCTCTGCGTGCAGTACCAGAACCCTCCACAATGTGGCGCTCCAGGTTCCTTTATTTTGGTTTCAGATTAATCAAGAATGCAAATACAAGGGGTCTTGGAGGCTCCCCAACACAGTTGAGGTCGTTGATTGCCCTCGTCAGCCCCCTATGTCACTGCTGGCATTTACAGACGTGTTTCCTCCAGGGTGTCAGGACCTTGCTTTGGGGTGGAGGGTGGGGGAAACAGGGGGAACTGGGGTTGGACTTGTACCTGCCTTGAGTCTGCGGGTCCCCATCTTCCGCGCCCGGTTGCGGGGTGGAGGGTGGGTGGGGAAGTTGTGGGGAGGTGCGGCCAGCGCAGCTCTGAGGCGGGGCTTCCCTTCCAGGTGCGGGTGAGTCCGGGAAGAGCACCATTGTCAAGCAGATGAAGTGAGTGCCCTTGCCTTTTCTGAGGTCCCTGAGGGTGGGCGCGCGCACCGGGTCTGTCCTTCCCCGCCAGTCCACTTGGCTCTGACCCGGCTCACTCCGGCCGCAGGATTATCCACCAGGATGGGTACTCGTTGGAAGAGTGCCTCGAGTTCATTAGCATCATCTACGGCAACACGCTGCAGTCCATCCTTGCCATCGTGCGCGCCATGACCACGCTCAACATCCAGTATGGAGACTCTGCCCGCCAGGTGTGCAGGGAGACTGGCTGAGCAGGGCCTCCGGGGACTCGAGGCGCGAGACTGGTCTCAAGTCCACGGTCACCATCAACAACTCCCACCCTTGTCCTCAGGACGACGCCCGGAAGCTGATGCACATGGCGGACACCATCGAAGAGGGCACGATGCCCAAGGAGATGTCGGACATCATCCAGCGGCTGTGGAAGGACTCGGGTATCCAGGCCTGTTTCGATCGCGCCTCTGAGTACCAGCTCAACGACTCCGCGGGCTAGTGAGAGCGCAGGCGGGGCGCGGGGGTGCGGGCGGGGTCCTACCACGCCCCTCCACCGCACCCACCCACACCCCGCGGTCTCCCGCAGCTACCTCTCGGACCTGGAGCGCCTGGTCACCCCGGGCTACGTGCCCACTGAGCAGGACGTGCTGCGCTCGCGTGTCAAGACCACAGGCATCATTGAGACGCAGTTCGGCTTCAAGGACCTCCACTTCCGGTACAGCCCCGCGCCCTCGCCCTCGCCCTTGCCCTCGCTCTGGGGGTCCGGCTGCGAGTGCAGCGCCCCGAGGCCCCGTCGCGTCCCGGAGGCCCCATCCCAAGGAGACCCTGCCCCTCCTCTGATACCCCGCCCGCAGAAAGTTCCGGCCCCTCCACATGCCAGTCCCATCTGAGTGCCCCCCAGCATTAGGAGGCAAGGGGATGCCTGTGGGCGCGTCCAGGGGGCTCCAAGCGGGTTCAGGCCCCAACTGCTCCACAGGATGTTCGATGTGGGCGGGCAGCGCTCAGAGCGCAAGAAGTGGATCCATTGCTTCGAGGGTGTGACCTGCATCATCTTCATCGCTGCGCTGAGCGCCTACGACATGGTGCTGGTGGAGGACGACGAAGTGGTGGGTGCCAAGCAGGGCCTAGAGTGTTTCAGGGGAAAGCCGGAGAGTACTGTGGGAGCGGGGAGCGTCTGAGAGCAGACATTCGTTCCAGAACAGTCCGAATGAGGACACAAGACAGCCAGCAGCCACGCTGAGGGGGGCAGTGGGGGAAGCTGACTTGGAGCTGTCCAAGCGGGATGGCCCCGGGTGCCCCGGAGCCTGTGGGCCGCGACCGCGCAGGGACGGCTGCCCATGGCCCCCCACCCGGTGCCCGACAGCTTCTGTCCTCCTCAGAACCGCATGCACGAGAGCCTGCACCTGTTCAACAGCATCTGCAACCACCGCTACTTCGCCACCACGTCCATTGTGCTCTTCCTCAACAAGAAGGACGTTTTCACCGAGAAGATCAAAAAGGCGCATCTCAGCATCTGCTTCCCGGATTACGACGGTGAGAACCGCCCCCCCCCCCGCAGCCTGGCCGCCAGGCGGCGCCCCAACCCCGTGATCTGGGCCTGCGCTTCCCCGCCGCGGGAAGGAGTGGGGACACCTAGTAAGAGCACCCCCTTTCCCTGCCAGGGCCCAACACATACGAGGACGCGGGCAACTACATCAAGGTGCAGTTCCTCGAGCTCAACATGCGACGTGACGTGAAGGAGATCTATTCCCATATGACTTGTGCTACGGACACGCAGAACGTCAAATTTGTGTTCGACGCGGTCACAGACATCATCATCAAGGAGAACCTCAAAGACTGCGGACTCTTTTGAGGTAGGCTCCTCGAGGGCTGGGATGCTCTCCTGTCTTGCCACTTGGTCTCATACCTCACTCTCCATCCCCAGCTCTCCACCCCACCTCACTGCAGCAGACCCCACTGCAGGATATCAGGGGCTGCCCCAGCTCTCCAGACCCATTCCATGACCTGGTGCTGGCCCCCAATTCCCAGGCCCCACCCTGGCCCCTCAGGTTCCATCCCACTGCCCACCACCACCCTGCACTCCCCGTGCACAGGTCCCCCCCACCTAGTCTCTTCTGACCCCGCCCTGATCCCTCTGGTGTCACTGTTTACAAGCCCACCTCCACAGTGCTTCTCAGCCGAAAGCCAATTATTTTGGAGCTCAGGGATGTTGACTCGCTTCCTCTTTTCTGTTCACAGGTGCCTGAACTCATGCGTGTCCCTGACACCCTGTAGCTCTAGCTGCCCTGTAGCCCTAGCCCACAGGAGCCTATCAGCCCCCCAGAACTCCTGGGCCCCAGCCTGTGGCCCCACCAGCCACACACCCAAAACTCTGAGCCCCACTAGCCTTGAGGCCCCGACCCTCCCCCGTGTCTCCCAGAGCCCAGTGCCCCCAACCCCACTGCTGCCCTTCACGGCCTGGCTGCGCTGGCCTCCAGGACCCACCCCAGCCAGCCCCAGCTAGGAACAGGCAGGACTTGGGATAGCTAGAGCTCACAGTGACTCAGCAGTGCCCAACTGACCAATCTCCTGCAGGTCTCTCTCCCCAGGGGGCCCATGACTCACCTGGTGGGTCTGGGCTCAGCAAATAGCCCTCCCTCCCAGTTTCATGAAGAGTGGGGGAGCAGGCAGAGATCCCTCCTCCAAGGCTTACTATCAGCCCATTCCAGCCTTACCACCTCCATGTGACAAGTCTGACACTTGTCTACCCAGTGGCCAGTGACTGTCCCTCTCAGTAGCTTCAGGGGTCCAAAGTCCAAGCCACTCTGGCCTGTTTGGCTCCTGCACAGATGAATTAGTGAGTGGGGGGCACACCTGGGAGCCCCTGGGTGTCAGGAAGAGATTCAAGCTGGACCCTTCCCCACATAGCAGGCTCAGAGTAACCCCCCATCCCCTTACCCCACAGGCTCTGCCCCCTCCATCCTTGGACACCAGATCCATGTCCTACCTCACCCCCACCCACCCACAGTGCTCCAGGCCAGCCGGCCAAGGGGATGGTCTGTTGAGGGAGGGTACTGTTGACACCAGCTGTGGCCAATGGTCTAACTGTCCTGAGGGGTGGCTGAGGGGGCAGAGTCCAGCTCCATCGATCAGCCCCAGGCAGAGGATTTGGGAAATGACTGAGGCCCAGGTCGGGCCCAGAGTGGTCTACCTCAGGGGGGGTCACAAGCAAACCCAGGTAACCCTCCTGTCCCTGCCAGCAACTTCTCGAACCCTTTCCATTCAGAGCCCATTCCCTGGCAGGAAAAACTGAGGGCCATGTCTGAATTTTGTCAGGGACAGAGGCCCATGTCCCTATATCTCTGCTCCCAGTTCCTCATCAAGCCCTGAGTCCTTGCTGATGCCTGTGAGCCAAGACCTGTGCTAAGTCGAGGACAGGGGCTTCCATCTCTCAAGGCCAGATGACAGGCTGCACTCCCCTCAGGTAGAAGCACAGACTCAGCAATAAACCTTTGCATCAGGCCCCAGCTGTCCTTTCTTGTGGGGAAGGGAAAGGCGTTCATTATCACGAGTCATGGGCATTTATTAAATGCCCAGTGCTGGGCTGGACATAAATGGGAAAATGGGCTCTTCCAGGGAGAAGCACCTGGCCTGTCATGGCAGGAGCACAGGGGACATGGGACCAACCTGTGCCTCTCGAGAGGGCTTTAAGGGGAAAGGAGCCGTGGGAAACGTTCACAGGGATAATCTTGGATCAAGAGGGAGTTCTGAGGTAGAAGCTTATTCTATCAGGGAGAGGAGGGGCCAGAAACACGGGCTTGTGGGCCATAATAGTTCAATAGGGCAAGAACAGGCAAAGGGGACATGGGGTGGGGAGACAATGGGCAGGTGCCAAGTGCCAGCCTGAGGGCCAGGGCTTCCTCCAGAAGATGATGGGTCTCGGAAGCCCTTCAAGCTAGGGCCTAATAGCAGGGCTGGGATTAGGGTTGAAGCAAAAGAGGCACTCACCTGGGGTGCAAAATTTAAGGTGGTGCCAAAAAGTTCATTAATCAAGATAAAGAAGATATTAATGCAATACTTTTTAAATTCAAAATTACTGCAGGGGCATCTGGCTGGTTCAGTCGGTAGAACATGTGACTCTTGATCTCAGGGTTGTGAGTTTAAGCCCCATATTAGGTGTGGAACCTGCTCAGAAAAAGAAAGGAAAGAAAGAAAGAAAGGAAGGAAGGAAGGAAGGAAGGAAGGAAGGAAGGAAGGAAGGAAGGAAGAAAGAGAGAAAGAAAAGAAAGAAAGAAAGAAAAGAAAGAAAGAAAGAAAGAAAGAAAGAAAGAAAGAAAGAAAGAAAGAAAGAAAATCACTGCAAAAAACCCATGATGAGCAAAATATCAAAATTTTAAATAAAGACAAGATCCAAGAGAACTCTGCTGAGCTATATATTGGAGCTTGAAGCAAAAGGAAACTGTCCACTCCTATATATGCTTTTATGTATTTTTAATGGTAAATTTTTTATAGAATATTAAATTAGTTGAAAAAAATTTGGAAGTGGGTATATTAAAACTCAACATTATTTTAAGCTTAGCTATTTTATCTATATGTGAAACAATTTATAATCTTATTTTCCTAGCTTTAATGAAAATAAAATCATCAATAATATTTTACAACTCTGTTTCTGGAAAAAAATAATCATTAAAATTTTTCATGAAAACAGGTATGTAGGGGCACACATTTTTTCCTGGGGGCCAGTGTGAGAGGGTATGGGGGAAGAGAAGAGCAGGGCTGGGGAATCCATGAGAAGAGCCTTATGTCCCCATTACCCCATGGGGCCAGGATCTGCAGATGGGGCTCAGCCACAAGGGTCTGGATCTGGACAAGTGCATATGATGCCCCCACCAAGCTGGGACTGCAGGAGTGTTGAGTGGACTAAGCTTTCCAGACCTGTGGCCACCTGGGGGAGATGCCCAGGAGGCAGACAGATACCCGGGACTGGGCAGAAGGCAACATGTGGGCAGCATCTTCAGTGTCCAAGTAGAGGGCAGAGCTGTGAGCCTGAAGTGAGCTGAAGACGGGGGAATGATGGTCCCCAGGCCTGAGCACAGGGTGGTGGTAGAGGGACCCTGGATGGGTTAGGGAACTCAGCCACACTGGTGCTGCTCAGAGTTCCTGAGGGGAAGATGGGGCTTGGGTCAGTGGTTCAGGATCCTCACTGGGTGGTCTTGGGCCTGGCTGAGCCAGGCTGCTCATCTCCACTAAGGACCCTCTGATTGAGCAGTTTATTGGATTGAGGGGAGTAACCTCAGGATTTAGTAGGGAGAGGCAAGGCGGAAGACAAGAGGCTTTGAGGAGCTGGAAGCGGTAGGCTTGGAAGGGAGGAAGCTGTAAGGAGAGGTGTGCTAATGGGGTCTTCCACATAGTCACCTTGTCTTGGAAGAAAAGTAATGAGCTCCCCAGCCTTCCTGGGCCAGGGGCAGAGAGAAGCCCAAACACCAGGCAGGGGCCGGACCCCACCCTCCAGGGAGTCCCCTCCACACACAATTCTGACCCCAGGGTCGGGGATTCCAGACTGGTATTCCTGGATCCCATGGGCTGGGGCCAGGGCCTGGCCCCAAGTTGCCCTGCCTATGGCCACAAGTATGATGGGGTTGGGGCAGGGTGGGGGGTGGTGCTGAGTCTCCCAGCTCAGAGCCTCCTCGGCCCTACTCACCGCACCAGTGTAATTACACCCTAAGGAGCAGGATCAATGGGTGCTCAATGCCTGATTCACAGTTGAGGGCAGAGGATCAGAACCGGCCCAGAGTCAGCACAGTGGCCACACCCTAGTCTTGTAGGTGGGGGTCATTTTCTGTGGGCACCTCCAATCACCACCATCCCTGCCTGACCTGCAACCTCAAGGTGCCCCCGAGGGCCCTCACGGCCTTCAGCTCTGGCTCTGGCGGGACTAACCTGGCCCAGCCACTGACCAGAGATTAGACAAGCCTGGTGGACGGTTAATGCTGCTGACGTCAGGGCCTGGTCGGGTGGCCACTAGGGGCTTGGGCCCTCCCCACAGGCAGGAGCACAGCCCATGTGACCTGGGCTCATTAAGCCGCTTCAGTGGCCAGAGAAGCCGGGGGCCAGATCTCAGGGGAGAGAGGGAGGGCATGCCAGAACTGTGGGAGCAGGCCTCAGCCAAGAGGTCATCAGCTCTGAGGACCCAGGCAGGGGGAGGGCTAGACAGGACTGTCTGCCTATGGGTCCCTCACAGGGTTTCACACCCTGGATTATACCATCTAAAGCCCTGCTTGTCCCTGAAGAGGAGCCTCCCAGGCACCAAACTGGGCAGAGCACAGTCGGGAGCTATGGGTGTGGGTCCTCAACGCTGGGGCGTGGAGGTGAGAACCCTCCTCTCCTATGAGGCCTTAAAACCCCCCACATGACTCCAGGCCAAGTGTCCTGCCCCCCCCCCCACACACACACAGCCTTCCCCCTACGGGTGCTAATCCCACACTCATACTCACGCTTTCCTGTCTCCTCTATCCAAATGCCCTTTCTCTTCCCCAACTGGCACGTGCCTTTCTTCCCCTCAGCAGAGCCAAGCCCACAGGTTGCTTCTTCATCAGGCTTTTCTGGATTCTCAGCCTCCAAACTGGCAGGAGCTTTCCCGTCTAGACGACCCGGAGGGAGCACCTGGAGACACTGAGGCTGTGTGGTGGGATGGCAAGAGTGGCCACATGAAGTACCGGAAGAGCTGGCCAGGGTATTCAGAGGTCATCTTCTATGGGGGTGTTGAGGGACAAGTAGGAGCCTGCTGAGGAGGTGGGGGGAGAAGGCCAGGGAGGGGAAGGGGCTGGTGTGTTCTGAGAACAACGGGAACATGTGTGGCCAGCCAGTTAGGGTGGGGGGAGGCCAACTGGGACAAGGAGCAGGTTGAGAGGATGTCAGGGAGGCTGGCTGAGGGTGAGGCAGGGCCCCGCAGAGTATCTGAGGCGTCAGTGGGTGCAGATGCTGGGCTCTGGGGACGGACTGGGCTGGAGGTGAAGATGGGGTCTCACTGTCGGAGAAGGGTGTTGGGGCACCGTGTGGATGACATGCCAGGGGAGGTGGTGACATGGTGAGAGGGGGCCACCTAGCTGGAGGCTGAGAGGACATGATTGAAGAGGGAGGAGGAGAGCAAAGGGCTGCCAGGACCCCGGAAGGAGAGTCTGAGCGATGCCGGGACCCTAAGTTCTGTTTCACGTGTCTGGCAGCCTCTTGGGCCTGTGTCTCAGTTTCTGGAGATGGGGGAGTAGTGGTGGGGGCTGGGCTGAGGGCTGAGATAAAGCCCCCTCCCCTCCACACCAGGTGGCTGCCCCCATCACTGTGTTACACGGATGGACATTCCCTCCGGTCCCCGGGAGAAGGCGCCCGGCAGCTCTGAGTCCCATCCCAACTGCCCCCTGTCCTGTCACCACAGGCTGGGCTGGGAGATTCGGCAGGTGGCAGGGAAAGGCCTCTGGGCTGTGTTTGCCCTGGCTGGGGCCCAGACCTAGCATCAACAAACAGGCAGCCCCTCCCCCTCCTGGCCACAACTGGTCTGGCCCAGGGACCCCACATCATGCTGCCTCAGGCCACCCACAGCAGCCCAGCCCAGCTCCCTCCAGTCAGGATTGAGGACCCCAATACCCACATGCTGGGTGACCTTGATGCCAGGCCTGGCCCCTCAGGAACTGCCAGTGGGAGCCCTCAGCCCTTTGCAAATGGCTTCAGTGAGCATCCAGGATATATGTAGCTAGGAGGTGGTGGGGGGGGGGGGACCCTGGTCAGTACCTCTCTTACTGACTACCCAGTGGGCAGTCTTCAAGCCCCTTTGGAGGGTGAGAGACTTAGGGTCCCTCATGACCAAGGTAAGCTCTGATCTGGGGATTACGCTAGCCCCAGATCAGGAGGGAAAGCCAGTCCCTTCCTATTTTTCAGCCATTAGCAGGGCAGGAGCTTGGGTGGTTTGAGGGATTGCCACCATCCCAGTGCCTTTCTCTTTAGTCCTCCCAGCTCCCTGGCACTCCCAGCCAAAGCTGAGTCTCCTCCCTCGGCTCACATCTTCCCCTTCATCCACTCCCCTCAGGCCAGGGGAGAGGACAGAGCCATTTCCCTGTGACACGAGGGGAAACTGAGATAGGCTAGGGCTTGGCTCTGGTGAGTCAGTAGGAAGAGAGTCCAGGAGTCCTGATTCCCAGCCCAGGGCAGGGGAGAGGTTAGACCTGTCCTCTGAGGGCATTCCCCCGGTTCCAGGATGGGGGCAGACATGACACAGAGACATCCAGCTTGGCTAGGAACAGCAGAGGCCATGGAATTAATCGGATCAGAGCCAGTGGCTGAGAAGCAAGGGACACAGCTGTTCTGGGAACCCCCCAGCTCACCCCCAAGGTCAAGGCCTCTCCCAGCTCCCTGCTGGCTAGGCCTGGGGGGCCTTAACACCAGCCACCCACCTCTGAGCACCAAGGCCTTGGGTGGGAGGCAGGCAGGGGTGGGATAGGAGCCCCCCAGTCAAGAACAGGACAGCCTAAAACCCCTCCCCCCCCCCCAGGGCACTAAGTCTCCATCCCCACTTCCCATGGGCAGACACAGCTGTCTCTTACTCCTTAGAAATAAGGAAATGGGGGGCATGGCCAGGGAGAGCCCAGCGAGGCTCAGCACAAGCCCAGCCATGCTCCCCTCCTGTCTCACTGGCCCTAGCCCTGTCTGTCCCAGCCTCAATCTCGTCTGAATACCTGGGGTGAAGAGAGAAGAACTGATGCAGGTAGCCTCCCCGCTTCCCCCCCCCCCCCCCCCCCCCCCCCCCCGTCCTCACCGCTCTCCCACCTCTGCTTGGGAAGGGTGAAGCAGGCAGAAAAGACATTTTGTGTCTGACTGATATCTGAAAGTTCCCCACTGAGAGCACCCTCCACCGAAGCTAAGCATTGCTCCGTTCTCTTCTGGCTTCAGGGAGGTGAGCGCGGAGCATTTCAGGGACTAAGAGGGCACTCGGAGAGAATCTGCTCTGGACTGAAGCGTTCCTCCCCCAGGACTCAACTGAGCCCCTCCTGGAGCAGCTGCTCCCCCACCTAGGGGCTCTTTAGCGCTTGGGCTGCCCCTTTGCAGCAGGCGGGCCGGGGGAGGGCCCCCCCCTCCCCAGACCAGCCCCTCCTCCCGCCCGCCGCCTGGGATTGGCGGGCCGGGGGCGGGCCAGGGGCGGGGCCGGGCGCCCTTCATCCCCCGCCGCTGCGCTTAGCCGGGAGCAGAGCGGACAGCGCCAGCCAGAGCGGAGCTCCGTGCGTCCCCCACCCGCCGGGCCAGGTACCGCTGGGGGCGCCGACCCCAGCCCAGGGCACCGGGCGGGCAGAGCCCTACCGTGCACCCTCCCGTCCGTAGCCGGGCTCCGGGCAGCTCCCCTCGCCCGCCCTGCCCCGGGCAGGGGCCTCCCCCCAGCCTCCAGCGAGCCAGAACCCCGCGCGATCTGGGCTCAGGTCCGGGGACCCGCCAGGCAGGACTCAGCTCCGAGATGGAGCTGGTATCCCGGGAGAGGCACCTCGTCGCCTCGGGGCCTGTCGGCAGGGCCGGGCGGGACAGCAGGAGGTCAGCACTCGGGGCTGGGGCCGCAGGAAGCCTTGTCGGGGCTCGGGGCGGTGCGCGAGGGGCTTCCCGAGGCAGAACCCGCGGGGACTAGCTGGAGAGCGTCCCGGAGGGGGGCCCAAGAGGGGCCGGGAGCGGGCCCTGGAGCGCTGCCCCGACGGGCGCCTGACAGGCAAATCTGCCCGGCTGGCACGCCGGGAGTCCGGGTATATTTATCCCGGCCGCGTTGGGCAGGGGCTTGAGGGCAGATCGGGCCAGGCTGCCTGAGGGGCCGCGGGGCACATGTTGGTCCCGGAACCCGTGCCATTTGCAGCCGGGCCAGCGGGCACGGCGGGTACAGGGCGCGTGTGGCTCTCTGGCCCGAGGGCGGGGCTCTGTGCGCGCTCCTTGCCGCCTCATTGCGCGGTGAGGGTGTGAGAGCGGGCGCCGAGCGTAGGGCAGAGGGAAAGGACCAGGACTGGGTTTGCAGGAGCCCGCCCCCGCTCCATTGGCCCCTTCGATTGGCCACAGCGAATGCGTGCGTTTGTTTACACCCGGGGAGGGGGAGGCCAGGGGCGGGGCCTGTGGGAATCCGCGCTCTCCCCCGCAGTGACCTGAGCCCTGAGCTCAGGTAGAGGCTCTAGGACAAGTCTGAGAGGACTAAGTCAAAGGTCCTTGCACCTTGCACCCTGGGGACACCTCGACCCAGGCCCACCCTTCCTTCAGCCCGCCGGTCCTGTCTTTCCTTCCATGACGGCCTTGGGCCACTGTCCTGTCCCTGGGAGAAGCCTTTGGACCTTCCACCCCTTCCTCTTCAGTACGCAGTGTGGCATGGGAGCTCAGTTCCTTCTAGAGAGGAACAAAATGCCCCAGAGCTTCTCAGTCTGGAGCATAGAAAGCCGGAGAGATCTGGGGACAGTTCCATTTTGAGAGGGGTCGGTTCTGTACAACCTTGGAAGTCTTCCTGTAGGAAGCACCAGAGGAGGGAGGAATCAGGGGTGGGTGAGGCCAGGCCTGGCACATCTCCAAGAGGGCTGGAGTGACTGGAATCAGAAACGAGAATCTCTGACCCCCTGGGGGGTTGGAGACAGGGGGCCAGTTCTCTGGGGAGGGTGTGGGTGTATGTCTCAAAACTCCACTCTGCCTGGGCTCGAGCCCATGTCTTCACTGGCTTCTCAAACCATTCTTTCTTCAGTACTGGTTCTTTTGGCCCACATCACTACGCCCCCCTCCACACACACTCCCCCCCAGTCCAGGGCTCCTGGTGGCCAGACCATAACAGATTGCTCCTGTCCTGCTACCTGCTGCCCTAGCAAGTGGCCTTGGAGCCTTGGGCAAATCGAGAAACGGAGGCACAACAAGACAGCCTGGGTGGTTCGAGGTCTCTGGGTAGGGCCAGGGAAGGTTTTTGAGCTGAACTGAGTGCACCCTGAAAGTCCAGGCTGGGTGTGGAAACAGGCACTCATTCAGAGGGGAAAGCATGTTTTAGGGGAGTGGTTGACTGCAAGGGAGGTACGGTTTTGGTATCTGTGTGCGCAGAAAGCTGCGGTGGGATGTGCAGCCTGTGCTGTGGTAAGATAGGAGCCCTGCAGGCACACGGTCTAGTGCAGACGTGGCCAGGGGCCAGGGGCCACTTAGAGCTGGGCTGACATGGGCTGGGGGCTTGCCAAGGGCCTTGAACCCATTCTATTCACTTAGCAACACATACTGAGCACCTACCGTGTGCCCTGCGCACCTTCAGTCTGGTGGGTGGACAACTGGCCTTTGACTCTGGAGAGGAAGACAGATGTGGGGGGGGCACTCTAGAGGACCAGGCGGGGCTTCTGGGGGCCAAAGGGAAGGACCAGCTGCTGGGGCAGGAGGGGCTTTCCGGTCAGCGGCCTGGGGTGGCTTGGTTTTGAATTTCCGCTCTGCGGGCCACGTCCTGTACACAGCCTCTCGGCCGGCACGTCTGCACACGTGCGTGGCTGCTGAGAATGGGGGTCACTTCAATTGGCCATCACTTCTGTGTATCTTTTCCATTGTGCGGGTAGACAAGCGCTGGACTGGGGAGCGGTCTTTCCAGCTGGGACTGGCCATGCACCTGCTCAGTCCCACCGGCTGGATGTCCCTGCACCCAGCTAGTAGGGGTCTGACCTGCCCTTGTAGGAACCTGCAAATGCTGTGGCAGCCTTCTTGCAGGGTCTTGCAGGGTTCCGCCTGGCCATCCCTGTGGTGCTCGCTGGGCCTGCTGCCCACTCACCTGGGCCTCTGGCTCTCTCTCCCCTTCTCATTCCTTCTGGGGTTCTCTCTGTCTTTCACTGGCTGTCTCCCTGTTTCTCTGTCTCTCTCCACTTGGCTATCTCTGGCTGGTTGGCCATCTCACCTCCCTGGTTGTCTCTCTCTCTGTCTCTGTCTCCCTGTCTGAATGTCTGTCCACCTCTCTCTGTGTGTGCATTTTTCTGTTTGTATACCTCTATATCCATCTGCATTTCTCTTTCTCCCTGTGCCTCTCTGTCTGTCTGTCTGGATCAGTATGCGTGGACACATGTACCACACGTATGTGCTTTCTGTCCTTCCTCTTTCCCTGTCTCTCTCTTCCTTCCCTCTGCCTCTCTGCTTCTGCCTGACATTGGATGGTGCCTTTCCTCCAGGCCGACCTTGCCTCTAGCCGCCCACACCAGGGTCTCCAATGAGTCCTGAGCTGCCCCAGGCCCCTGCTCCAGCTTTCCTTGGGGCCAGAAGTCCGGCTGTCCAAATATTTGGCCGCCTCCAGGGGATTCCGGGTCAGGAGGGAGGAGGATGGGCTGGCTGGCTCGGGGTCTCCCCTGCCCCTGGGGGGCCACAAGCACGTGATGTCCTGTCCTTTGCCTCAGCTGGGCCTCGGGCTGCACGTCCCTCTCAGCAGGCTGGCAGTGGGGGGAGGGGGCTGTTTCTGGCTCTGGCCCAGTCTTGAGCCAAGAGGTTCCAGCTACAGCTTCCCTTGGGGGAGCAAGGAGGGTCCTGGGCTGGGTGGGAGGGGAGGCCTAGGTGTCTCAGGTTAGGCCCAACTCTACGCATCTGTTGGGTGTCTAGAAAATGTACCCTGTCACAGGAAAGTCCAACTTCCGGCCCCAGCTGGGCCCCTCAGATCCTCCTAGACACTTCCGGATGCCCAGAACACAGAAGCACAGTCCCCAGACACCAGGGCCAGGGAGCTAGACTAGGAGGGATTGGCGTTGCCGACACATCAATGCTCTGGGCCATCTTCCTTTCTCTGGATGTGCCCCCTCTTGCACACCACCCGCCTCAGTACCAGCCCGGCGTTGGCCAGGCACTGCCTACTTACCCACTGTTGTGGACAATGAAGGAGTAGTGGACGGGGGCCTGGGTCTACTGAGGTCAAAATCTGGAGTCGTGGGCCTGGAAGAGGGGCTAGGAGTGTATAAGGCTATAGCACTCTCCCATGTTCAGAACACCCTCCCGCGTGCCCTACGTCTAGTCCCCTGACTTCAGCAATCATCTCCCCACCAATCCCTGGGGCCGTGCCTTGAGAACATATAATTCAGACAGGTCCATTCAATCCAGTTTCCTTGTTGACTGATAGCTTGTCCTAGGATGGTGTTCTCCCTCTGAAGCCTGGAGAAGCAGATGGGCAGAGGGGTGCCGGGATAGGAGGGGCCCCTTGTCTCTGCCGAGGAGGGGAATAAGGATGGCTGAGCTGGAACTGGGGGCAGCCCTCATCCCTGAGCCTCCGGGAATGATCGCAATGGACCTGCAGGCCAGGCCAGCTGCCTGTCCCCTGACATCTGGGCTGAGGTTAGGATTGCCCAAGCACCAGAAACCTGGGGGCTGCAGCAACAAGTTCTATGGGGTCTGTGTCCCCACTAAGCTTATGTGGCTGCAGGACTGAGGGAAGGACAGCGTGGATGCCTCCCTGTAGCTAGCTAGCCCACTACTGCAGACCTACTGATGTCCCTGAGCATTGGGGGAAGAAAGCAGTGCTCAAGTCCCTGGTGGCTCCAAGGACCTCGGTTGTGGGACAGAGAGGTATGTGTCCCACAGCAGCTGATGCAAACAGTGGCCTGGATTCCTGGGCCTCAAAATCTTTAATTAGCCAAACTTAACACCTGTCGAGGTGTGCCTGACAAATTCTCACTCTGTGATGGCCGCGTGGGCGAGCGTTACCTGCCGCACCATCCTTGTGGTTCCTGGCCTCTCCTGGCCCTTATCTCCCAGCAGAGCCAACAGGCCCCAGGGCAGTGGCCTAGGCCATCGATTTCCTGCCCAAGTCCACGCTGCACCCATGACAGATGCCATTCTGATGATCTGCCCAAGGTTGCAGTGATCTTTCCAACCTGGAGCCTGACCCCTCTCTGGGAGCCCATGGCATGGTCTGGGACAAAGGCCTTGGGGAGGCTTCTCACTCTGTCCCCGGCTTTGCCAAACCTCATGGGACCCCTGGAGGGCAGGAGGACACTGAGGTCCTGAGTCGGGAATGCTCTGCCCCTGGTCCCCCTGGCCCAGGGCCAGGCCAGGACTCAGACTCAGAATGTCTACTCTGGGCTTTCCCCACAGTGGGTCAGAATCGGCTGGCAGCTTGTGTTAGGCAGAAGCTATCCCTGAGTCTACCCTGACTCCCTGATACAAAGGAGCCTAGGCGATAGGCCTGAGGGACGGCAGATGTCAGAAACGGGCTGCCAGCCTCAGGGAATGGCTGGGGGCCACTCGTCTCCACCCTGGCTTCTCAGCCCTTAGTCCTGCCCTACGCTGAAGTACAGACCCGTTGACCTGGCCTTCAAGGCTTCATTGGGTTTGTCTGTGGCCGTGGAACCTTCTTCAGTCTGCCTCATAGCACACCTTAGAGCCTTTGCCCACGCTGTGCCCTCTGCTTCAGGGACTCTTTCCCATTCCACACTTTTGGGACTCCTCCTGAGATTTCAGAACTGGCTCCATCACCTCCTCCTCTAGGAAGCCTTCCTTGATGCCTCTGTCTCCCCTTTTTTGAGTCCCAGCACTATGTGGCTCACATTCAGCTGCTGTGCATGGGTATATGTTTGGGGATTTTGTCCCTTCCAGACTGGAAGCCACTTAAGGAAGGATATTCCATGTCCTCTCTGGGATCTCAAGCCAGGCCAAAACCCAGCAGTACCTGACTGTGAGTAATAGACAGGACGTGAAGGTCTAGGCCTAAGTCCTGCTGGGGGGATGGGGAACCTGGAGCCAGGAACTCAGGCCCTTTGGCCATGACCATGCCATGGGCTGTGGTCTCCCTGGAGGTAGTGCCTGGCTGCTAGGGAAGGATATTAAGGCAGAGAAGGGTGCTTTGTCCAAGCTGCCAACTCAGCACACTCTGAGGGCCTGTCCCAGCCTGCCCAGGGTGGGAGGCCCGAAAAGGGCAACCCTAGCTGAGAGCCAGGGGGCACCAGGGAGTGACTCTGGAGATAAGATGCTGGCATCTCCACACCCAACTGGGACCCTTGGAGAGGTGCTGATGGTGAGGCTTAGGGCAGGGGCATGAAGACAGGCTGACTTCAGGGGCTCTCATCCAGGGGAGGAGAGCACGAGAGGAGATGGTCACATTGTCATAGTCCTGAGGGGCAGGGCTGGAGGTGAGATGGGTTCAGATGCCAGCATCAGAAAAAGGGGAGGCAGGGTGAGGGAGTCCAAGGGTGCCAAGTGTGGGTCCCCAGCATCTGAACTCTGGCCTAGGGCTGCCTGGGGCAATGGTGGGCTGCCCCCAGGACACTGGGGCCTGAGGCCTGAACCCAGCTTCCTGTCCCCACGCATAACCCCGAGTGCTAAGACCCCTGGTGCTCTGGGTTCTAAGTAGACCTGAGACCGTCAGGATCCAGAGGGGGATGGGGTATTCAGGGCCGGATCCAGAGTTCCCAAGCAGAGGGGCTGCTATGGCGTCAAGACGAGACTCTGGGAGGGGCGCCTTGCTGGCTCAGTGAGTAGAGCATGCGACTCTTGATCTTGGGGTTGTGAGTTTGAGCCCCACATCAGGTGTAGCGATTACTTAAAAATAAAACCTTAAAAAAAAAAAAAAAAGACTAGGCTCTGGGGGACCTACATGACAGTGCTGCCCCCTCCTTGGTCTCCTGCTGGCCTATGTAGCCTTCAGGATGTCCTTATAGATCCTGGGGCACTGTGCCCAGGTACCTTCTGGGCATGGGGTAGGTGGCTCCCAGCCCCAGTGATAGGAGAGGGGCCAGTGAGGTGTGTGGCAGGGGGCAGGGGTGGTGGGGGGCAAGTAGGGGAACTGGCTCCTTAGAGGCCCACCAGGGCCATGCCTTGAGGGCAGGGAAGGGAGGATGGATCCAGTGGCCCAGGCCCCTCTACAGCGGCCTCAGGCCCTGAGTTCCTGGCCTGGGGTTCTGGGAAATGGAGAATCTGCTCAAAGGGTCCACTCCTGGAGGGTGGCCACCTAAGGGGTGGGGGTATTCCCTAGGAGGAGAGGCTTGAAAGAGAACGTGGCCCTAAGGCCAGGGCTGTGTGGAGGGTGACGCCTGTGTGGCCCAGAGAGCTCGGCCCTGGGACACTCATTTCCTGGAAGGCCCCCTGAGGGCCCTTCGCGGCCAGGCGGGCAGGGGCCAGGTGTCCAGCCACCCAGCACCGCCTCAGGCCTCCTGGCTCCGGGGGGCGGGGGGGTAGCCTTTGCGCCTGCCGTTCCCAGCGCCAGCTCTCAGACCACAGAAGGCCCTTTGTTCTGGCTGCCAGCAGTGTCCGCCGGGCGGCTGGGAACGGGGCCCACAGCCCTCACCCTCTCCCGAGGCCTCCAGCCGTCGGGCAGTGCCATTCTAGGTTGGCTAGGAGGCCCCTGGCACACAGGGCCGGCACAGGAAACCGTCTCCCGGTATTAATGTCAGGGAGGGGGTGTCGGTCCGGGGCCCACCCCCAGAGTGGAGTCTGGATGCCTGGGACTCAGCATCCTAGGCTCCAGGCACCACTGGACTCTGAACTCAGGTCATCCAGCTGATCCTCACTGCACAGATGGAGAAACTGAGGCCCCCACGGGCTTGCCTGGGCTGATATGTGGGTGGGGGGGGAGGCAGGGAGCGCTATGTATTGGCCAAGGTGTCCCCTCAGGATGTCCCGGAGAACTCAGGTATCTGAGCTCTACTCCCCCAAAAGCAGGGCCCAGGGAGGCAGCAGGCCCAGCCGCATATGCACGTAAGTCCTGAGTGACCTTCTGGGAGGTGTGATACGGCTATAGACTTCCGGTGGGAGGCTGGGCCATGGGTCCCGGGAGCGGGGATAACCAGAGGGACCCATTGCTCTGCAGACTTCTGTGTTGGTGTGAGAGCTAGTGATCCTGCTGGTGGCCCTGACCATGGAGGCACCTCTGCAGACGGAAATGGTGGAGCTGGTGCCCAACGGCAAACACTCGGAGGGGCTGCTCCCAGTCGCCACCCCCATGGCCGGCAACCCGAGGTGAGCAGAGGAGAGGCCCAGCCCCGGCTCAGGGCAGGGCAGGGTGCCGAGCAAGGGCTGGAGGTGAGCTGCCTGCTCTGGCCTGTGCCTGCAGGGTCGAGGGCCCCAGACGGAGCTGTGTTGAGGGCGAGGGCTTCCTACAGAAAAGGCCCAGCAAGGAGCCGCACTTCACTGACGTGAGCCGGGGTGCACTGGGGGTTCGGGACACCGCTGGGAGCTTGTGTGCAGTAATGAAGTGCTCTGGGGCAGCAATGGGAGGCTAAGGGACAGTGAGGGGGAACGCTGGGAGGCCCTCCATGCTTTGCTGACCCCCGCCCCCCAACTCCCATCTCACTCTGGTGCCTGCAGTTCGAGGGGAAGACCTCATTTGGGATGTCAGTGTTCAATCTCAGCAACGCCATCATGGGCAGCGGCATCCTGGGCCTCGCCTACGCCATGGCCAACACGGGCATCATCCTTTTCCTGTAAGTCCTCTCAGCGAACCCTCCCGAGACAGGAGCCCTAAACAGGCCACCAGCCATGACCTCCCAGGACCCGCCGGTTTCCCATCCCAAGACCCAGGCTGCAGTGGGTGGGCTTAACCCAAACCACAGCTAAAAAAAACCCGCCATGGCTGGACAAACAGCCCTCATTTCCCAGCAAAGCCGGTGAGATTACAACACAGGACAAGCCTAACAGACCCGAGTCTATCCTTCTACCACCTTTACACGTGATGAGCGAGCCCCCGCGGCCAGGCCTTGTGCGGGCACATGTGTACTTTACCTGGGAACTCTGCCCTGCTGCCCAAATGGAAAACGTGTTTGTTCCAAGAATGCAAGGAGGGGGTGCTCAGAGGCCCCTTCTGGGTTGCGGCTCACCGTGGGTCAAATGGGTGGTGTTCACCACTGCTGGGGCCTGTTGAACTTGCATCCACACCTGCTGGGGGTCCAGACACCTGGGTCACAGACCCACACACCCAGGCCTCCCAGAGCTCCTCGCCCCTGCCACCCAGGGAAACCCCAGGTGGCTTCCTTTCATCCATCTTCCTCAGGTTCCTGCTGACGGCCGTTGCCCTGCTCTCCAGCTACTCCATCCACCTGCTACTCAAGTCCTCAGGGATCGTGGGTGAGCCTTCAACCCAACCTGGAGCAAGGGAGGGCTGGAGCGGGGAGAGCACCCCTGACTGTTCTGACTCCTCGTGCCCACAGGCATCCGTGCCTACGAGCAGCTGGGCTACCGTGCCTTTGGGACCCCAGGGAAGCTGGCAGCGGCCCTGGCCATCACGCTGCAGAATATTGGAGGTGAGGCAGGCAGACACGGGCAGGCGGTGGGCTGGTGGGCAGTCCGAGGGCTGGCTGCCTTGGCTGACCCCAGTGCCTGCCTACCCCTCTCCCCCCAGCCATGTCCAGCTACTTGTACATCATCAAGTCTGAGCTGCCCCTTGTCATACAGACCTTCCTGAACCTGGAGGAGCAAACCTCGTGAGCCCCAGGGTGGGGCGGGGCTGGGTGAGGGTGGGAGGTCTTCGTCTACCCCTCCGTGTGCCCTGCTGGCCCCGGCAACCCAGGCTGGGCTAGTGGGAGAGACGAGACAGTGCTTGCAAGCGGCAGCTGGAGGGGCAGAGAGCTGCCAGCCGAGCTAACATTCAGTCGACACTCGTTTAGGGAGCACCTAGGGGAATCCCCCAGGAAGGCCAGTGGGGGTAAGGGGTGCGGTGAGGCCGAGGAAGCTGGGCCCCCACCTGGGCCTGGACCCAGCCTGTGAGCACGCGAGGGCCTGAGAGCCTTGGGCTTAGCTCTAAGCCCCTGCTATTCCTGACCATGGCTTGCGTGTTAGCTGACCCCCAACCAAGAAATTAAGCCCATGGTGTCCCAGTTGCCCATCATCAGTTTAGCCAGCACTAATGGAATCAGCCATGTTTTGTGGGTGGAAACAGAGATGACAGCCAGGCCCTGCCCTTGGCCACACAGCCCAGGCAAGCAGAGGGGTGTGAAGTTGAGAGCAGCTCTGGGAGGAGAGAAGCAGTCAGGATTCTTCCCCCGACCCCCCACCGGGTCCTGGGGGCCTTTCCCAAGGAGTTGGCCTTTAGGCTTCCCTGAGAAGGGGGGTCTCATTCCTTATCCCTTTAGTTCTCTGTGCCCCCTGTCCCTTGGTGGTGGCGGGGTGCAGGATGATGCAGGATACAGATGTCAGGAGGGACCACAAGGGGCACCAGACGTTGGCAAGTCCCTGATCCCCCCATAGAAAATGTCCCACCCCTCAGAGCCAGGTTCGTTCATCCCCCTGCCTCCCTGGGCCCCTGGGGGCCCCTCCCTGGGTAAGCTGGACCCAGACCTGTGTGTCCTGAGAAAAACAAGAGCAGTGACTATACCTATAATGGTCAACAAGCAGGAGCCCGGCGCCTTAGTCCGCACCTCGCCCAGGAGAGTGCTGAGAGAACATCCATTTTGCAGATGGGGAAAGGGAGACTCAGTGCTCTGAACAAGTATTTTCCAGAGGTCACTCAGTAGCACCCCGGGTGCACCGATTAGGTATGGAGGCAGACGCCCCCCACCCTAAGGCTGAGGAGACTGATGTTGGCTCCCCACTCCTGTCCCTGCAGGAACTGGTACATGAACGGGAACTACCTGGTGATCCTAGTTTCTGTCACCGTCATTCTGCCTCTGGCACTGATGCGGCAGCTTGGTGAGTGTGGCAAGGCCAGGGCCTTGGAGGGGGGATGTTGGAGGGATGCCTGGGAGGGGACCCCAGTCTCAGAGCCCCTCCGCACTTTGCAGGCTACCTGGGTTACTCCAGCGGCTTCTCTCTCAGCTGCATGGTGTTCTTCCTAATCGCAGTGAGTCACCCTCCGTGCTGGAGTGGAGGGCAGGTGTCCCGGGGAGGGGGTGGGGGGCAGGCTCCTCTGTCAGGGGGAGGGGTCAGGCCTTTCTGGGAAGCCTGGGTCAGAAGGCAGCCCCTTCCGTCCTGATCTAGGTGTGGCGTCATAGTGACTCCCGGGCAGATCTAGCCTGGCCCTGATCTCATCCTTTCCCCAACCCAGGTCATCTACAAAAAGTTCCATGTGCCCTGCCCACTGCCCGTCAACTTCGCCAACATCACGGGCAACTTCAGCCTCGTGGAGGTCACCAAGGAGGAGGCACAGCTGCGGGTTGAGACAGAGACCACAGCCCTCTGCACCCCGAGCTACTTCACACTCAACTCACAGGTCCCAACAGGCCAGGGTGGGGGCGGTGGGCCCCGTGAGAGTGGGGGGGCTGCCCTGACGTGGTCCCCGTGTCTCCCCAGACAGCATACACCATCCCCATCATGGCCTTCGCCTTCGTCTGCCATCCCGAGGTGCTGCCCATCTATACAGAGCTCAAGGAGTAGGTGTCTGTGGTTGAGAGGGGGGCAGCCACCTTAAGCTGGTTTGGGGAGAATGAATGTGGTCCTGACAGGACAGGGGGTGGGGGTGGGGAGGAACGGGAGCCAAGTCACTTTATCAAAGCTCTCCGTGGCTGCCCTGAGGGGCGACTGGGGACAAGAAGGAGACTTCTTCAGCTGCCAGATGGTGAGGGTGTGGTGCCGGAGAGACCCCAGGGCACAGGGGGGTCTCTGGTGTGGCCCAGCTTGGCACCAGTCCCCTCCCCTGCTTCGCCGTAGTCCCTCCAAGAGGAAGATGCAGCACATCTCCAACCTGTCCATCTCCGTCATGTATGTCATGTACTTCCTGGCTGCCCTCTTCGGCTACCTCACCTTCTACGGTATGGCTGGACCATGGGGGCAGAGGCAGAGGCCAGGCTGGGGGGCACGGGGCTGGCCAGTGGCCATGGCACCCTGCATACTGTAGGCGCTAAGTAGGTGTGCGACGCCTAACTGTGCCCTGCGGCTGTGGAGGTGAGTCTGTTGCCACTTCGCACAGTGTCAGGGTCAACCCAGGCTCAGAGCCCACCCCCCTCCCCGGGCCACGTGCTGACCGCCCTCCCTGCCTGCCGCAGACGGGGTGGAGTCGGAGCTACTGCACACCTACAGCAAGGTGGACCCATTCGACGTGCTGATCCTCTGTGTGCGTGTGGCCGTGCTGACGGCAGTCACACTCACGGTGCCAATCGTTCTGTTTCCGGTGAGCCGGTGGGTAGGTGGACCAAGGCAGGGTGGGACGGAGGGAGCTGACAGATTGGTGACTCTTCCCACCCCCACCCCCCAGGTGCGCCGTGCCATCCAGCAGATGCTGTTTAAGAACCAGGAGTTCAACTGGTTGCGGCACACGCTCATTGCCATTGGCCTGCTCACTTGCATCAACCTGCTGGTTATCTTCGCTCCCAACATCCTGGGCATCTTCGGGGTCATCGGTGAGGGTCTGGCCCAGCTGTGTATAGAGACAGGGCATGGGCCCAGAGAATTTCCTATCTGCAAATCCTGGCAGATTCCTGAGATCATACCCTACATTTAAGTGATGGCTACTGGCCATGTGTGCACAACTTGGCTTCCTGTCTGAGATTTTGTCC
Organism: Phoca vitulina; assembly: GCF_004348235.1. Lineage (NCBI taxonomy): Eukaryota > Metazoa > Chordata > Mammalia > Carnivora > Phocidae > Phoca > Phoca vitulina. The sequence continues at coordinate 8,296,417 of NW_022589716.1, forward strand.
TTAAGGCTATTCTAATCCCTTTTGAGGGCTCAAAACCAGAGACAGTTCCCCTTGCTGGGGGATGAGGTGGAGCCCAGGTGCGAGGGACCTCCATGAATGATCTCACTGGGTCTTGTCCCCATTTCACATATGAGAAAATTAAGGTCCATCATGATTAGGGGAGTAGCAGAGCCATACAGCTGGTAAGTGGGGGGCCTTGATTTAGCTCTAGGATAATGGGACTATAGGTTTGGTACTCTGTCCACTGTCCCATCCCAGCTGGGGCTCTGAGCTAGAAGATCAGACAATTCTGAGATATCTTTGGGGTGACCCAACTCAGAAGACTCACTCCCCAACCCAAGTCTGCAAGGACCAACGCACAGGCCTGGGGGGCCGAGTGTCATGGATATCATAAGCAAGACTGTTGGTTCTATATATCTGAAATCTGACTTAAAAGTGATTTAAGCAAAAAGGAATGAATTGGCTCAAATAATGAAAAAGGCTTCAGGAATAGCTATATCTAGGAACCCAATATCTTCAGGGCTTTGTGTCTATCTCTTGGCTTGCCTTTTCTCTTTGCTAGAGATTCTTCGACTGCCAACAGCACTAGCTTTCCATCCAGGTAGACAGAGAACCAGGGGAGGGGCTGGTGGGCTCTCCAGAATCAGGCAGAGCTCTCAAGTGGAGTCTCAAGGAAGACATTCCGCCAACAAGGAATGTTTGATCTCACTGAAGGGTCCACCCCCAGACCTTAGCCAGTATGCGGACATGCCTCGTTCTTTGCAGGTGCCACATCTGCCCCATGCCTCATCTTCATCTTCCCTGCCATCTTCTACTTCCGCATCATACCCACCGAGAGGGAGCCTGCAAAGTCTACCCCCAAAATCCTGGTGCGAGGGTCCTGGAGGTTGGTGGCCTGGTGTGGGGCTGAGGGGGTTGCCCTGACTGCACCCCTGACTCTGACTCCTGTCCCCACAGGCCCTTTGTTTCGCTGTGCTTGGCCTCTTGCTGATGACCATGAGCTTGAGCTTCATCATCATTGACTGGGTGTCAGGGACCGGCCGGCATGGAGGAAGCCACTAGGAGGAGACACCCATCCTGTTCTGACTACTCATCCACGTACCCCTGCCCAGAGTCTTCAGCCCTTGCTCCCATCTAGCCAAGGGGGAGGAGAAAGACGTGTTAACACTATGGCATTTGGCCCTGCCTCACATCCTCTCTGTGGAAGGTTTCTGTCGGAGCCAGGACCAAGGCCCTAGGGCCACTCCCTTTCTGGGCTCCCGGGCTCCAGGGGCTGCCTGGGCTGAGAGCAGGGTAGGGCTGTACCCTTGCTCCCTCACTCTTGCCTCAGCTCCCACCCAAGCCTCTGTTCTCCTTTGCACAGATGCGCACACGAGGCCCAGCAGCTGCCTCCCGAGGTCACACAGCCTATAGGGCACGTAGAGCTGGAAACCAGGCCTGCAGCCATCTCCCCACCGTGCTGCTGGGCCGTGGTCTGCACCCTGGGGCCTCATCTCCCTCAGCTCACTCACCTCTTCCCACTTCTGTCCCTGAGGCCCCTTTCAGGCACTTGGACTCAGGCCCTTAGATACTCTTGTCTCCTTCTCCCATCCCCGTCACCAGAAGCAGACCATTCCCCCCCACACCTGGAGCCAGCAGGTTCTTTTGAGTGTGAGGCTGGTGTGGGCACCCCCAAGGGACCCCTACCCTGTCCCTTCACCAGTCCTGGGGAGGCTGGGACTCCCCCCACCCCAAGCCTGGGCCATAGCTCACATTCCACTTCTGGGAGAAGAAAGAGGCTGGGGCCCGGAGTGTCTCTGTCCCCTGGGAGCCAAAGACCCCAGGGGCTGGTCTGGGGCAGGAGTGGAGAGGTGGTGGGCCCCCTTTTATAAATATTATACATAAGACCAGCTATGTTGTGTATTCTTGATCCCCATGGCCCCTGTGCTCCTAGAAAGTGGGTAGACATCGGGACATGGATGGTAATGGGAGCCCCTCCGGCCTCCTTCCCTGAGATGAGGGTGGGGACAGGCCCCCTTCCTCCCAACCCAGCCAGTGGTATGCTCAGACTCAGCTCTGGATCTGGGCCAGGCTTAGCACAGACCTGCTTTCTCACGGGGTGAGGTGGGGAGGAATTAATGAGGCCCCAGGAAATGGGACAGAGAGAGGCCTCCGGAAGGAGGCAACGTGAGGTGCATCCCCAGCAGCTTCAGGGAGGGTCTGAGCTGGGGGCAGCCGAGCCCTGTGGAAGCACTGTCGAAGGGCCCCCTGCCCTCCCTGGCTGCCGTGTCAACCCTCTGTCAATGCTTTGAGTCTGGGAACAAAAGTCCAGGAATCCTGTGACCTGTCAGACTGATCTTCTGTTAATAGTAAAACCCACTGTGAATAAAGGTGGGTTAGTGAATTCCTGTACTGGGGACCCTGGGTTTTGAGTAGGGGGTCCAAAGCAGGGCAGGGCTAGTCTAAGGATGCAGGGTAGCCCCAGGTGGCCTTGGCCGCCGATGGGACCGGGAAGCGGCCCATTGCCTGGGGCAGGCCTAAACCAGCTGGTACCCAGCAAGATGGAGCTGCCCAGGCCTTGGCACCAAACTCTCATTAGGAGAGACCCTGCACCCGGCTAGGCCGCCGGGGAAAGGGCAGCAGGAAAAATCCGGTTTGAACTGGCAAGGCAGCTGCCAGCTTGGGAAACCCCTGAAGAAAGAATTTCCTCAAGCTGGTGGCTGCTAGGCCCATGGCAGGGCCCGCTGACCAGAGGGGGGCTTCCCGGATCTAGTTCCCTTTAGCCCCAGGTGCTGGACTCCAGCCTGGGGACTTCCCCGGGAGCCCTGCAGCCCCAGAAAAGAGCTGGACACCGGCCTAGAGGGGGCTGCAGCCCTGAGTGTCCTGGCGTACGGGCTGCCCTCTGGGGGTCTCTGGCTTCCTCCTCATCGGATTAGGTCATAGCCCTGCATGGAACCTCGGGCTCCTGCAGAGTGTGAGGCAGGGAAGGACGGGGTCCATCCTGCTGACAGACCCTGGGGGGCTTTTCTCATACTCCCGTCTGTCCAAAGAAGGCTATAGGTCAGAGCAGTCACAGGACTGCCTGGGTTCCCTTAAAACCCCAGGCCTGGCTGTAGGCCGCTTAGACTGGAGCCCCACCTGCTTCTCCTCCCTGCCCCCCCGCCCAACACACACACAGAGAACTGGGGTGGAGGAAGGATTCGGGCCCCCCACAGGCCTCCTCTGCCTGCCCAGCAAAGTCTCCTCCAGCCTGGCCTGTGGGCAGCCTTCTCCAGGGGGAGGGGGCAGGTGATATGGCCAGTAGACTATATCTAAAAGCCAAGTGCCCCCATGGCTGCCTGAAAATGAGTATCCCTTGTCCCTGGCTGTCAAGGTCCAGCTGCTCAGGGGCGCCTGGGCAGCTCAGTGCGTTAAGTGTCCGACTTGATTTCGGCTCAGGTCATGATCTCAGGGTTGTGGGATCGCGTTCCGAGTTAAGCTATGCCCTGGGCAAGGAGCCTACTTGGGATTCTCTCTCTCTCCCTCTCCATCTGCCCCTCTGGCCCCCATCCCCCCTCTCTTTCTCTCTCTCTCTCTAAAAAAAAAAAAAAAGGTCCAGCCACTCAACCTCCATAAGGATGGGTCTGCAGGCCCTTGATCATACTTAAGCATTTTGGTATATTTTGAAGAATTTCCTAGGTCTTCTTTCTCTTCTTTTTTCCTTTTTTTTAAATTTGCTTTGCGGGGCACCTGGGTGGCTCAGTCGTTGGGCGTCTGCCTTCAGTTCAGGTCATGGTCCCAGGGTCCTGGGATCGAGCCCCGCATCGGGCTCCCGGCTCCACGGGAAACCTGCTTCTCCCTTACCCACTCCCCCTTGCTTGTGTTCCCTCTCTCGCTGTGTCTCTCTCTGTCAAATAAATAAATAAAATCTTTAAAAAAAATAAAATAAAATTTGCTTTGCATGGAATATTAACAAGTTAAAGCAGCCCGAAAGTCCAGCACAGAGGTCTTCTATATTTCTTTTCACTGCCTTTTTTTTTTTTTTAATTTTATTTATTTATTTGACAGAGAGAGACACAGCGAGAGAGGGAACACAAGCAGGGGGAGTGAGAGAGGGAGAAGCAGGCTTTCCTCTGAGCAGGGTGCCCGATGCGGGGCTTGATCCCAGGACCCTGGGATCATGACCTGAGCCAAAGGTAGACGCTTAACGACTGAGCCACCCAGGCGCCCCTTCACTGCTTTTTTTATGACTGTAAAAGCAAAATGAGATGCTATAAACCAGGAAAAGGGGCCAAAGCCCCGCCTTGGTCTCCTCTGGCCAGCTGCTTCCCCCTTCCATACCCTCCTCACCCATGTGCGCATGCACACCTTCACCTATTGATGGAAAAGGGATTCATTCATTCAACAAGAATTTCTTTTTTTTTTTTTTAAGATTTTATTTATTTGACAGAGAGAGACACAGCAAGAGAGGGAACACAAGCAGGGGGAGTGGGAGAAGGAGAAGCAGGCTCCCCGCTAAGCAGGGAGCCCGATGCGGGGCTTGATCCCAGGACCCTGGGATTATGACCTGAGCCGAAGGCAGACACTTAACGACTGAGCCACCCAGGCGCCCCTCAACAAGAGTTTCTGAAGATTTCCCACGTGCTAGGCACTCTTCCAGCACCGGTACACACAGTGGTGAACAACGTGAAGACCCCTGCCTTCCTTGAACTTATATCCTAGCTGGGAGATTGAGTTCAGACCAGAAACGTGAAACCTAATCAGTGAGTGACATGGTTTGTTAGAAGATGGTCAGTACCATAGGGACTAACAATGGCAAGATAAGGGCTACAAAGAACAGGAGTTCCGGGGGTGGGTCCAAGGTGGGCCTCACTGAGAAAGAGATGTTTGACCAGAGATTTGGAGAGGGAAGAAGTTATGTGGATGGCTGCAGGGAACATTCCAGCCAGAGGGATCAGCCAGTGCAAAGCCTTGAGGCGGAATGTGCCCGTGAGTGGGGCACCCGGGAAGTCATTGTGGCTGATGCTGAGTGAGGCAGTCAGACAAGTCTAGGGTGATCCTGAGGCTGTCTAGGGACCACACTGCTACTGCATCCCCTGAGGGAGGCAGTTCTTGGGAGGGAGGGAGGTCAGTTTTGCCCATGAAAAGCTTTAAACAGGGGCGCCTGGGTAGCTCAGTGGGTTGGGCGTCTGCCTTCCACTCCAGTCTCAATCCCAGGACCCTGGGATCAAGCCCCACATTGGGCTCCCTGCTCAGTGGGGGGTCTGCTTGTCCCTCTCTCGGCCCCTCCTCCTGCTCATATTTGCTCTCTCTCTCACTCTTGCTCTCTTTCTCTCAAATAAATAAATAAAATCTTAAAAAAAAAAAAAAGCTTTAAACACTGACTGGACATCAAAGTGGAAATGCCCAGTCGGCGGCTGGATATGTGACTCAAGTTCAGTAGAGTGGCCAGCGCTGGAGCTTTGGGTCTGGGATGCAAAGGGGCCTGGATGAGAAGAGGGTGGTGAGTGTAGACAGGAGGGCAGCAGGCAGGACGGAGCTCTGGAAGACTCCTGTTAGGAGGTAGGAGAGATGAGGTGGAATCTGAAAAGGAGCTAAGCAGAGGGAGCCAGGAGGAGGTGGGAGGAAACCAGGGAGGAAGCTGGCTCCTGGGAGCCAGGCAGGAGTCAAGTGCCGGGGAAGGTGAGCGTGGAGCTTCAGCTGAGTTCATCAACGTGTGGGTCGCTGAGGACCCCAGGCCAGGGCTGTTTTGTGGAGGGAGGGGCAGGCCTGACCAGAGTAGGCAGAGGAGGGAGAGGTAGGACTGGTGAGACCAGGTATGGACGACCTGTGTGCAGTGAGAGCAGCAGGGCCAACAGAGGCTTTTAGGAAGACTGGAAAGAGATTGGACCGTGGGTTGGAGGTAGGTGAAGGCCAGGGCTCTAGAGATACTGGGCTAGAAGATAGCAGCTGCAGGTCGGACAGTTAGCACCAGGAAGTATACAGGCAGATATTAGCGGGCCTGGCCAAGCTTTGGTAGCCAGGGCCATGGAAGAGCACACCGAGGGACCCAGAGGACTCATCCAGATATCTGCCTTGACCTCTGTTTAAATTTCATCTAGCAACTGACTTTCAAACAACTTGGAACAGTAATAATTGACTGGAAGTTAGAGTAGTCCTGGAAAAAATCTGAAAGAACAAAACTGCTTTCAAAACCACATAAGGTTGCAAACCTGCCCTGCCACGCACAGCGGGACCTGGACAGGATTAGGCGGCGACTTGATCCCCACACCCCCCACCCCCACCCCGAGGTCTGTAGAAGGCGGCCTCTGCTGTCCCCTGGCGGCCAACAGTCGGAGTCTGGGCTGCGCCGTGACCCACTCGACACGTTGAGGGGCTGGGTGGCTGGGATGGTCAGCTGTGACTGTGCAGCCGGGCCCTAAGACTCCAAGGCAGTCCCCAGAGGCTTCCCGGCTGGTGCGTGGAAGGAACCCGGGCAGGAAGCCTCGGGGAGGGACAGGAGGGGGAAAGGTGGCCAAGGAGGGGCCGGGACCTTAACGGGGCGGAGGGGGCGGGGAAGGGCATCCTGGGCAGGTGAGTGAGTCAGTGAGCCAGTCCCACACTTGGCCAGGTCCTCAGGGGGGCAGGCCTGGACCTCCACACGGTTGCCTGATCTGGAAGGAAGGAAGGGGCTGGACTCCTAGAGCCACTCTTGCTCTAGCCTTCTGAGAGTCCCTCCCCGCGCGACTCCTCTCCTTATCCTGCCCATGTCTACCCCGGGGTCAAACTCAGAGCCCCCCCACTGCGCAACCGGCCCCAGGCTGCGCGCGGGCCATAGACACGGAGCCGCCGGGAAGTGCCTGCCCGGATGGTGCCCCAGATCGGCGCCTGATCTCCGCTGCGCATTTGGGGATGCGGAGGCGGGAGAGCGTCCTGGAATCGAGGGCGTGAAGGTGCCGGGACCAGAGAGAGCAGAAGGCGGCTGTCAGGGCACGTTCTGGGGATGGGCCGAGGGAACGTTCTTCCTCTATGGCTGGGAAGGCCTGGCCGACTGGGATCAGGCGCGAGCGAGGGCCACGCCACGGGGCGCCTTGGAGAACTCGGAGCCAGAGGACGCCGAACGGCTGCTGCCCTGTGGACAGAGGACCTCGCCGGCCTCCGAGCGGCAGGCAGGTCGGCGGAGGCCGGGGCTAGAGCCGGAGACTAAACGAGACGAGAAGGCAGGCCTACTACAGCCAGAGGAGAGGAGCGGAAGGAGAGGGGAAGGCTGCGCGGCGGCGGAGGGAGGGGGGCCGAGACGGGGGCGCCGGGCCGGCCTCGGCTCCCGGGCTGTGCCCGAAGCCGCCAGGGGGCGCCGCTGCCCCGCGAAGCCTTGCCGGGCCTCCTGCGGCCACTGAAGTCCCGCACTCCCGCCTAGAGAGGCCCCGGAAGAGGCGGGGCGCGCGCTCGGACGCTGCTTCCGGCTTCAGTGCCCGGGAGGTGGGGGGATGGGGGCTCCGTGGGTGGGGCCTGGGGGCGAGAATCTGGGGAGTGGGGTCAAGAAATGGGGCGGTGCTAGAGGGCTGCGGTGGGCGGGGTGGGGGGACGCGGCTTGCAGGCGGCAGGACTGGAGCTAGTCTAGTCTGCGAACTTGCAGCCTCGCAGCTCGCTGCCCTGTGCCTGAGCTCCGGGCCCTTTCCCTTATGAAATACAGTCCCGGGGCTCCGGGGGCCCTAGCGCTGCGCAAGGCCCGGGGTCAGGGCACAGAGCGCTTCGAGCAGTGGAGAAATGGGAAGGGAACTCCAGTCGGGGAGGTGGGAGGGGCACAAAGGTGGGGAAAGCAGGTATGGGGCGCGGGGAACCCTTTAGACCGATTTTCTTTAAATGTCCGTTTGGAGGAGAGGCCAAGTCTGTGGAGAGGGCTGAAGGGGGACCAGCCAGCCCAAACCTGCTAGAGGAAACAAGCTCAATCCAGGTATACATGCCCCCCAGTCCATGTCCCTGGAGCTGCTTTTTAGGGGATGAGGGACAACCATGTCTTCGGGAGGCTTCCCTCCATCACCTTCACCCCTTGCCTCTCTCCCTGCCTTCTTTCTTGTCCACAGGGGCCATACCCCTCATAGCTGCCAGAGTTTGTTTTTTTTTTAAGATTTTATTTATTTATTTGACAGAGAGAGACACAGCGAGAGAGGGAACACAAGCAGGGGGAGTGGGAGAGGGAGCCCGATGCAGGGCTCGTTGTGGGGCTCCATGCGGGGCTCGATCCCAGGACCCTGGGATCATGACCTGAGCCGAAGGCAGACGCCTAACCACTGGGCCACCCAGGTACCCCCAGAGGGAACTTTAAAATAGCAGATCATGTCACCCTCCCTTAAAAACCCCCTAGTTGTTAAAACAAAAACCCTAGTTGTTTCAATCACAATTACGTTTGGAATGAAATCTAAACTCCTCTCTGCCCCATGGCCCTGATGACCTGGCCCCTGCTGACCACCCTCTGGCACTAGCCCACGGCCTGGACCGTGCTGTGACATCCCAACATCCCATGTTGGCCCAGGACTTTTGCCCTGTTTGATAGCATCTCAGAAGCTTTTCTCCAGCAGCCTGAAGCAGGCCCAGCCAGGCTCATTCCTGTGTGTCGTTGGCTTCAGTGGTAACATTTGCTCCCTGCTGTATGGCAGGGCAATGTCCCCTCCCCTCGGGGCTCAATGACTGCCATCCCTCCCAGGACAAGTCCCCTTTCTCTTGTCCCTCTATTCCCAGTTACCATCTACAGGAAGCCCCTGAGCCCAGGTGGCTGGGCCTTGGAGGCACCTCATGGGCTGCTTGCTCTTGCATCACCTTCATTAGGGCTGTTTTTGCTCCTTCATTAAATTAAATTCCAGGAAACATTGCTAATGAAGGCCCTAACGAGTCGGGAGAGGCTACCAGCTCCAGCCTTTGGACAGCGTGGACAGGGAGGGCTAGGTAACAAGGTGAACAGAAGAGTGGCTCCTGGGGCTAGGCTGATTATCATTTCCCAGGCCCTCTGAGGACCCTGGGTTTCCTGGCGGAGGTGGCCTTTAGAGGCTGTATATGTGGCAGACACAGTGAGGAGTAGGACCGTGAACTCTTCAAGGACAAGGAGAGGGACGGAGCTTAGACTTGGCCCCCAAGCCCCAAGGGCTCCCTGGGCAGTTCTCCCCCAGTCATGTCAGTGGCAGCCTGAGCGCCAGGACCAGCTGGATTTGCAGGGCCAGACATGGGTCACTGGCCTGGAGATGCTGATGCCTGCTGCAGGCTCAGGTGTACCCCTACCTCAGTATCTCTTGGGGACTTGGGAAACTCCTGCCTGCCCTACTCCGCAGTAAAGCCTCTTGGCAGTCTTCTCTCACATCACTGTACCTCTTGTTCTTCGATTCTGGCCAGAGTGGCCTCCTTTCTGTTCTAGGAACACGAAATGTCTTTTTTTTTTTTTTTTTAAGATTTTATTTATTTATTTGACAGAGAGAGACACAGCGAGAGAGGGAACACAAGCAGGGGGAGTGGGAGAGGGAGAAGCAGGCTTCCCGCTGAGCAGAGAGCCCGATGCGGGGCTTGATCCCAGGACCCCGGGATCATGACCTGAGCTGAAGGCAGACGCTTAACCATCTGAGCCACCCAGGCACCGCATGAAATGTCTTTCTACCCCAGGGTCTTTGCACTTGCTGTTGCTTCCACCTATCGCTCTCTTGGCTTGTCACAGGGTTGGTCTCTTATCATTCAAAGGTCTTCTCCTCAGATTGTTAAACTCCTGCATACACTCCCAGTGGCTCTCTTGTCACCCTGTTGATTTCCTCTGAAACTGTGGAGTTCATATCCCTGTTTACTTGTTTGGCATGTGCTCTTGAAGGGCAGGGTCCCAGCTGCCTCTCTCTCCCCAGGGTTCTCAGCACAGTGGCCCACATGGGTTCACAGTAGTCAGTAGTTGAATAGATGACTCCTCCTGCCCCCGTAGCCCATCCAGAAATTCCTGGCCTGAGTTCTCCAGGCCAAAGCCAATTATCTCTGAAGGAGGTGGATGACCAGGAAGGGGGACCCTGGACCTCAAGGCCTCCCAGGCTTGGGACTCTTTCTCCGGGGGGTAAGAGAGGCCTGGGAAGAGAGGTTTGGAAGGAAGGGGCAGAGAGGGCAGGGTAGCTGACTCCAGTCTCAGAACTGCTTCTGGGCTAGGAAAGCAGGAAGGGGGAAGTGCAGGGAATGTACCAGGAGGTGGAGCCTGGCTCAGGGCTGCAGGGAGGGAGCCAGCTCTGGCCACTGAGATCTACAAGCAGAAGCTGCTGAGGCTCTTATCTGCAAGGCCTGTGATTTGGTGGTCACAGACTCTTGCTGGGGACTCCCTGCCACCTGGAAGCCATGGAAGTGGGGGTGGTCAGGATCCAGGATTCTGGGTGTCTCCGTGGGGTCCTGCCTGTTCCTGGACTCTGGGTGAGGGCAGACACACCCACCCCGAAACTACTTTTGAGGAAGCGCTGCTAGCTTCCCCTTCCTGGAGCCTGTGGGCTGGGGTGTCACAGACCCGCTGAGAGGGTCTCCATTCCTCCCCCTGCTCAGCCTGGTGCATGGTAGGAAGAACTCAGTACAAGCTGGCCCTGCGTGGCCTGTGGCGAGCCCCGGGGCTAGTCTAGCTGTCCCAGTGGCAAGCCGACTGAGCAGGCACCGGCCACTTATCCATTCCAGCCTGAGTGCCGCCCTCACTTCTGCTGGCTGTCCTTTCACTGTCTTTTCAGGTTTAGTCCCGGGACAAGTCCTGCCTCCTCGGATGCCCATGGCTAGGCAGCTGTCCCCGGCCTCCAAACCAACATCTCTCAAAAGGACTCCCAGATTCCCAAGTGGGAAGGAAGCAGATGCCTGTTGTCCCTCACTAGATGACCGCAGATGGGTCCTGTCCCCTTCTGACCCTCAGTTGCCTCAGCAGCAAAGCAAGGGGTTTCTCCAGCGTGACCCTTGATTTTCTCACTGGCTCTTCCCCAAACCCACCCTCACAGTCCCACCTCCTGGTTCCGCCTTGCTGCTACATTCTTCCTCAGCGCTCTTCTCCCTCTACCATTCCCCACATCACCACCAAGAAGCCTCCTTCCCCAGCACGAGTAGTTTCTCCCTTCTCTGCACACATGACTATGGCAAATATTATAGTGGCAGCAGGATTAGTTGTTTACAGCTTTCCTAGCTCCGGCGGGGGGGGGGGGGACCCCTGGAAAAGTGGGGTAGGGTTTGTGTGATTCACTCATTTAATTTGACAGATATTTACCTGCCACCCTCAAGGATTATGCTCTAAGGGGTCTGGAATCAGAGAACCGGGCAGGAGAGACTCACCACTGGGACGGTGGGATCTGGGCCGGGGTGGGGGAAGCTCCAGGACAGTGGAGTCCTAGAGGCTCAGCTCACAGCCATGCAATGAGCAACAGGGAGGAAGAGCAAGAGGATGGGGTGAGAGAGGTCAGTCAGATGGCTTGAGTGCTGGTGTGTTAAGTGGGGGGAGAGGGAGTGGCCTTGGGTGGGGACAGGGCCTTGCAGAAATTGCTGCAAACACCCCTACTTAGAGTTTTCCACGTGTTCGTGCATATTCTGAACATTTTACCTACATTTCCTCCCTTAGTACTGACCTGAGCCAGTATAGTGGGTAGATATTACTATTGGGCCCATTTTACTGATAAGAAAACTGAGGCACCAGGAGTTTCTGGTATTTCTCCAAAGTAATACACAGCTGGCAAGTTTGTAGACTGCTCCCCAGAGTCCTTGCTGTCAACTGGCACTCTACCACCTCTGCCTCCTGCACTGTCCAAACCGGTGTGTGGGGGTTTTATCCTCAGGACACTGGGGAGCCACAGAAGGTTTGTGAGAAGAGAGTGATAGGATTTCTTTCAGCAGGATCCCTTGGCTGCCATGTAGAGGATGAATTGTGGAGGAAACGAGAGCCAGGGAGGAGGCTGGAGGCCTACAATAAAGGACATAGGACAGGGACACATTTGAGGGGGGAGTTGAGAAGGGGAAGAAACCGAAAGGATGTAGGGCTGGGGAGGAGGGGGCTGTGGCTCTGGCTGGTGAGAGGTCACAAAGTGGAGAGACCAGGAACAAGGGCCACTGGAGGTGCCTGAAGTGTGTGGGAGAGGTTTCAGACCAGTGATGGACATGGGGCTGGTAATTAGGGGAGAAGCTGGGCTGGAGATGACAGAGTGGGGTTCTGAGCCCCTGTAGTGGGAGGGAGGCATGTGAATGGAGTGGCAAGCAGAGGCCTAGCCATAGCCCTGGGGCCCCCATGAAGCCGGAGAGGGGGCAGCTGGGAGGGGTGGAGCGGGGATTGCTGGACACTCTGGGAAGAATGCATAATTTGAGGGAGTGACTATCTGGTGGAATTGTGCAAGGACCGCACAGCCTGGCCTGGGACTGGGGAAGGACATGCCTCCCCGTGGCCCCTGTCCTGCCCTGCTTCCATTGATTAGGGTCTGTGTCTGCCCACCTCTGGTGAGCCTGGCCTCCAAGGGGCTGACAGGTTCTCCCCGTTGCCCGGCAACTGCAAGAGCTGTTGGCTGTTGCTAGGAGCCAGCTGGGGAGGCCCAAGGAGGGAGGATCAGCTCTCAAATGTGGGGCGGGGCTGGCGGGGGAAGAGGCTGGCCTTAAAGCTGGGTTTGTAGCCTATGTGTGGACAGGCTATGTGCACCCATTTTATAGTATGTTCTGTGGATTTGAGACATGTTGGAAGCTGGGTCTATATCTGGATGAACAGTGCATATCTCTGAGTGTCTGTGTCCCTGGATGGCCATTATATGTTTTCATCATGTTTGCTGCATGCTTGTGGCAGGGCTTGCCTGAGCTTTGGCTCCAGGCAGGAGAGAACCCTGGAGGAAGCCTTGGAGGACTTACAGGCCAATGGCTCCTCAACAAGGGAGCCATTCAGATAGGGATCCACAGACCCTCCAGGGAGAGCAGACAGCCTGAGGATTTGGAGCTGAAACAAGATGTGTGGCAGGGCGGTAAGGAGGGAGTCTATGCGAACAGGGGGCTGCGGGTGGCCAGCTCCCTCCCTGGCTTTGTGGACCTTCCTTGTCTTTGGGCTGAGGCCTCCTCGCCTCATGGCATTGGGGCCACACAGGACATCTTTCTCGGTAGCCCTTGGTAGAACCTGTCATTGGAGGTCCATCGGAGGTCAGGGCTGTGGGCTCTTCCTGAAGAGGATCAGAAAGACTGCAATGTTCTGCTAGAAATGCTGCTGCCTCCACTCCACCTTTGCCCAGCCATAGGGTTGCAGCCACTGTCCAATGGGGACAGGCCATAGAATCATGGCCACTTATGTTTCCAGAAGTCAGATGGACCTCTACTTCTCTCTCTCTCTCTCTCTCGACCTGGTTGCCATGGCCCAGGCTGGAGTCCATGATGACTTCGTGCAGGAGGATGCCTCCTAGATCGGTGAAGGATGTTTAAGCCTTGGGTGACAAGAGAGGGCACCCCGGCTGAGGGAGACAGCCTGGGCAAAGGTGTAGGGGTGGCAGTAGACATTTTCTTAAACTGCAACTCAAGAGAGAAGGGGCCAAACTCGCCGTAAGACAGAGAAAGACTCCGGGGCTCTGTAGATCCTGAAACAAGTTTATTGGGTTCATTAACTTTAACGAGACGAAGACACGCCTCCTCCACCCAGCTAGCCCAACTTGCTTAAAGCTCGAGGGTTGGTTTCTGCTCAGCCAGCGAGGTGCCCCGGATCCCCACCCTCCGGCTACAAGATCTGCCCGCCCCCGCCGTCGGGCAGCCGAGCTCCAGGCGCTCTGCATCCAATCGGAGCCCGGCCCCGCCTGCAGCTCGCCCGGAGCCCAATCCCTCTGGGCTTGGCTCCACTGCTGCTCCTATTCCTCGGCGTGGCTCCGCCTCCAGCCCGGGCCCGAGTCTGGGCTGAACCTAACTTCTAGTCCGCTCCGCCCTCTAGCCAATCACCGGCCCCGGATCTCCTATGGCCCCGCCTTCGGGCCCGCCCCGGCCCAGTCCCGGGCCTAGCCTGCTCCGGCCCCACCCTCGGCCCGCCCCGCCGTCGGTGCGCGGCGGCCGGGAAGGCACCGCCCGCAGACGCTCGGAACTGCCGACCCGAGAGCTACCCGTAGAGGGCCAGCGGCGGGAGCGGAGTGGGTCGGGCGGGGCCGAGCCGGGCCGGGGGCCGTGTGGGGGCCGGGCGGCGGCCGGGCCGGCGGACGGCGGGATGGGCTGCACCGTGAGTGCCGAGGACAAGGCGGCGGCCGAGCGCTCCAAGATGATCGACAAGAACCTGCGGGAAGACGGCGAGAAGGCGGCGCGGGAGGTGAAGTTGCTGCTTTTGGGTGAGGCCGCGCCCTGCGCTGGGACCCCCGATTCCCCGCCCGAATCCCCAGACAAGGACTTTGACCTCCAGACTGAGGGCCTTGAACTCCCGGACTCAGCCTGGACCCCCCACACCTGGACTTGAACTCCCAGACCCCGCCTGGCCAGGACACCCAAATAATGGTTCAAAACTCTGTGTTGGCCTAGACCTCTGATCCGTAGCCCAGACTCTAGGTTAGACCCTCAGCTCGTCGCAGACTCCAAACCCCCAGATCCAGAACCCTGCTTGACCATTCACCCTTGCTGACCAACCTCACAGACCTTCAGAGTCCCTGCCTTGTCCTTCCATCCTTCCCTAGACTTTACTCAAAGCCCCAGAACCCCACTTGGTCCCCACCCTTAGGCACCACCTGTTTCCCCCACCTGCTCCTCTAGTTCCTATTGGGCATGAATATCCCTGGGGCCCCTGCCAGGCCCCCACCCACTCCCTCCTTCCCGCTCTGTGCCCTATCCCAACTCTGAACCCTGTATCCTCCACCTGTGCACCCTGACACCAGGGTACCTCTCAAGTGGAAACTGTGGTTGCTCATGAGCCCTCTCTCCAGCCGGAACCCCCAAACCTTTAGAGATCCCTGCTCCCTCCATCTGGCCCACCTGGTCCCTCTCTGTACACAGTACTCCTCAGACCCTCTGCTCCTCCTCCCTAAGTCCTCTCCCACACTTTGGCCTACCTCTCATTCCCCCCACCCCTCCTGCACCGGGTGGGCCCGGCCGAGAGGAGGGGGCCCAGACTGAGGGGCTGGACTGAGGCTCCACTGGTTGCACTGGGGGAGGGAGCCAGGCCTCCAGCCTCCCAGGGAGATTCCGCCGGCTGGCTGTTTCCCAGTTTCTAAGCCCCATCTGGGCCGGTGAGGGGGGCGTCTGGGGAGTAGGAGGGAGTGTGAGTGTGGAGGAGTTTGGGTTGCGGCGCCTCCAAGGCCAGGGAAGATGGTGGCTGCTTGAGGGGTGGGGGGAAGTGGAAGTGGTGAGACAGCCGACATATTGGTGCCCCGGCCGGCGGGCGGGCCAAGGAGATGTGCTGACGGGTGCTGGTCTTCCCGCACCCTTTCTGGGCCGAAAGGCCACGGACTTGGCCTCTGGGAGTGGGGGGGGGCCTGTCAGATCGTGAGGCCCTGTGAGGGGGAAGGGGCGGACCAGCTAGATGAGGACTTGGGGGCCAGCTGGAGTTGGGGGGCATCTCAGGTGGACTTTTGCAAAGACTGTGGGCCTGGTAGTTGTCCCCGTCCAGCCTCCACTGGGAGCAGGTGTGGTGCCCGGTGGCTGCCTGATTCAGGGGCTCGGGGGTGGGGGGAGAGATGCCCTCGCAGCAGCGTGGGGGCCTGGACAGTGTATGGGGGGGGTGTGGCCCCTCAGCCTCAGAGCCGCGGTGGGGTCCCCAGGCTGTGAAAAGCAGAGCTTTCCTTGCTGGGTGCCTGGCCGAGGGACAGTGTGTCTTCCATCTGAGCCCATCTGTTGACTGTCCCTGGGGGCCTGGCCTCAGGGGCACAGCCCAGAGGTTTCAAAATGGCATCCGTTCCGCCGCCGCTGCGGGTAGGAAGAGAAGGGGCGGGAAGGGGCGGCGGCCCAGCCTCCTGGGCTGTTTTGCGTTGGGCGCTTGCCTCTTCCTGTCTTTACTGCGAGTGCGGCAGCACCAGTGAGTGGGTGTCGCCAAGGTGGAGGGCCCGTTGCTGATGCCCGCTGGGCCTGGGTAGGGTGCTTCCGCCGTCTCCTGGTGCCCACCCTGAGGCCGCTGGCTGGCCCCTTCCCAGGCCGATCGGCTGAGGAGATGGGCGACTGGGCCACAGGGCCGGGCTACAGAGGACTCCTGGCCCTCTGTGTCCCAAACCCCATTCCACTAGTCTTGCTCCTTGGAGCTCAGCTCAGGTTTTGGGCCTGGCAACCCTTCCCACACTGGGCTGGCAGCAGCCAGGGGTGCAGGGTCTGGCTCAGCATTTTCTAGGCTGGGGAGTCCATCTCAGCATCCTGCTCCTCTGGCCTTTGCTTCCTCTGTTGAATGGGCTTCCTGGGTTTGGGCCAGAGGAGTGCTGGGCCCAGGATGGGGAGAACAGGGAGGTCCCTGTTGGGGGTAGGGGATGGGAGCTAAGACCCCGCAGAGGGTGTACCGCAAGGGGCTGAGAGACCTACCTCTGCCTGAAATCAGGGACCCACGGCTGCATGGGTAAGGGTCCTGGCTGGCCATCCCTTTCCCATCCAGGTATACAGGGAGGTGTTGGGAGCCCAGCTGGGGCAGCTTCAGAGTGCTGGGCGCCTGTCCCACGTAGCGGGAGGAACTCTGTCCAGGCAACGGGCCTCTTCGGTTGGGCAGTTTGCCAGCCTTCCCTTCCAGCCAGAACCACGCCTGCTGCCCCACCCGCATACTGGCTCCTTGCCCTCCTGGGTAGCCCTGCTGGCGGATGGGCACCGAGGGCAGAGGCAGATGGGGTACACACCAGTGAGGGTGTTTTTCCTGGTAGCTTGCTGCTGACACCAGCCCTACTTCAGGGACACCCCCCCACCGCCACCTAGTTCAACCTGACTGACCAACAATCCCCAGGTGGAATTTAGGGCCTTGGGCTGGGCACTTAAGGGAAAGGAAGAGTGTGTGTTTGGGGGATGTCTCTGATTTGGGATGGGCTTGTGTGGGCAGCCTCCAGAGAAAGGAGAGACTTTCCCTGGTGGGTTCCATGAAGGCTTCAGGGTATAAATAATAGGCCTTCTCTCTTGTCCCTGGGACTTTGCATCTACTCTCCTAGATTGGCATGCATTTCCCTTCTTTCCATCTAACTCACTCCTACTTGATTGTTCTTCAAGACTCTGCTCGGGGACCACCTCCCAGGATCCTTCCTTGACAGCTCCCCTTCTCAGAGGCTGCTGAAGCACCTCCTCTGGCTCATGGTGCTGGAGCGTCCCCCTTCGGAGCATCATATTTGCCTGGGTGACTGCTGCCTTTCCTTGAGACTACAGGGGCAGGCTGTGTCCTGTTCGTTTCTGAGCCTTCTGTAAGGCCAAGCGTGGAGCCTGGCACCTATTGAATGCTTCTTGTCTGTTTGTTGAATGAAAGAAGTGTTACTGGTCTGAACTCAGTCTTGGGGACGGGTGGGTAGATGGAGGAGTAAGATGGCGGTCACCGCACCTGACGTATTGTGGGCAGGTGGCAAGGGCTCAGTGTCGGGCCAGTGACAGGGATTGGTGGCAGATAGCGAGGGAGAAGTTCTTCAGGCTGTTTCTTCTTCAACTCCCCACCTGCCCGCTGGCTCCTCAGAGACAGCCCTCATCGCACCCTGTGCAGAACTCTTGCTGATGAGTCCGTAGCCTGTCACAGGGCAGAGCACGTAGGGCCTCCAGCCGTCCCTAGCAGAGTGGCGTCCCTAGCATTGTGGCGTCCCTAGCAGAGTGGCATGGCATGCTTCCTTGCAGCGCAGGCGGTCTGGGGACTGCTGCAGGCCTGCTATCTTCGCTGCTCCAGGAGAGCGGGTCTAGCTCTCAGGGCTGGGACTGCCCCACAGCCCTGGGGCTCAGGCCAGAGCAATGCTGCAGGAGTTCTTGGCCTGGCCAGTGCAGGGACTGCACATACAAGGGCTTAATTAGGTTTACCAAAAGAAAAAGAAGGGAGTTTTGTGGTCTCTGTCCTGTCGGTGTCTCTAACAAATGGCCTGGCATTCAGTAGGTGCCTATTAAGCATGTATGGAAAGAATGACACTCTATAGAGCACATCCATGAACGGGGGTAAGTAATTCTGGGGCCGTTGCTTGGCGCTTGGTCTAGCTGGAAAAAGGGTAGCCTGGGATCCTGGTTGGCTGGGTAATGGGAAGAGACTGAATAGAGTGTGTGTGGGGGGGAGGGTGGGGGCGGTCCTCTGGGTGGCTTTGAAAAATGAGCAGCATTTGCCAGGGGGTAGGTATGGGGCCGAGGGACCAACTCAACTCAGCGAGGGCACTGAGGCTGGAAGGCCTGGCCTGGGGGAGGAGGGCTCATCTCGTTGGACTAGCTCTTGGGGTCACACAGACGTGGGTTCCAATCCCAGCTCCACCTGGTGCATTCGCTGGGAAACGCAGAGACAGATGAATGAACTCCTGTAGGTGTTCTGTTCCCCATCCGGAACCTGGGAACGGCGCGCCTGCAGGCAGCCACAGGTGGGGGACAGTGCCCCAGAGCCTGGAGGTGTGAAAACAGGTGAGGGAGCCCCTCATGCCTCCTACGCCGTGGAGAGTTTGGTGGGGAAGGCTCTCCCAGCCTCCAGGCTGCCTGGCCCCAGGATGGAGGCCCCGGGGGAACCCCCTCCCTTGCCCTCAGGCAGCTGCTCGCAGCAAGGAGGGGAACCGAGGTGTGTAGACAGTTGGTGCCAGCCAGAGTGACAGACTGTCCTGGGGACCATAAGCCCAACCTCTGGGGACTGAGCGGCCTTCCTGGGGGCCTAAGGCTGGGGATGTGGCTGGGCTCTAGGCACCAGGTGGGCTGGTACCCAGGCCGGCCTCCCGCCTCCCCGATCTCCCCACAGCCTCCGGGGTCCCGGCTGGAGCTCATTAGCACTTGAATGGGGGGCGGGGTAGCTTGGGCCTCCCGTCTCTCCTTCCCACCCCTCCCCCAGGCTGGGCGAGGCTTTGTCTTCCCGAGCAGCCACACTGGGGCTCCCACGCTGGGAAGTGAGCAAGGGTCTAAGCCATTTCAGGACTGCGTCCTGCCCAGTGCCGCTGGGCCCAGCCCCTGCCCCTAGTGTTGGTGCAGCCAACAGGAGGGACCTCTAGATAGGAGTGGGACTGGGTCCTTCAGGGGATACCCTGGGCCAGGAGACTGGGTGAACCGGGGTGGCTTTGCAAACGAAGTGACGCTGGCACTCAGCTGAGGGCATCCCAGGAGGGTGGGGGTGGAGAACCCCAGACAGGGCAGAGCAGGTGGCAAGGAGAGAGGGAATGAGCTGCCTCCATAGCTGGAGGTGGAAGTCAGGCCAGCTGGGGAGCACAGGTTTCCATGCCAGGCCCCGAGGCAGCACCGAGCCGCCCACTGTGCTGAGTTGAAGCCTAGTCAGCCGGAGGGGGGCTGGCATGGTCTGGGACCCCTTCAGGCCTGGGTGGCTTCTCAGGGGTTGGCCCTGGGCTGGCCTGAGCTGCAGGGTCACTGGGTAGCATCATTGGTGTCCTAGGCCTGCAGACTGTTGCCCAGCAAGTGACAGCAGGTAGGGGTGGGGCCTGACCCCCTGCCGGGGCGGTCACTATGCCTCCAGCACTGCAGGGGCTTGTACTTGGGGTGCCTTGGGCCAAGGTGGCCGGGCACAGCGGTCTCTCTTGGTCTCTGTCTCTAAAAGCCACCCATTCTTTCGGCAGGAACGGAATGGAAGATGCTTTGTCCACATAAGCTTTGTCCACTGAGGGACTCGGGCCTCGCCCCATCACACCCCCAGCAGAGGATGAGATGGTCTGACCCGGAGCCTGAGTGCTGCCTCCCTAAAACCCCTCTGTGCTTTGGGAGGCAGCTCTGGGCGGATGGGGCCAGGGCCCAGGCCAGCATCCGTCCTGTCTTCACAATATCTTGGGGCAGGAGTCCCAATCTAGGAGTACATTGAGGGGGCAGGGGTCATCAGGTTCCGGCTGGGCCACAGCTCATGGGCCCTGCCTAAGGACACATTTCAAGGTGCCCTGATGAGGGTAGAGGACTAAGCCCTTTGATGGCGGCCCTGGTACCTCAGGCAGGGCTCTCAGGCAGCCCTTCTCTCAGCCACAAGTGCAGGGTGGGACCCCTCTGCCCAGCTCCATGCAGCCCCTCCAACCTGGAGCTCTTGTTCTGACTAAACCCCAACCCCATCCTCACGCTCACCCCCATGCTGCTTCTTGGAGCTGTGTTCAGCTGTGTGGTTTGGGAGAAATAATCTCCTTGGAATCACCCAACAGTTGCTGGGTCGGGTTGGGTCACGGTGTTGGCCTTCTGCGCGTATTTCCGAGGCTTGGCAGCGAGTGCCAGGTCAGTTTGAAACAAAGCCTGAAGGTGGGATTGTCTAAAGCTTGTTGAGAAGGCTTGGAGGATTCTGGGGTGCAAGCCTGCTCGGCCTCAAAATATGGGGGGGCTGTCGATGGCAGCACCCACTGTGCCCTGGACGGGAGGAGGGGCAGTGAAGTCTGCATGGCAGGGCTGGGCCTGGGGAAGTGGTGTCCACACCGGAGGAAAAGGAGGAAGCAGCTGGGGGAGGAGGGGCCCAAAAGAGGAAGAAGCTAGAGGACTGCTCCTGCCCTTTGCTGGGGTGGGGGTGTGAGCCCTGTCAACTGGGGGGCCTGGAAGCTGAACCCCACCTCCCCAGACTCATCTCTCTATAGCCCTAAGGGCCACCGCTGGTAGTCACCAGGTTGGCGTCACTCCAGGCAACTCTGTCCCTTGTCCCACCTCAGCAACTATTGGGCCCCGGATCTCAGAAAAGGTGGTGCCTTTGAGAAGGATTCCAGGCCCCTCCTTCGACCACAGGAAGTGGTGGCTGGGAGAGGGACGGCGGCAGGGTGGGGGGGGGCGGCTAGCAGGAAAGCAGAGGGCTGCTCTTATATTCCCGAGCGGCCATTGCCCTGCAAAGCCGGAAGGCCGGCTACAGGCAGAGATGAATGCCCGGAAATGGAGCAGCAGCCCCGGGATTAGCTCACTCTGGGTTTCCCCGGCCGGGGAGCGGACAGAGGGGCCCTTGGTCCAGCCTAAGGATCCCCCTCCCCGCCCCCCGCCACTACCACCTGCTGGGCCTGGGGGTGCCATCACTGGGCCTCAGTTTCCCCTCGGTGATAGCAGCCGCTGTCTCTGATTGAACCGTGACTGTTATGTAGGACTGGACTCTTCACGGTCTTACCATACTTAACCCTGTGAGGCTGGGACTGACATTCTGTCCATTTCACTGATGGGGAAACAGGCTTGGAGATATTACATGACTTACCCAATAGGTGGAGACACCAAGGTATGACCAGATAGTGACTGAGCACTTGTCCACAACTGCTTTCGTCCGTCAGGAGTGTGTGTCCAATTGGCAAGAACTGGTCAGTCTGGACAAGAGGCGGATGCTGTGGGTCCACGTGTTTTCTGCTTACGCTTGGGGACCTGTCTCTGGGGGGGGGGGCTCGATTCCTCTTTTTGGAGATTCTTTGAGTCTGCCTGCCCTGGAGGTTGGGGACCCAAGAGTCTGTTCATGAATCTTTTTCCTGCTGTGTGGCCACGGGGTGACTTTATCCGAAGGCAGCTGCCCATCTTCCCCCCGCCCCCGGCCCGTGTTCCCTCACAGAAAGACTCAGGTCATAGATCGGCCACTGAGTACTTGTCTCCTAACACTATGCTCGTCCCTCCCATAACCCCCAGGCTCAGGAGGACCGAGAGGAGGCCTGAGGAAGGGTCAGAGGCTGTCAAAGTCCAGGGTGGGGGCCCCTGAGTCCGGGAGTTGTCCAGATGAGGAGAAGGAAAGAGCCTTCCCGCAGAGGCCCCCACTAGCGCGAAGGCTGGTGGGCTGTCTGCAGCGCCGTGCAGCAGCCGAATGTGTCCGCAGTGTGGGCAGACAACAGCATGCTGGGTGAGGAGGCGGGTCCCCATGCTCCGCAGCCTGGGAATCCGAGTTGTGTGGCCTTGCCTTCCCCCACGGAGGCTCCTGGGGCTTGTGCTCTGTGTTATCAGGCCAGGCCGTAGGGGGCTGAGGAGCCTGAGAGAGACTTCAGGACAGCTCGGGTAGATGCTTCAAGGCCTGCTGGGCCACCACGCACAAAGCAGAGAACATGCGTCCTCGCGGTCACTCAAGACCTTGGGTCCCAGAAAGCCCACTCCCCCGCCTTCTTCACTGTGTGACCTCAGGCTGTCCTTTTCCCTGTCTGTACGGGGCGCTGGGACCTGTGACGTCATGACTCTCAGCAAGGCCCCATGGCTTATGGGCACAGAGACAAGCTGTGTGCTTGGGCTGGACCTTGGGGCGGTTTTGGGTGAGTGTGAGGATCCGAGGGAGGCTGCTCAGGGCAGGCTTTGAGTTTGGCACACTCCCTGGAGAGGTACATTTCATAGATGGGAACACTGAGGCCTGGGGCCTGGGCATCTCACCCAGGGCCCACCACAACGAACCCGAAGAGAGATGGGGGGACTCAGATTCTTGGAAAACAGCAAAGGGATTCCTTCAACAAAGAAGCATCCAGGAAGAGTGTGTCAAATAGCCTGGCTCCTGTAGAGAGTGAGACCTGTAGCTAAAGGGCCTCCTCCCCTCCAAGCTGGCCTGCCTTACCCAGTGCCTCAGTTTCCCTCTGTCCAGTGGGCAGGGCCACAGAACAGGGGACACAGCCCTGTCCCGGGAAGCCCTCTCCGTGTCTGGTAGGCCCCGAGGCCACTCCCTTACACACAGAGCTCTGACTTGGGAGTAGTAGGCCAGATCTTGGTTGCTAATGCTTCCCTGGTGGGGGCATCATGAAGGCCTGGAAGCCACGGAGGCCGCCCAAGTGGCAGATACTGGAGAGAAGGAGCTTCCAGGTTTATTAGGGCATCTGGGGCAAGCAAGGCCACACTTGTGGGTGGGGACGTCGCAGCCCCCATCCAAGACTCATGTCCCTGCCCCCCACAGTGCCAGGCCCTTACTGAGCGCCTTGGAAGGAGTGAGGGGACCAAAGAAAAGCACCTGGAGGAAGGAAGAGACGCCAGGGGCGGGGCTTGGAGGGCCTTTGTCTGGCGGACCCCTTCCCCTCCCCCTCTCTCCCATCTCCATTGTTCCCCGGTGTGCGGGGTCTCCGCCGGCGGAGGGCCTCGAGTGAGGGTCCAGGCACCTCCCCCAGCTGCCCCTAGCCTAGGCTGCTTTTCAGAAGCAAAGGTTCCCCCAGCACTGCCCAGCCCCCACCTCCTCCACCGTCTCTGGCTGCTGGGCTCCCCCTGGCGGTGGCGCGGCCTGAGGGCCTGAGGCTGCAGGGGAGGGGCCAGAGCCAAGGGGCCCGGAACCACTGGCTGGGCCAGAGACGTGGCACCTTCCTGGGATGAGAGTGGGAGGTGGTGCCCGGGCTGCCTTTGGGGTAGGCTTCCCAAGGGTCATCCCCACCTTCTCCCTGTGCCCCACTCGGGCTGGCTGGGGGGTGGCCGTGGGGGCGGGCCTGGTACTGTGGGTTGGAGCTGGGCTGCAGCCCAAGTCTACCCTGTGGTCCCAGCCCCGCTGCGCATGAGAATCTCTGCCCTCGGGCCGCCACGTCAGCTGGCTGCTCTCCCTAGCCCCATGTGTTAGAGCGGAGCCCACCAGCGCAGCCTTCTGAGCGCATGGAGTCCGGGAGCAGCATCTGCCGCAAGGCTCAGGGGCTGAGGGAGGCTCCAGCTACAGATGAGTCCTGGCCTATGTGGAAGGGGAGTGACGAACTCAGGGCCAGCAGCCTGCAGAGGCCCGAGTGGCTCTGACTGCTGTCCCAGGGTCCACAAGTCCCCCCCGGGAACGGCGATGCTGAGCCAGCCTGTGGGCCACTGGTCACTGCCCTCCACTGTGCCTCAGCTGAAAGCCTCAGAAACTCTCCTTCCGATGAGATGGCCTCAGCAGGCCACTCTGCAGGCTGTGGTTACAGTGACCTATGCAGTGTGGTCCTCGTAGGCTGCAGGAAATGAAAGGTTTGGGGACATCTGTGATCTTCCATAGAGTAGAAACATAGCGATAACTTCTATATGAGTGTTTGCCGTGTGCTGGGCACTGTGAGAAGCGCTTTGTGTCAAATTGTCCCCTCTGTGTCCTGTTTCACGGATGGGGTACCAGAGCGAGGGCAGGAAGGGGATGAGGCCCTTGGAGACAGCAGGAAGGATCAGGGTGGGCACCAGGGCTGTGGGAGGTCTGGACCTCCCTCTGGGAGAGGATCTGAGAGTGCGAGATAGGCCAGCTGGCCACTCGAGGCTTGGCAGCCCCTGCAGAAGGGAAACTGAGGCCAGAGAGGACAACAGCAGCGTGTCAGGGCCTCCCAGCAGGGCAAAGCCTTGTCCGGGACGTAGAGGGTCCAAGACCGACAGACAGCAGTGACCTGATGCTGGGGCTGGAAGTCGGCACGAGGCAACAGGCCCCGCGGTCCTGTCTCTGCCGCAGCGGCCCGCCGGCCTTGTTCCTTGTTCAGGCAGGTGGAGCTGTGCCGGCTCCCTTCCCCCTCCGTTCCCTCCTCCGTTGGGGCCCGGCACTCCCAGAGTGGAAGCAGATGTTCTAATGCAGAGCAGACCCGGTCGCCAGCACATCATGGCAATTACTGCCTGTCTGCTGGGGGTCCAGCAGCTGCGCCCTGGGGCAAGGGCTGCCGAGGTTTCTTCTTGGTGGGAAGAGGTATGGCCCAATGGGAACACCGAAGCCATCCTAGGGAGCCTCTGTGGGCCCCTCTGATCTCACCCAGCTGGAGAAGGGAGCGCCTGGTGGGGTCCTCTGTGGGCGGGAGACTCCTGCCGCCTTCTAGCGGAAGCACCTTGGCAGCAGTCCAGGGCCAGCCAGTGAAGCCCCCTCCTCTGAGGGGAAGGTGCAGGGCTGGGTGGGAGGAGCCGGGTACCCAGGATCAGCAGGGTACAAGCAAACTCCGAGCCCAGTACTAGCTTATCTGATAGGGGAGCACTGCCAGGCCCTGATGGGATAGGGCCCCGGGGGAGGGAATGAGGAGGGGGGCTGGGACCCACAGCTCGTGGGGCACCTAGCCCCACCTGTTCCACCCTTTCACCGCCTCTGCCCCTGCTCCCTGGTCCGTGTGTTGAGGCTGCTCCTGGGCCATGCCTCTGCTTCTGTCCTGTGTCCCCCACAGCTTCCTGCCTGGCCACCGGCACCACACCTTCGTCCTGCCGCTCACTTCTTTCTGCTTGAGTCACAGCTGGCTGGGACGACAAAGGGACTGCCCTGAGTCCAGAGATGGGGGTTCCCTGATTTGGGTTTGTCCACCTGTCAGACAGGGGCAGAGAATGCCCTCCTAACCCTCAAAATGGGATAGGAAGGGAGCCTGAGACTCAAAGCAGATAGGAAAGTGGACCCCCAGTTGGCTGGGGCAGGGAGCAAGTGTGCTGGCACCAGCCTGGTCACCCAGGTACTGCCCACGTCTGGGCCTGCCAGGTGTGCTGCTGCTAGGAAAATCAGATGCAAAGCAAGAGTGCTGTTATCCCTATCTCTGGGCAGGGCCACGGAATGCCACAGCACTTTACCAAGAGAGTGGTCAAAAGGCCAGACAGGGAAACTGGTGCCTCAGGTGGACACACAAGAGGGGACACCTCACCAAAATCTCAGGTCTCCTGTGTCCCGGACAGTTGCCCGCTCTGAGTCTAGGTTTGCCTGGCTGGGGCCCGCATGATTGATCTGACCCATCACTCCACATCCTTGGCCTCTGTTCCCCCACTGGGCCCCCAGTACTGGCTGAGACCCCTGATTCCTGAGTCTTTCTCTGCCTCAGGAGGTCACCTGGCCCCTGTGGTTTGCCCGTCTGGTGCTGCCCTCCCTGGCCCTGGAGGATGGGCCTCCATGATTGGGCATCACTCTCGGGCCTTCCTAGGCCCTCTCCCTAGGTCTCCACTCAGCAGGCATGGGATGTCAGTGTGGGGGACCCTGGCTGTTCCTCTGCCATGCGCAGCCCAATGGAGAAGTGGGAGTACTGCCATTTGACCAAGCCCATGTCCAGGGGAATGCACCAGGACGGGTGCTTCTAGTGCTCAGGGGCTGAACTGATTGAGGGGCTCGCTGCTTCAGCACCACCCCCAACCTGCCCAGAGACTGCACGTTTGTCCCCCCTCCCCCCAACTAGTCCCCTATCCTGGGAAGCAGGCCTGGGACGGTCAGAAGCCCAGTGATCCCCGGCAGTCCAGTGGCATTTGTGAGGAGAGCCCAGACCCTTCTTCTCAGGGAGGCCACTGGGTTGTGAACATACCCAGGCCTGCCCCTGTGAGGGCCACAGCTGTGCCTCAGTTTCCCCGGGTAAAATGTGGATCTGGGGTGGGAGGTAGGGTAAATGGAGGTGGGCAGGGGCCTTGGCGGGGACAGGGTGGGGGTGCTCTCCTACTGACTGGAGGGCACTGCAGAGATTCAGAGCAACATCTGCCTAGGAAGGCAAGGAGTGAACCCAGTGACAGGTGTAGTCGGGGCCTGAGGACAGTGTGGTCCAGCTGCAGTAAAGGGCTCTTAGGGCAGCTCTAGGAGGCCAGCAAGGTGGGCCACCTACAGAGGGGATTAGGACCACGGTGACATCAGCCTCTCTCTGTTTCCTCATTTGCTAGGTGGGATTGCTGGGAGATGAAATTACTTAGTTGGCGCGGTAGGCTTCGAATAGCATCTGACCCATAGAGGGCACTGTTTGTGGCTTTGCTCTTATGATTCTCGCTGACACTATTCTTGCTGCTCACGTTAGTGTGTGTGTTAGCCCCTCATCCTCTGAGGTTTTCTTGACCTACTCTGAGGGATGTGGAAGCCAGAGTCTCCAAGTGTAACCTCCCCACAGACCCCACCATCTGCCCCGCTGAGCTGCTCAGAGGGACTGACCTGCCACATTGATCAAGAGGGTTGGGACACATGGAAATGGGGCATGGGGCCCGTGTGCCCAGCAGAGAAAACTCCATGGGTAAATGCCTGGCATTGGCAAGAGGCAGGGTCTGGCAGGTGCAGGTGTGACTGGCAGTGATGGGGAAGGAAGAGAGGGAATAGTCTGGGCAAGCGCTGGGAGCGAAAGCTGGCCCCACTGAGATGTGTTCTACTTGGAGTTTAGGACAGTGAAAGGAGGAGATGAGGTCCTGCCCCCACCCCCGCCGTCCTCCAGCCAGGGAGATAGGGCAGCCCTCCTGGTCTTCACACTTCCCTGCAGACTCCCTGGGGGATGTGGGTTTCTGGGCTGTACCCCTTGAGATCTGGCTTTCTGTGTCTAGGATGGGACCTGGGAATCTGCTTTTTTCTTTCTTAAAAACAAAACAAAACAAAAAACCACCCTCCCAGGGCTTCCTGCAGCATCTGAGCCATATTTTGAGAAAGGCTGGGCAGGCCAGGCGTCATAGTCCTATGCGTCTCCCTGCCCATCTGAATCCTGGTTGCACAATCTTGGGCCAGGACTACTTTTCTGAGCCTCAGTGTCCTTGTCTTTGTAAAATGGGAACAGAAACAATATGTTTGTGGGGCTCATATGACTGTCATGGGAAAGAGGACCAGCAAATCCCTCGGCACCGGCCAAAGAGAATACAGAATGGGCCTCTGCCAGACTGGGGTGTGTGCGTGTGAGTCTGTGTTGGCCATGCCGCGTGTCTCCCAAGTGCTGGTCTCCATCTGCTGAGGGTAGACTTGGGCCATGCCTGGGAGGCAGGACTATGACACTGTGCCCCAGCCCAGGCCCCTCGGTGGCTCAGAGTGTGAGGAGAAGAGGGACTGTACCCTGCTGGAGTGTGCGGGGCTCCTTCCTGTCAGCTCTGCCCAGGCGCCATGTTGGCGAGCCTGCCCGCCTGAGAATGACAGGGAGACTCCTGAGGGCTGGCGGTCGGCAGTGGGGGTCGGGGGCTGCCGTGGTGGGCAGTGGAAGCTCGTGGGAAACAAAGGCTTGGGGTGAGTCCCCCAGGGGTGCAGGCGGTCTGGGTTGCCTTGAGCACTGTGGCCCTACTAGCTGCACCCTGGGTAACCCTGCTGCCCACCAGGCCCCCACTGCCTCCGTCTCCTGGTGCAGCTGATGGGCAGGGTGAGTTCTGCCTCCAGGGCTGCAGGCGGCTGGGCCACTGGCTGCTTGTCCGTGTGGCCCCGCTGGGGCTGCTCCCTGACCGCCTGTACCCTCTATTCCAGGTGCTGGGGAGTCAGGGAAGAGCACCATTGTCAAGCAGATGAAGTAAGTGCAGTGTGTGAGAAGCAGCTGCCAAACCCTGATCTCCCCTCTTCTTCCTCTGGGTCTCTGCTGCCCCCCCTGAGTAATGGCCCAGCCTGTCTCCGCCACGCCCAGGACCTTGCCAGAGGCAGTCATCCATCCTCAGGTGGGGGGGTGGTGGTGGTTCCTCCTCTCTGTAGGAGGTCCCGCAGGCCCCAGCAGCCCCAGGAGGCCGTGTGTGGTCCTTTGCCCTCTGAGCCCTAACTCCTGACCCCTGGCTGCCAGGATCATCCACGAGGACGGCTACTCAGAAGAGGAATGCCGGCAGTACCGGGCGGTCGTCTACAGCAACACCATCCAGTCCATCATGGCCATTGTCAAAGCCATGGGCAATCTGCAGATTGACTTTGCTGACCCCTCCCGAGCGGTATGTCCTCCCCTCCACCCCCGCCTGCCTCCCTAAAGGCCTCAGGGCAAGCCTTGTCCTACGGAACCTGGGAATATCCAAGCCCAGGCCCCATTCTGGAAGCCTCCCTGCCTCGGCCAGGTAGGGTGGGGGTGTGCTCCTGTGACTGGCTGACCCCCCGCCCCCGTGCCCAGGATGATGCCCGGCAGCTGTTTGCCCTGTCCTGCACCGCTGAGGAGCAGGGCGTGCTCCCTGAGGATCTGTCCGGCGTCATCCGGAGGCTCTGGGCCGACCACGGTGTGCAGGCCTGCTTTGGCCGCTCTCGGGAGTACCAGCTCAACGACTCCGCGGCCTAGTGAGTACCCCACGGGGCTGGGCGGGGTGAGGGGGTGCTGGACCGCCGGCGGGAGTGGAGGGCTTGAGCACTCTCAGGAAGACACTGCCAGTCTCTGTTTACGAAGCTGATGACTGTCAACCAAGGCCTTGGCGGTTTTTGCCTTGAGGTGGGGGGCGTGGTAGTGAAAGCCAGGAGGAGGGACAGGCAGGGCTGCTGTCCCCCAGGGCCAATTGAGTCTGATCTGTCCTTAGATATAATCGTCCTAAAGGACATTTGCTGCCAGCTGTGCCAAGCCCTGGGCAAGGCTTGAGGGACCCAGGGATGAGGGGAGCAGACGAGTCCCCAAGCAGTGACTACCCACGGGGTCCGTGTCATGGTGGGGGACTACCTCAGCCAAGTTCTGAGCAAGAGATGGGCAGGGGAGGAACAGGACAAGCTCAGGGGCGGGGGGCACAGCATGGGCACAGTCCTGGAGGGAGCAGTGCTGGCTACAGATACTCACACTGGCTGGAGACAAAGACACAAGGGGAAGAGACTGGGAGGGGCCAGATCTGTGTGCAGCTTGGAGCCCAAGACTCGGCTGGGGAAGCAAGGCGGTTCCGGGAGTTGTCCAGAGGCCCAGCCCACAGGGTCATGCTCTGAACTCCTTCCCTGAGCTGCCTGCCACGTGCCAGGCCTGGTGCAGGGGGCTGAGCCCCCGTGGAGAACAGGACAGGTCGGTGGCCGGTGCTGATGGCCGGGGGGCTGTAGGAGACGTGCACAGCCCTTTTGGGCTAGGACACCCAAAGAGGCAGGGTGCCTGTGCTCAGACCTGAGCCCTCCCCCCTCCGCTTAAGCCAGCCCCTCTGCAGCACCTTTCCCTCCGGCCGCCCATCCAGGCCTGAGATGGAGGCGGGCCCTGCCTGGCCCTGAGCCCTGAGCCCTGAGCCCTGAGCCCTGCCCCAGTCACACGGACTGACTCCCTCTCCTTGCAGTGGCCTGAATACCTCAGGAGCTGCAGAATCACAGCCAAACACAGTGGGGCCTCTGGACCTCAGCGCACCCCCACCCCCACCCCCACCCCCAGAGGTCCCGGGGCTCAGCGCCAGCAGAGCTTATAGGTCCTAGAGGCAGGCAGGGCTGGGCCCTCCCAACCATTACCACCTCAGTGTCCAGGGCATTCACGGAGGTGGGGATGGGGCCACCTTCTGGGCCATTCCCCCCTCCTTCACCACGCCGTTCTTCATTCCCCATTCAGCACCCACTGTGTGCCCAGCTCTGGTCTGGGTGTGAGGATTCAGCAGCGACACAGGTCCCGCTCTCCTAGGCCATGACAAGCTCACCCCGGCTGGGGGTGGGGTGGGGTGGGGAGCAGATTGGAACGCTACAGGGAACAGGAGGACCCCACCCCCTCTTCACAGCAGTCCTTCAAGGCTGCTGGCGGGTGGTGGGTCCCTGTGGTGAGCCCTGCTGGGGAGAAGGGAGAGCCTGGTGTGGAACCCCCCAGGAGACCTCTAGGCAGGAGCTTCTCAGTAGGCGACAGGGTGCAGTAAGCAGGTCACAGCACATGCGTCATGGGCCCTTGTGGTCCTTCCTGTTTTTCTGTTCTGTCCCTGCGTCTCTGAGGTCATTTCCCGCTGGCCCCAGCAGGCCTGCGCCAGGAGTGAGACCTCAGCACTGGGCAGCGGCTCGGAGGACCCAGTCCCCAGGGCACAGCAAGGATACTGAGGCAGACGGCAGAGCTAGTCCCAGGGCCTGGCAGGGGCAGTGTTGATACTAATCAAGGGAGCTGGTAATGAGGAGCCCCGGGACTCCTGCCAAACAGGTGTCCGTGCCCTCCCCCCGAGGAGCCCAAATTTTATTGGGCACTGGGCAAAGAGCCCATTGAGCCTGGCAGGCCCCGACCTGTCCAGCCCCGCGTCGAGGGGCATGCCGGGCCACTCCGCAGCGGGTGCCGTGGTTGTGCCGATCAGCATCCTGAATCCCTCCCTGAAGGACGCGTTGGCCCCCTCCCACCCTCCTCAGTTTGCAGCTCCACCAGCCTAGATCCTGTCCGAGGCAGGCCTGACTCAGACCTGGGCGCTAGGGCTTGGCTGGCCGGGCACAGAGCTGCACCTCCTCCAGGCCCATTCCCCGGGCAGGAGGCGAGGGATTCTGGTCCAGTTTTTCCTCATCTGAGCAATGACTGTAACGAAGGCAAGGGTTGAAGAGGCAAGGGCTTTGTCTGAGAAATGAGGGGAGGGGAGGCATAGGGGGCCTGGGTGAGCTGGCCCGGGGTCCAGGTGAAGAGGCCTCATGCCGGCCCCCACTGACCCACTGCCCCCACCTCTAGCTACCTGAATGACCTGGAGCGCATCGCACAGAGTGACTACATCCCCACACAGCAGGACGTGCTGCGGACCCGTGTGAAGACCACGGGCATTGTGGAGACGCACTTCACCTTCAAGGACCTACACTTCAAGTGAGCCGGCATGTGGGCAGGGTGGAAGGGCGGGACCTGCCAGTCTTTGGGGCACCGGACGCG
Source organism: Phoca vitulina (assembly GCF_004348235.1). NCBI lineage: Eukaryota > Metazoa > Chordata > Mammalia > Carnivora > Phocidae > Phoca > Phoca vitulina. The sequence continues at coordinate 8,327,646 of NW_022589716.1, forward strand.
GGTGGGGGGATCCTCACTCCAAGGCCCGCTAATGGCTCTGCTGGGTGGGAGGAGGGGCCGTTCCAGGAGTTCCAAGCCCCGCTCTGAGGTTTCTCGAGGCTGCGTGGTTGCCGGTGGCTCGGCTCCCCTGCTACCCGCCCCCCCCCGCCCCCGCCGTGTGGCTGCCTCCTGCCCTGCTCACCGGCCCCGGCCCTGCCCGTGCGGATGCGCTCTGGCCCAGAACCAGGCGTAAGGCACGCAGGTGGGGGGGATGCTGTGAAGACAGCTGCCCCCCTCTGAGCAGGCGTCTGTGCTCAGCCAACCTGTGAAACGGGGACCCCCCCTCTGGGAAGTGCCTTTTCTGGAGCTAAGGCGACCCCGTGTCTGCAGGATGTTTGATGTGGGCGGTCAGCGGTCTGAGCGGAAGAAGTGGATCCACTGCTTTGAGGGCGTCACCGCCATCATCTTCTGCGTAGCCTTGAGCGCCTACGACCTGGTGCTAGCGGAGGACGAGGAGATGGTGAGAGGCTGACAGGCCGCTGGGGGGGGCGTGGGGGCGGGGGGCAGGGGCAGGTGCTGACCGCGCTGTCCTGCCCCCAGAACCGCATGCATGAGAGCATGAAGCTGTTTGACAGTATCTGCAACAACAAGTGGTTCACAGACACGTCCATCATCCTCTTCCTCAACAAGAAGGACCTGTTTGAGGAGAAGATCACACACAGCCCCCTGACCATCTGCTTCCCTGAGTACACAGGTGTGGGGACTGGGCCTCTGGGGAGGAGCTGGTGGTGACCAGGTGGTGCACAGGCGCCCCCCACTGGACAGAAGGGTAACTGCAGGACACTCGCGCCGGAGCTGGGCCTCGCTTAGGCTTCCGGGCTTGGGCCTGCGCGCAGGGCACGTGCCCCTTACATGTGCACAGTCAGGAGCCCCTCTTTATACACCCAGGCACGCATGTACACGCACATCGTCACCCTTCGCGCACGTGTGCACAGGTCATATGCTTGTCTGTCCATGTGCACAGAACCTTGTCGTTTGTGCCTGTCGCGCAGGTGGCACAAGTCCTCACCGTCTTGTCTCCCACAGGGGCCAACAAGTACGACGAGGCAGCCAGCTACATCCAGAGTAAGTTCGAGGACCTGAACAAGCGCAAGGACACCAAGGAGATCTACACGCACTTCACGTGCGCCACCGACACCAAGAACGTGCAGTTCGTGTTTGATGCCGTCACCGACGTCATCATCAAGAACAACCTGAAGGACTGCGGCCTCTTCTGAGGGGCAGCGGGGCCTGGCAGGATGGTGAGCGGGGGTGGGACGGAGCGGAGCCGTCGAGCCCAGGGAAGGGACCACTGGGGGCTGGGGAGGGTGGAGGTGGGGAGCCTGGGAGCACGGGATGGTAGGTCAGGAGGACGACTGCATGAGGGGCACGAGCACACAGACAGGCTGGGCAGCGGTCCAGACAGCAGAAGCCCCCGGCTGTGCGCCTGGAGGGAACGGAAGGGCTGTCCTGGCCTCCCTTGGAGAAAGCTCACTTCCTCACTGCGCCCCCTCCAAGCCACTGGCCTGGCCTGAAGGAGGCTGGCTGACAGAGGCCCAGCCACCTGACACTCAGTGTGACCGGCTCTGTGCTCAGCCCTGCAGTCTTTCCCTCAGACCTATCTGAGGGTCCTGGGCTGACGACGGCCCCACCGGCCCTGGGGGAGATGGGGAAGATTCTGCCAGTGCGATAGACTCCCCTCCCTCACGTCACCCTCCCTCATGTAACCCAGCAACAGACCCTGGCTCCTGGGCAGCCACTGTGTCCCTGGTAACAGGTGAATGAGAAAAAGGAGAGGGTCATTGTCTAGGGGGGTGGGAGGAGAGGCACACCCCGGCTGCCTCCCGACCCATGCCCTGACTGTCCCCCACCTCCAGGGCCACCGCTGACTCTGCTTCCCCCAGCTCCTGAGGAAGATGGGGGCAAGAGGACCACGCTCCCTGCCTGCCCCCCCCCCCCCCCGGGCTGCTTTTCCCCTCTTTCCTCTCTCTGTTCTTGGCTCCCCTGTCCCCTCCCTCAGTTCCAGGGACTCGGGGGAGGAACTGCCACAGGCCTCCCTGTTTAAAGCCGGCCCTTGTCCTAGGTGCCGGAAATGGCCGCGATACCCCCTTCCCGGGCATCTGTTCTGGTTTTAACCATTGTCTTATTCTGTGATGGGGAGGGGAGCACATGCTGAGTCTCCCAAGGCCTGTGTCTGGAGGGGCACTCACTTCTCCAGCCTGGGACCCCTGGCTTCGCTCAACACCAGCCCCTGACCCAGCCCAAGTCCAAATGTTTACAGGGAGCCTCCTGCCCATCCCACCCCCCTCCAGCCGCTCGGAGGCCCCAAAGGAAAAAGCACAAGAAGCGTGAGACGCCACCGTTCCCGGAGACTACAGTCCACCTGCTCATTCTCGTAGCTTTTTAAAAAAATGAAAGTAAAGGAAAAAAAAAAAAAAGACAAAACTGCAAACCTAGAAAACTTTTTAGAGAAAAACTATTTAAAACTGTCAAATCCTGACCAGCGCCCCCCCAGCCCCCTTCCAGTGATTCCGTGCCTTGAGTGTGTCTGCGTGTTTACACCCATCCTCGGCTGGCTACCCCACCTCCCCCGTGTGGGCGGCACTCCTGCCCTGCCCTGCCCTCCACAGAATTGGGTTCCAAGGGCTGATCCAGACAACTGCCAACATCACCGAGGGCCCCATCCCAGTGGCCCTGGGCCCTGGCTCCATTAACCTAAATGTAGCTCTTTAGCGCGCTAACCTAGGAACTGCTGCTGTCTGCTGAGGGCCTCGCCCCTCGTGCCCTTGCCCCAGGCCCGGGTCCTTCAGCGTTGAACACTTCCTTGCTTTTTTCACATGTTTTATGGAATTGTTCACCTGGTTTGAAATAATAAAATGTAGAAAGAAAAAATACCAAGTACTGCTCGGTCCTCTTCTGTCCTGGGGCCAGAGACCCAGACTAAGCTGCACCAAGGTGACAGTGACCCGAACCAGAGTCCTCATTTGTGGCAGGGCCCTGGCCGCACGGCTCTCCACGTCCTCCTCAGGCCCTGTACGTGGCACCTCGGTTTTCCCGTTGTCATTGTACCTCCTGGGGCCTGTACGTGCCCCGCTCTCCTCCCAGCCCCTGGGCGGCCTGGGGTCTGTGGCTAAGTCTTCAAGCCTCACTGCAGCAGCCGGGCAGATTTCTTCGGGAGCCGTTCCTCTAAGGGGTTCCTCTTTATTATTATTTTTTTTTAAAGATTTTATTTATTTATTTGAGAGAGAAAGACAGAGAGAGCATGAGAGGGGGGAGGGTCGGGAGGGTCAGAGGGAGAAGCAGACTCCCTGCCGAGCAGGGACCCTGATGTGGGACTCGATCCAGGGACTCCAGGATCATGACCTGAGCCGAAGGCAGTCGCTTAACCAACTGAGCCACCCAGGCGCCCCTAAGGGGTTCCTCTTTATTGGGAGCGTGAGAGGTGTCCAGTGAGTAGTGCAGGAGGAGAATGTGACTTCTGACCTCCCAGGCCTGGGGCTCAGAGACTGGGAGTTGCCGAGTCCCTCGTACACCCTCCCCTCTCCCAGTCTGAGGTGTTGCCCAGATCCTTACTCAGGGCTGGGCTTCTTGGGGTTGACGAAACAAAGTTGGGGACCGTAGGGGCCCGAGGCATGTTTAGAAGGGTCTCTGCCCCAGAGGTCCCCCTCCAAACCTGGGGAGGGGGTGCGGGGAGAGACAGGTAGGTGGCCACACTTCAGTGTGTCCATAGCCATAGGCCAAGTGGCCCTGGAGGGCGGCAGGGCTCTGGGTGCATTGGGACAAGGGCCCCAGAAATGCGGAAGCTTCTGTGAGACTATGGGAAGTGCACGCACGTCGCTGGAGAAGACAGTGGCAGATGACAAAACGGCGGGACGCGGGGTGGGGGGGGTGCCTGTGGGGTGAACCCTGAGCGCCTGGGAAGGCGCCTGGACTTTGTCCCGCTGGCAGCGACCGCGGGCAGCTGAGCCCACGGAAAAGGGCTCGGCGGGGCGGGGCTCAGGGGCGAGCTCCCCCCGCCTTCAGCCGCCAGGGGGCGCCGCAGTCCGTGCCCGGCCGCGCCGGGCTGGTCACGGACGCTGACGTCAGCCGGTCCTGCGGAGGCCGCAGGGCACAAAGGCAGCTTTGTGGGGCAGCGACGGCTCCGCGCCCGCGGCGGGACAAAGCGGCCCGGGCCGGGGTCGGCGCCGCGGAGGCGGGGAAGGCGGAGGGTGGGAGGGTGGGGCCGGGCACCCGGGACCCCGCCTCCGCACACCTGCCAGTCCCCGCGCGGCCTCAGGGCCCCGAGTGTTTGGCAAGAGATGAGAGGCTGTGGCCGCCCGATCGGAAGGAGATCAACATCCCCCAGCCTCCGCTGCCGGCCCAGTACCTCGGGCCTTTCCTGCTACCGCTGCCTCCGAGACTGAGGGCTGAGGGCCGGCTGACGAGAACAGGATCCCGCGCCCAACCCAGGATCCCTGCCTTCCTTCGGCGGTCAGGCCTGGACCCCGCTGAGCCCCAGATACGCGGGCGGGGCGGGAGCTCCGGGGGAGCCCCCCCCCCCCCCCCCCGTGAAGCCCGTTCAGCAGGAAGCCGCGCCGGAGATGGTTCCTTCCTTCCCTCCTGAGGGGAACCCCCGCACAGAGGGACCATTGAGGGGCCGGCATTGTCTGCCAGACGCACCCAGGGCCTCTCTCCCTGGGTGGGCCCTGCAGGATTCTGGCCAGGATCCCCTTGTACCCAGCTTGCAGCGGGTCTGGGTTGGGTCCTGGCAAGCAAGGCTTCCCTGGGTGCAGACAGCTAGGCCCCCACCTGCCTTCGGCCTTCCTACCCCTGCTCTGATTTGGAGGCCATAAGGCCCCATTGTCCCAGCACTGGCGGGGGCGGCCTTTCAATTCTTCCTTGTCTTTGGCAGTTGGGAAATTCCCAGCCTTGGGGGGCAGCTGAGGATGGCAGGGGTGTGGGGGGTGGCATCCCAGGTGTCCTACACCCCAAAGGGAGGGACTCCATGGGGTTGACTCCTGGGGATCCCCGACTGCCTGGAGCGTTCCAGGGGCTGAACCTCATCCCCGGGAGCAGCGGGGTGAGGGCAGCCAGAGAGATTCAGTGCTCCCTGGCCCTGTGTACCTTGGAGCACTCCCAGCTTAAGAAGGCCCATCTTTCTGGCCCCACCCATGGGCAGCGGCGGCCATGAGGCCTGGGACTCTTAGAAAGGCAGAGCTAGGGAAGGGACCCAGGCTCCTGCTTCCAGACTAAGCTTGTGGGTCCCAGTGTGAAGTGGGCTGTCACCAGCCGGTGGAGACCTCCACGAGGCCGATCCACCTCTCAGAGGGCCCACCCCACTCCAAACAGTTGCTCAGGCTACTGATGTGGTGGCAGCCTTGGTATTTTTAACCCATCAGCAGGGTGGGGAAACAGCTGGGAAGAGAGAGAGAGACAAGCTCTGAGAGCCAGAGGGCTTAGGAGGGCAGGATCTAGGGAGACCCTGTGGAGAGGAGCCAGTGGGCAGCTCAGGTCCAGGCCCCCCACAACAGGTGGGTGGAGGCCAAGATTCGAGGTGCAGAATGGGGAGGCGACCCATGAGATCTGGGACCTGTGACGCTGCAGGGGCTGCCAAGGCCTGGAAGAACACCTCACCATGTTCCTGGGCAGCCCCACGGTTTCTTCTGATGTCAGGCAAACCTCCTACTCCCCACCCACCCAGGACCCCTCATATTATCCCCCCACAGACCCCATCCCAGACCCAGAATGCCAGGCCAGCCAGGACGCTGGAGAACACAAGCCCTGACTCCAGCCACCTGTTCTGCGGCATGGTAGGCCAGGTCCTAGCTGCCCTGGGAGTCAGGGAGAGGGCAGGGACAGGATCGTAGCTTCTCGTGGTTGACTTCTGGGTTCAGGCTCACTCCCAAACAACTGAGCCCAATCTTCCTGTCTATTGCCCTGAAAAGAGATCCTGGGGGCCCACATCCCTGTCATGGGGCTACACATTCCCCTAACCCCTCTTGGACACCCAGAGGGAAAGCCAGCCCCCACCACACATCCAAGGAGGGCATTGGGCCAGGTGGGGTACGTGTGCAGCTGTGTGATAGCGAGTGTGTCCGTACTTGCCAGCCACTCAGCTGCTCGGTTAATAATGGTGATGGACACCAGGGTCCAAGCGGGCATGGATCACTTTTTCTCCGTCTTGGTTTCTCCCCTTGCATGAAATAAGCCCCACAGGTGATCTTACTTAGGAGAAAAATCAGTTTGATGTCCCTTCCCATTGACTCTGCTTTCCAAACTCATTGTGGGTGGAGAGAGTCAAGGCCTGAGGGGCTGGTGCAGGGTCAAGTAGGGACTTGATGTGTCCCTTGTCCATCAGTCTCCCATCGCCCCCCTCCCCACCCCACCACCCGACTCAGCAGGCCCAGGAGGGTGGAAGGGCTTCCTGCAGGCATTCTATCTCCTCCCTCCCTGTACCTGTCCTCTGCCTGACGATAGCCACTGGGGGACCCAGAGGCCTGCAGAGAGGCTTGAACCTGGGTGTTCTAGGCATCTGGGGCTTCACAGAGGAAGGGACACCGACACGACACCGGGGAAGTTGGATACTGAATGGTGAAGAAGAGAGTCTAGCAGGTGGCAAAGGGGAGGGCCTAAAGTGTGGCGAGCACAGCCCAAAGCAAAGTCCTGGCAAAGAAAGAGCTGCTGCTTCCCCAAAATTGGGTGCCCGGAGCACTGGCGGGGTCGGCTAAGGCTGAGCCTGGGAACCCCCAAGCTCCAGCGAGCTCTCTGAGGTGGGGGGCGGGGTACTGCAGAGGGGAGGCATTGGGAGGAGGAGTGGCAGAAAGACCACAAGGGCACAGCCTGGGAGTAGGGTGAAGGGGTCAGGCCACGAGCTGCTGAGGGAGGAGGCGGGGCCTTGTCCGTCTAACTGGGCAAAAAGTTCTCCCTGAGATCGGGGCCTCTGGGAGAAGGGATGGGCGCTTGGCCCCTGCCAGGGCTGGGTTGGAGACTCGGAGGAAGAAGACTGAGGAGTCCCCAGGGGTCGGGGAGGGACAGAGGTTCAGGTGGAGGGTGGAGGCAGTCATTGTGCTGGGGGCTGGGGCGGGGGTGGACAGGAGAAGAGCCAAGCCCGAGAAGGGTTCCGGGGAAGCCGGACTGAAAGACGCAGCAGTGAAGGGTCTGCCTGGAGGCCCAGGATGCCGGGTGCGGAGGTGGCACCAAGAGCGGACCCCTGTGTTCCCCCACCCTGCACCCAGCTGCAACCGCAGGGCAGTTGAGGAGAGAGATCCGAGAGGTTCAGTGTCTCCCTAGAGACACACAGCTGGGGAGCAGCAGTCGCGATTCCACCCTGCTCCTCCCAGTCTACTAAGGGGGCTGATCCCTGGGGCAGGTTCGCCCCCACCCCAGCATCCAGAGCCCCCCAACCCGCACTCCCAGGCAGCTGTCCCCCGAGCCGATTAAGGGAAGATAGCACTTATGTTAATATATGTTAATAAGCATGGAGTGCCACCCCAGTCTACTTTGGCTGCATTCCTGGCACCCCCCTCCCACACTCCCCTAGGCTGTGGAGGAGGGGAGAGGGAGGCTCCACCCCCCCGCCCCCCGCCCTTCGCCCCCCCAACCCTGCTGGGCAATGAAGAAAACAGGAGCAAGAGGAGAGCTGTGATGTGGCTGGTGGGGGGGGCTCCCCCATCCCAGAGGGGCTGACTTCAGCCCAGGAGGAATGTGCAGGAGGCGGAGGGCTGGGGCGGAGCGGGTGGGGGCAGGGCCACAGCCAGAGGCCCAGGGTTCCTGGCGGCCCCTCCCTCGGCCCCTCCACCTCAGCACGGACATGGCCCTCAGAAGGGAAGGGGAACGGGCAAGGAGGGGAAGAGCTGATCTTCCCAAAAAGGTGGGCCAGGGGTCCCCGGGAGCGTGGATTCCAGGCTGGGGGCGCGTGGGGGAAGGGCTCTAACACCATTCCCCAGGAGATCTCCCCGGGGTGGGTAGTGGACTGTCAGGGAAGTCAGGCCTCAGTTAGGCTTCCCTGGGCCCACCCCCACCCAATGCCTAAGTCCTCAGGGTAGCGAGTCCTAGTTCCCATGTGGCCAGAACTAGGAAAGGTTATGACGTTGGAGCCGCCAGCCTTGATGGCTAAAGCAGGTGCGAGTGGGGAGCCAAGGCCTGACCCAGCCCAGGCTGGGCACTGGGAGGGCTGACGCTAGCCTTCCTCAGATGGATGTCCTACCCCAGCCACACCACCTAGAGTCCAGGCAGAGGGCAGGCCCGGCTGGTGATGAGGGGCCAGGAGGGGGGTGGTAGGATTTGGCGTGACAATTCAGTTATTTCCAGAAGGAAAAACCAAGGCCTTGGAAGACTGTGGCACTGACAGGTAGCATCGGGGCAAGAATCCAGGCAGGCCTCTGCCCGTGGCGACCCTGGCAAAGTGTAGAGGCCAGGAGTCTGAGGTGGCCCTTGGGCTGGGGTGCAGGTAGGAGTAGGGACCCCAACTGCATTCCCTAGTTTGCTCCATTCTGTCAAGACTCAGACCCAGGCTGCCTGATTCCAGAATCCTTCGAGACTCCCAGAGTGCAGCGTAACCCACAGTCAATGACGCTGCTCCTGGAGGGCTGCCTCTGTGAGGTCCCCACCCAGGGTCTGGCATACGCTTGGACCTGCGGCTGAGGAGCAGAGAGAACTTGTGGGGACAGGGACACTTGGGCTCCCAGCCCTGCAGATCTCCCTTCCTGCCCCAGGGAAGAGAACTCATCTAGGGCAAGGAAAGCAACACAAAGGGCTCAGGTGGGCAAGGGACAGCCCCAAGATGCTGCAAAGATGGTGTGTGGGGGGGGTCCTGGTCCCACTTTTCAGTATGGTTGCGGGGCTGGGAGGGAATGAAACAGAGACTGGGACCCTGAGCCTGAAGAACTAAAAGCAGTGGGGGCAGGTAGGGGGCACCCCGTGGGGGTCGGTGGGGACCTCAAAGGCACTTGCTGATCTTGGCTGCTAGGGTGGAAAATTGTAAACAGCCGAAGAATTTTGTTCCCTTGCGTGGGGCCAGGGGAGGCTGCCCAGGTCCAAGGCAGAAGCTGGGAGGAGAAAGAGGCTACATCCCGGAAGTCCAAAAGCTCAGGCTGGGGTGCATCCTTCCACTCCCCCTCCTGAAGGCTCCTGGTCCTCCCACTGAGCCCCTCCCTTCATCTGCCAGCCAGCCAGCCAGCCAGGCCAATCCAGGAACACTGGGTCCTGAGACTCAGGAAAGCAGGGCACGGCCCCACCCTGGCTGGGCACAGATACTGTTACTCCAGGAGAGCTGGGGGGAGAGGGGCCACAGCCCTTGAAGCTTACAACCTTCCTCACTGACCACTGAGGAGCTGCTAACCAGCCTTGGGGAGGTTGCAGGAAGATGCCTTTTAGGGGGATTGAGGACTGAAAGCCCATCTTCAAGCCCTGAACGTTCGCCCCGTTGACCTGAGGGCCCCATTCAGCCATGGTTAACATTCGGCCCTTTCAGAGTAGACCCCTAGCAGTACGAATAGGGTCGTCCACCAGACTCAGCTTCAGGCCAAGATCCCAAGACCCTTCCCAGCTGAGGCCCCGAGGTCCCATCCTGAGTCACCCAGGTCACACAGAATGCCCCTCACCTCCCAGCAGAGATGCAGGACCGCCTATCAGGAGGGGGTCTCTGGATGGGCCTCCATCCTGCCGTGCAGACGTGAAACGTGTGGGCCTCTGCCATCTGCTGACTGCCTGCCTGGCCCTCTCCTCCCGCCCCAACTGCTGCCATCCCAGCCCCTGCCAGCCAGGTGGTGGCAGCACGAAGCGGCTCAAGTGGTGAGGAAGGCCTGGGGCGGAACTGGGGGCCCATCAGACTTCCACCGGAGAACCTCTCGCCCGGCCCTCCAACCCTCCCATCCCAGCTGAGCCCCTCACTACCCGCCTCCAGCTCTCCAGCTGTGTCGGGACAGGTGAGGACCTCGAGTCCCCTGGACCTACTGTTCCTTCTGCCTGTTCCCAGAGCCATCTGGGGCTGGGGAGGGGGCCCCTATCTGGCTTCTTCTTCTTCCTGCGCCTTGCCTGGCCGCCCTGGGCCGGGCTGGACCGCTGTTGGGCGCACCCTATTGCCCTGAGGCCTGACAGGGGAGGGGTCACCCCTCCCTTGTGCCCGCTCCACTCTGGCCAGGCCACCAACTCTGCTGACCCAGGCTGCCTGCCTGGTCACCCGATCCACCCCGTAAACTTGATGGCGTGTGGGGCGGCGGCCGGCTTGGTGGAGGCGGGGGCTGCTCCTTAAAGGAGCCGTCAGAGGGTGCCCCACGGTCCCCAGGCTTCTCCCCTCCTCCAGGGCGGGTGGGGCTGGGGTGGAGAGGCACTGCCGCCGGAGTTCTGGTGGAGTGTGGCAAGGCAGCCGGGTTTCTGTGGCATCGCAGAGCTCACGGGCTCGGAAGCAGTGGCAAGTGTCAGTGGAGGGACGGCGGGAGGTGGGAGTCCTAGCCCGGGAGGGGTCCGGGAGCTGCGGAACCGGACAGGGGCTTGGGGGTGGGGAGCGATCTGGAACGTGCCCCTTGCTTGACGGCACCCCAGGACCTTGCCCCACGCCAGGGCTCCTGTGCCCAGCACCTGCCCAGCCAGCTCTGGGAAGGACGATGGGCATTGCGGCCAGATGCTGGCTCCATGGAAGGGGTCCAGGGGAAGGGCTCTGGCGCAGAGGTGGAGGGGCTCAAAGATGGGGAAGGCTGAGGGCAAAGGCAGGGGAGGGAGAGGCGCGGAGGCGGGGGAGGCTCAGAGAGGGACAGGCAGCTCACCTGCAGTGTGGTAGAGAGGCTGCCTGAGACCCCTGGCTCTCCCCCCACTTGATTCCTCTTGGGTCTGAAGTCTGAGCTCACAGAATTTCTGCGTAACCAGCCCCTTCCAGGCTCGGGTGGGGAGAGAGAGGTCAAGCACGAAGCTGGGGCTGCTATATCCGAGTGGGAGCCACCTCCAAGGCAGAAGCGGAGGCTTCCGTCCAGCCCCGGGGCGGGGGCACAAGCCTTGGGGCGCCTGCACACACTTCTTCCTCGGAGGAGGGGCTTTCAGGCGCCTCAGAGTTGAAGGCAGTGATTGCCGCTGGGGTTGTATTTGCCCACCTGCATGTCCAGAGAGACGCATACACGTGTGCGTGCACACACAATCGCACATGCACACGTGTACGACACACATGTACACACGTACGCAAAGTGCACACGCATGCCATGTACCTACACGTGTAATACAACGCTCGTGCCACACGCGGTCACAGGCATGGACACACCTGTCTGCATACACTCGCGCGCACGCATACACACACACGCACGCACACACGCACGCACGCACGCACACAAAGGGACCCTCAGGAACACTCAAATTCACAGGCGCCCGCACCATTGGCCCCAGCTCCAGCCCCAAAGGTGCCTCTGTTTCTCTGTAGGCCCTGGGTCCACAGCCACCGCCGAGGCCTGACCCCCTCCCGCCGCTCTCACTCCCAGGACTGGCTTGTTTTGCTCATCGCACAGGGCGCCCTCTGAAATGACTGCACTGATCTGAGTCCTTGTTGGCATTCTGCCCCCTCCTGCATGGGGACCTTGTCTGTGTCCCCCTGTGTCCCAGGCTGGCGTGGGGTAGGCGCATAGAGTTTGTGAATTAATGCCTGTGAGTGTGTCTGGCGGGGGGGGGGGGGGGTTCCGGGGGGGGGTGACGTGGGGGGGCGGGCGCCTGCCAGTGTGGGGGTGACCCCGAGGGTGTGCCCAGCGTGGGTGTGTCTGTGATTGTGGCCAGGCAGGGCACACTCTGAGGGAGGGGAGAGCTCGGAAGTGGAATGTGACCCCCCAGCCTCTTTCCCCTAGGGGCTGTAATCTGATCCCTGGGGACTCCCCCCCCCCAAGCCTCCCGCCCTCGTCCTTGCTGCAGCTCCTTCTCTTCCAGATCCTGGGGCAGAGTCCAGGGCGGCTCAAGGCTCCTCCACACGCGCCCGCTGAACCCGGAGCACCCTGAGCCGCCAGGATGGGGCGGGCCGGGGCGGCCGCCATGATCCCGGGCCTGGCCCTGCTCTGGGCGGCAGTGCTGGGGGATGCTAGCCCCAGCCCCCCGCGCCTTCGGCTCTCCTTCCAAGGTAGGTGCACCTGGCAGGCGGGAGGGCTCAGCTCAGGGTGGGCAGGAGAGGGGCCCAGTGTGGGTAGGGGGCACTGCGTTTGCTGTTGCCCTGTGCCACTGGCCCGGGTGTGACTGGGGGCACTCTCAGGCCATCTCCAGTTAACCCTGTCCTGGCCTCAGCCCCCAAACTTTCTGCACGCACATTCTCCTCTGGCTTTCCCAGGAAGAGCCCTTCCGTTCCCATGGCAACAGATCCTGCCTGTGTCCCATCCACGACCCATCCCCAGGGAAGCTGAGGTGTGGTGCCCGCCAGAGCCCCCTTCCCACGCCCCTACGCGGGAGGGCGGTCACCGGTCACTAAGCAGTGGCATCTCACTGAGCTCAGGCTGGTGGCAGAGAACCCTCAGCCCGACTTTGGGTTTGCGGTTCTGGCTTTCCAGACACGCTCAGCCTCCCCCGGCACCCGGGCCTCCCCATGCGCCCGCCTGCAGACACTGCTTGTCCAAGCTTGCCCGAGGAGTTCAACCTGCTTTCCCCTTGGGGGGTTGCTGCACTGCCCACCATGGAAGCTTCACACGTGGGTGGGCCTGCCTTCACGAGTGTAAACTCACACACGTGTAAACTCACATGTGTGTGGGCCAGGTCACATGTACAACCATGACCTGTGAGAGTGACAGGCAGGGTCTCGGGGAAGCTTCCAGCATGGCTGGCAAATCCTCAGTGGTGTCCCTACCCTGCAGAGCTCCAGGCCCGGCATGGTCTCCGGACCTTCAGGCTAGAGAGGACCTGCTGTTACGAAGCTTTGCTGGTGGATGAGGAAAGAGGACGCCTGTTTGTGGGCGCCGAGAACCATGTGGCCTCCCTCAGCCTGGACAATATCAGCAAGCGGGCCAAGAAGGTGCAAGGGACCCCCAGCCTCAGTGTTTCCTAGGGAAAGAGCCCCAGGACCCCACTCCAGACTGCTTGGAGAGACACAGGGGGATGGGCCCCCTGAGAAGACACCCTCTGCCCGGAGACATGCAAAGGCCCTGACCTGTGTCCCCTTCCCCCCGACCTCCTTGCAGCTGGCCTGGCCGGCCCCCGTGGAATGGCGAGAGGAGTGCAACTGGGCGGGGAAGGACATTGGTGTGAGTGCCGGCTGCCGGGGGTGGGAGTGGGGAGGCCAGCCCCTCGCGCTTTACAAGACAGCAGCACTAAGACAGAGGCCTGCCTGTTCTGGCTGGGATGGGGGCAGGGGGTCGAGGTGGCTGAAGTTTGGAGGTAGTGACTCAGGGTGGAGGCTCATGTGATTCTTCTTGGGGGCCTCTGAGTCATAGGGGGCAGTACAGGCCTATGCTTTTCCATGCACCCCTTCTGGTGAGAGGTGGGCTGTGGGCTGGTCACCAAGGGCACGCAGGTCGCTGCGGCCCATGTTGGTGCTTGCCTGGACTGACGCAGAAGAGAGGAAGGGGTGAGGTGCCACTGGTGAGCTGGGACCCCTTAAGCCTGCCTCCCTGGGGGAGGCCTCACTGTCCCTGGCCCTGCCCGCCCACTAGACTGAGTGCATGAACTTCGTGAAGTTGCTGCACGCCTACAACCGCACCCACTTGCTGGCCTGTGGCACAGGGGCCTTCCACCCAACCTGTGCATTTGTGGAGGTGGGCCACCGGCTGGAGGTAAGGCCAGATCTGGGCAGAGAGGGAGGCTGGGAGGTGAAGAAGGGCCTGAAAGTAACAACTGCCCCCTGCCTCCCAGGAGCCCATACTCCGGCTGGACCTTCGAAGGCTAGAGGACGGCAAGGGCAAGAGTCCTTATGACCCGAGGCATCGGGCTGCCTCCGTGCTGGTGGGTGAGTCCGAAGGCTAGGGCCCCTCAGAGACTCTCGACCCTCCTGAGAGCCCCAGGGATCCCCCATGGCCTCACTGACTCCCAAGGAGCTCCCAGAGCTCTCCAAGCACCCCCCAACCCCACCGAGAGCCTTCAGATTGGCTGAGCAGCGCTCGCCCTGTCTGCAGGAGAAGAACTGTACTCAGGGGTGGCTGCAGACCTCATGGGCCGGGACTTCACCATCTTCCGCAGCCTGGGCCAGCGTCCAAGTCTCCGGACAGAACCACACGACTCCCGCTGGCTCAACGGTGAGAGGCTGGTGGGGCTTTTGGGAGGGGCCCTCATCCCCAACAGGGTAGGTGCCGAGTAAGGCCCATAACGGAAGTGAGCAATGGGTGCAAGCCGGGTTTCACTGTACCTACCATGCGTCCAGTCCTGTGCCAGGTACTGGGGTTGCAGGGCAGACAAGATGTGTGGCCCGCACCCTCTTTGAGTTCACAGAACTCAGAACAAATACATCATAAGATCGGTTCCAATGGCCGCGAGACTGGTGAGTGCACAGACAGAAAGGGAAAAGGAGACCAGGTGGGAGAACAAGAGAGGAAGCCACTCTGCTGACGAGAGGGGGTGAGCTAATTCCCAAAGCACAGCAGGTTTGAGGGAAAGGACAACCAGTGCAAAGAACCCTGGGTAGGAAGAAGCCAAGGAACAGACAGACCCGTGAGAGGAGAAAGAAGAAGGGGTCTGCGCTGTCAAGGTCCGAGTCATTTGTTCTAAGAGTGAGGGGACCGAGCAGAATGGGGGCATCTGCTTCCTGCTCAATAGGAAGATTCATGAGTGCGGGTACAACTGATCCGCCATCTCCCTCCTTTCTTGGCCCACTGGCCTGGGGAGCTGTCAGGGGCCAGGGCAGAGGCTTGCTGTCCAGGTAGCCTCGGTCTCTGCTGCCCTCTCGTGGCTGCTTCTTGACTCACAGGTCCTGATCCTCCGGATCCTGTCCGCGTGCAGTGCCATCCATCCCAATGAACGTGGTCCTAGAGACTGGGTGCTCAGATGCCGCCCCACAGGCTTCTGGGGGCACCAGAGTTAGGAGAGGGAGCATATGGGTCCCACGAGTGCAGGGCCAGGACCTTGCTGACTTCACACCTCCTGCCGCTAGAGCCCAAGTTTGTCAAGGTCTTTTGGATCCCAGAGAGCGAGAATCCCGACGATGACAAGGTCTACTTCTTCTTCCGGGAGTCAGCAGTGGAGGCTGCACCAGCACTGGGACGCCTGTCTGTGTCCCGTGTTGGCCAGATCTGTCGGGTGAGGAGTCCCTGGGCCACATCCGGTGACCGCGCCCCTGCCCTTTTGCCTCTCTGGGCCTCCGCCTCATGCCCTCTGTGTGACCCTGCAGAATGACGTGGGCGGCCAGCGCAGCCTGGTCAACAAGTGGACCACGTTCCTGAAGGCGCGTCTGGTGTGCTCTGTGCCAGGTGTCGAGGGTGACACGCACTTCGACCAGCTCCGTGAGTGCCCGGAGTGGAGGGTGGAGTTGGGGAGAGGGAGCGCAGGGGCCCAGACCCAGGAGCCCGGCCACCCGGAGGGCTGTGTGCCCTCCCCCAACTAGGCCCCTTCCCCACAGAGGATGTGTTCCTGCTGTCCTTGAGGGACCGCTGGAGCCCGCTGCTCTATGCCGCCTTCTCCACATCCAGGTGAGGGGCACGAAGTCGTGGGCGGGGCTGGCCGGCTCGGCGGGGCCCCTCACTCTGCTCATGCCTTCGCCTACAGCACCGTCTTGCGAGGCTCTGCAGTGTGCGTGTACAGCATGAACGATGTGCGCCGTGCCTTCCTGGGGCCCTTTGCACACAAGGAAGGGCCCCTGCACCAGTGGGTGTCCTATCAGGGCCGTGTCCCCTACCCCCGGCCAGGCATGGTGCGTAGCCCCAGGATTCCCACCACAACCCACTTAAAGTCTCAGGGGTGGAGAACTTGGCCTGGGACCTTCTTGGTGAATGTGGTTTCTTCCTCTTGTTTGTTATCCTTGGGTGGATAAATATCACCTTCATCAGGCAGGGCTTCTAAAAGAAAGGCCACATTTCCGCCTAAGACTCCCAAGGGCAAGGCTGGGTCTTCTCCCTTCAGATTCCCAGGGCAAGGCTCTGTCCGTTAGCACCCCCACACACTCCCAGTTCCTGGAGGTCTCTTGTGGGCCCACCAGACCCTCATACTCACATCCCTGTCACACCTCCTCCCCACCGCCCAGTGCCCCAGCAAGACCTTTGGCACCTTCAGTTCTACCAAGGACTTTCCTGATGACGTCATTCAGTTTGCCCGGAACCACCCCCTCATGTACAATTCGGTCCTGCCCGTGGGTGGGCGCCCTCTCTTCCTACAAGTGGGTGCCGGGTACACCTTCACCCAGATCACTGCAGACCATGTGGCAGCTGCTGACGGACACTACGACGTCCTCTTCATTGGCACAGGTCAGTGTCCTGCCATGATCACCCATTAAACCCAGTCTAGACTCTGGCCCGTTACTAGAAGCTGCCCCTGTCCAGTCTCACCTCCACATCTTTGCCTGGGTTATGCCCCCATCTCCTTCTGGATGCTGCTCTTATTGTTCCAACCCACCCAACCATGCTGAGGGTAAAGGCCTCAGAAGTGAGGAGACCCCCAGCCCTAGCTATCAGGGAACGCAAGGAGTCACTCACTCCTTCTCATCCTTGCAGATGTTGGCACAGTGCTGAAGGTGATCTCGGTCCCCAAGGGCAGCCGGCCTAACGGGGAGGGGCTGCTCTTGGAGGAGCTGCACGTGTTTGAGGTGAGGCCTAGCTCCCCCCGCCCCACCCGCCTCCCTGGAGTAACCCCACCCCACTGATCCCTGATCCCAGCACTCCTCCTCCCTCTCAGGACTCGGCTGCTATCACCAGCATGCAAATCTCTTCCAAGAGAGTAAGTGACCAGAAGGCTTGGGGATAAAAGGGACCCAGTGCGTTCCCCGGGTGCCCCCACCCCCACGCCTCCCTTGGTAGTTCGAAGCCCCGGGTTTGAGTATAGGTTCTGCCTTCGCTAGACTGCGTGACCTGAGACCTCAGTGTTCCCATCTGTCAAGTGGGGTAAGGGATCTCTGACCCATGGGAGGCGGGCACAGGGCTGCCTTCGGTCAGCCCGGAGCCCCTCGTGCCCCCTAGCACCAGCTGTACGTAGCCTCGCGGAGCGCGGTGGCCCAGATCCCCTTGCACCGCTGTGCTGCCCACGGCCGCGCCTGCGCCGAATGCTGCCTGGCGCGTGACCCTTACTGCGCCTGGGACGGGGCCGCGTGCACGCGCTTCCAGCCCAGCGCTAAAAGGTGGGCAGGGTCGGGGGCGGGCCACCCGGAGTCCTTTGCCACACCCGGCTAAGCGAAGAAGGGCTCATGGAAATTCCATATTGCCCCCCCACCTCCCCGCAGGCGGTTTCGGCGGCAAGACGTGAAGAACGGCGACCCCAGTACGCTGTGCTCAGGGGGTGAGTGCCCCAGCTGCCCCCACTTCTCGGCCTTTGAAGACGCCCCATCCTGCCCTGCCCTGCCTGACTCTGACAAATCCCTTGCCCTCCCCAGACTCTTCCCATCCCACACTGCTGGAGCGGAAGGTGTTCGGTGTGGAAGGCGGCAGCGCCTTCCTGGAGTGTGAGCCCCGCTCGCTGCAGGCACGAGTGGAATGGACCTTCCAGCACGCAGGGGAGGCGGCCCGCACCCAGGTGAGCCTCCTGCCGCTCCCCTCCTCAACAGGCCCTTGTCCCGCCCCTACATCCAGGGGAGGCCCCGCCCTAGCCAATGAGGCCCTCGGCCTGCTCCCACCTCTAGACCAGGTCCGGCCCCGCCCAGTGAGACTCCGCTCAACCAGGCCCCTAGGTCCAGTTTGGTCCCTTTACCTGCACTCCACACCCTGTTGAGGCCTCATTCCGTCTCACCCCCAACCCCATCCGAGAGGAGCCCCGCCCCCCCCCCCCCTATTGAGCCCCCCCCCCCCCCCCCCCCCCCCCCCCCCCCGCCATGTGCAGGTGAACCCGCCCCGTACGGGGATCCACTTTTAGACCACCGGTCCCAGTGCACCGAGCTTCCAAATGTGCACCTGCGGGCGCCCTTTCCTGCTCCCGCTCGGCCGCCTCTCCTGGCCCGGCCTGGAGCCGGGTTTCCCTGTTCCCGACCCTGACGCCCACGCCTCCCGCTGGCCCGGCCCGCAGGTGGCTGTGGAGGAGCGCGCCGAGCGCCTGCCGCGGGGGCTGCTGCTGCGCGGGCTGCGGCGCGGGGACTCCGGCGTGTACCTGTGCGCCGCTGTGGAGCAGGGCTTTTCGCAGCCGCTGCGTCGCCTGGCGCTGCACGTGCTGAGCGCCGCGCAGGCCGAAAGGCTGGCCCGGGCCGAGGAGGCTGCGCCCGTCGCCCCTCCGGGCCCCAAGCTCTGGTACCGGGACTTCCTGCAGCTGGTGGAGCCGGGCGGCGGTGGCGCTAGCTCCCTGCGAATGTGTCGTCTGCCGCCCGAGTCGCGCCCACCGCCTCCCGAGCCGCGGAGGAAGGGCCGAAACCGCCGAAGGCACGCCCCCGAGCCGCGCGCTGAGCGGGGGCCGCGCAGCGCCGCGCGCTGGTGACTCGGCCTCCACGCTGGGCACAGGGAAGGAGACTCCAGGCGGGAGCGGGAGGACGGACCCTGGGGGACGCACGGCTGGGGGCCCGGCACACTGGTCCCTGGCCTATGGAGACACCGACCGACCGACCGACAGGCCCTGGCCGCGGGGCTGCCTCGCCGGCTTATTTATTAACAGAGGATAACCCTTGAATGTAGCGCTGGGAGGGGCGGCCCGGGCCGGGCACAGGGTCCTGCTGATCCTGAGGAGGCAGAGAAGCAGGGCTCCAGAGCAACGACCTGGGCGGAGGAGGTGCCCGGAGTGCCCACCCCGGGGGAAGGCCCTCCTCCCTGGGCAATGAGCAGAAAGCTGTGAACAGGCTGAGCGGTGGGGGGTGGGGTGGGTCAGGCCGATTGTACTAATGCAATAAACACATTATCAGCCGAAGCTGGAACGGCTCCAGCGCACAACCCCGGGTGCCAGGTCTTGCTGTGTGGCCTTGGGCAACTTCCTCGTGGTCTCAAGACCTCAGTTTCTGCTGAGGATGCTGTGGGGAGGACTAAAGATGGTTTTCATGTGACCGAGTGGATTCTGTGGGGCCTTTTGGGGTCCTACTGACATACACAGTGTATTCTGAATAATAGGATTTCTTGGCTGAGTGTTATGAAGAAAATGAAATTTGGTGATATGTAAAATAACGTGAGATAGCATCAATGAGGGGGTGACATTTGAGCTAAACGACAAGGAGCCAGCCATGGGAGTATCTGGGGGCAGAGCGTTCTAGGAAGGGACAGCCAGTGGAAAGGCCCTGAGACAGAAACAAGGTGGCTGTGTGGCAGGAACATTAAGGAGGCCAGTGATACAGTGAAGTGATGGATTTGGGATGCTTAAGGAGGTAGAGCTCATTGTCTTGCTTTGTCCCAGTTGGGAGGGAGGGCCTTAGGGGGTCCCATAGCAGAGGGTGGGCCCTAAACCTAGCCACTTCCTCCCTTCAAGGGTAAGTGGTACCATGCCTCCTCACACATTGATGACTTGTATACCCTTGGAGAGGAGGAAGGATCTAAACTGCATTGTGCTAAGGGCTTCCGACACGTGGCTGTATTTCCATTCTCATGTGTCCCGTGCCAGGGAGGAACCATTGTCATTCCTGTTTTACAGATGAGAAAATGGAGGTCAGAGAGGGGGCAATCCCTTACCCAAGCTTGTAAGCTTATTAATAGAAATCCCAATCTTCAATCTAAGTTTGCCCACTGACCAACATGAGTGCCTGCATGGATAGGTGTGTCTCCGCCCCCTTTGGGGGCCCTCATGGCCTGGGCTCCAGTTATCCATCACCCCAATCCCTGGGGCCAGCAGGTCACACGGGTATAGGTGCTTGTCCATTTGTTTGGAGTAGAGATGACCCAACTTGGAGTAGGGGTCTTTGGGGGTGGAGAGGCACAGGTCTCAGCTGCCATGTGGGGCATTGCTGGAGGTGAGCATGAGGCAGCTTGTCTGGATAAAGACACCAAGGCCTATGCATATATGGGGGTGGCAGGGTTCCCCAGGAAAGACCCTGGACACCTGCATTAGTGGAGCTCCATCACCAGCTAGATAGTCCAGGCTGGCCCATGTGGGTCACTCCGCCCGTTCCAGTGGCTGAGAGCTGCCCCCTCTAAATATAGCCCAGTGGGCTGAGCTCAGGCCTATTTTAGGCCCAGGCTGGGAGGCGGCTAGCCTTCCCCAGGCTCTGAGGAGCCACCGCTGCCTTCATCTGTCCTGCTACTGGGTGCTATTATCAGCCCCCCAACTGCCCACCGCGTGCCATGCCTGAGGAGACCCAAGAAGGTAGGAGAGGATTATGGGGGAGGGCAAGGCCCCAGTCCTGTGACCCCGTGAATCACGGAGCAACCCTGCCCCATCCCGCTGACCTCACTTCCTTGACTAGTCATCAATCACCATGTCCCAGCATGAGTAAAGGGACCTGCCCCCCATGCATGGAGAAAGGGCTTACCATGTCTGGAACCCCACCTCCCCCTCGGGCCCTGCCTGTCTCCCTTGCTAAGGACAGGGAGGGATTGGGGGGAGCCACCTCGTCAACTACAGGCCGTGTCCAAGTGGGTGTGGGCAGGGCAGACGCCGGCCGGTTCACCTCTTCATTCAGGGAGGAAGCTGGGATCCGTCGGGCCTCGGTCCCAGGAAGCATTTGCGCATGTGGCCCAGAGACTGGGAGTGGATAGATCTCTGGCCTCCTCTGACTTGAGCCTAAATGGACCCAACCATTAGTTGGGATCCCTTGGCCTGGCTCGACTGATAGCTAGTTAAGACTTTAGTGGCCACTCCCCTAACTGCCCCCCTGCATGCAAGAAGTACCGAGGTTCAGAGGGGCCAGAGCAGGGATGACAAGCTGCTCCCCGCTCCAGCCTGGCCCAGCTGGCCAACTCCCTTATCACATACTCAACATTTCAACTGGATGGGGGGCGCCTAGCCTCCAGTAGTGGTGGGGGATGTTTGCCTCCTTTTGGGATCCTAACAACAATGTTTACCATGTTTTTCCTGGGAATGAGCAGAAACCAAGTTCAACTTAGAAAGTGTGGGGAAGGGGCGCCTGATTGGCTCAGTCCGTTAAGTGGCCAACTCTGGATTTCTGCTCAGGTCATGATCTCAGGGTGGTGAGACTGAGCCCTGTGTCAGGCTCTGCGCTCAGCAGAGAGTCAGAGCCTGCTTGAGATTCTCTCCCTCTCCTGCCCCTCCCCCCACTTGTGTGCACAGGCACACACTCTCTCTCTAAAATAAATATAAAAAAAAAAAGTGTGAGGAAGCAGAGCCAAGTGCAGAGAGGAATTTAATATGACCCCCAACCCATCACCCAAACATGACTGGCAGCATCTCATTTTACTTTGGGACACGTCAAGGGCCAGTTTCAAACAAATCACAAAGGCTGAGTTACTGTTCTGAAAGTGATAGACTCAGAGAGTCCAATCACTCTTGCCCCTATCAGGAGGCATTCCCTCAATGCCCCCCCTACTTTGTTATCTAGCATCCAGCTGGGTATCTGGAGATTCAAGGGGCCAAGATTTAAAAAAAAAAAGGAAAAGACATAAAATATAATTTTTAGAAATCACAAAATACTTTTGATGGGTCTAAAAATAAGTAAAATCACAAGAAAAGTACAGAGACCCCAGTGACTAAGTGGGCAGAGGCTGGGAATGGATAAGGAAGGCACTTTAGGCAAAGAAACCCCATTGAATAGGTCAAAGGCCTTTCCTCATCTCCCAGTTTGGCAAACATATGTGTACGCATGTATGTATGTAATTTTTCTTTTTTTTTAAGATTTTTTTTGGGGGGGTACCTGGGTGGCTCAGATTTTTTTTAAAGATTTTATTTATCCGACAGAGAGAGACACAGCGAGAGAGGGAACACAGGCAGGGGGGAGTGGGAGAGGGAGAAGCAGGCTTCCCGTGGAGCAGGGAGCCCGATGCGGGGCTCGGTCCCAGGACCCCGGGATCATGACCCGAGCCGAAGGCAGACGCTTAACGACTGAGCCACCCAGGCGCCCCTGTAATTTTTTTTTTCAATGAAAAAGCCTAATGGTGGCGATGTACCCTTCTGGGGGCTATGGATAGTCATTCTGAAGGACAGTCTGATGACGGCTTAAAGAAAAAGCCCCTGCTCTTTAAGCCAGTAATTTTGCTTCTAGGAATCTGTCCTTATTAACGATTAGGAAATTGGGAAAAACCTTCATACTCACTGATGCATGTCCTTTCCTCGGGGTTATTAACTTCTGAAGGGAACTGGAAACAACCTAAATGCCCAGGCAGCCTCAAAGGGAGGCCTCAGAAACATGTGCAACAGCTTGATAACAAAGGCAGGTCTCCGGTTAGGATGTTGAGTGAAAACAGCAGGAACAGCAGGGTTCCCAGAAGTAACAGCTGAATCACAAATCTCGAGGAGGCCGTTAAAGCAGAGCTAAGGCCACAAGAGACAAGCAGCACCCAGCTAGGAAGGGGCTGCTTCTGCTGGGCATGCCAAGGTACCAGACCCTGGATCTGGCCTGATGGCTAACTCGCAGGGTCTGCAGGGAAAACTGATAGCATCAGAGGCAAGGATGAATTTCATGCGCCATGGGTTTAGTCCTCCAAGGCTGAAAAGCTCTTTAGGAATGAGCAAGCAGAGGAATGCCTGAAAGTCTTTGCGGTGCTTGGGAGCAAACAGAAGTGAGCAAGTCAAATGTACCTCCTGCTACTGTGGGTGTTAACAGGCCTGTGGGGTTCTGAGGTCATCCTGGCTCCAAATCAAGGGTCATCCCTGAGTTGGGTTTCAGGGCATTTGGAGCCAACGTCCCTTTGTCCTTTCCCATCTTCTCTGAGTCCCGCTGCTGCTGTAAGCCACCTCAAAGAAGGGAGGGGGGTGACCTGCTGGCTGAATCAGCCCTGCACTGTCCCAGCAGACACCGTGGCACTGACACTGAGCCCCAGGAGCAGGGCGCCACTGGCCCCCAACCACATACAGGAAGTGCGCCTGCACCAGGTGGAGTCCATCAGCGACCTCCACGGCGGAGGTGAGCGGGGCGGGGCAGCGGGACGGACGTACTGGCAGAGGGGAGGAGGGCAGATACAACCCCTAACCTCCTGATGCCCCATCTGCCCCCCAGGTGCGCTGCGCCCCTACCCGGCCGAGGCGGCGCAGCCATGGGACGAGCTCCTGGGCATCTTGCCACCGTCACTGTGCGCCCAGGCTGGCTGCGGCCCCGGGCGAGGCAGGGGAGGCGTCCTGGTCCTGCTGGCTCTGCTGGCGCTCACCTGCCTGGCACTCGCCATCCTGGCTGTCTACCTGAGCGGTACGGGCGGCCCGCGTGGGAAGCAAGTGGGAACCGAGGGCGAGGAGCTGGGACCCGAAGGCCCTTCTGCACGGTCAGAGGGGCAGCTGCCCCCGCTGAGGCAGCAAAGGGTGGGGAGCTGTGGGGCGGCCCGTGGTCTGATAATCCCCCACCCCCGCCTGTCCCCAGTTCTGCAGAGCGAGTCCCTCCGCATGCTGGCGTACACACTGCACACCCAGGAGGAGACGCTACTCAAACTCCGGCTTGCCAGCCTCAGCCAGCTGCGGAGGCTCAACTCCAGTGAGGCCCAAGCACCCAGCTGAGATACCAATTGGACCCGGGGCTTAGGGGTGTGTGTGTGGGGGGGGGGGCGTGGGAATAAAGTGGCCAAGGCAGGTTTCTCCTTACCCACGGCTCCACACTACTTCCTTGGTGAGGTTTTTGTACAAGAGACTAACCTGACCCCTCAGCTACCCGCCTCTCCTGTCTTCAGGCCAGGCCTGGCCAGGTTTTCTGGTGCCAAGGCCCTGCTTTGTCGGGGTCCTGGCCCCTTGCCCCTGCACACACTCTGGCCCAAGGTCAGAGGAAGTTACACCAGCCTCCTGGCTCCTTCCATGGCCTGTCAGCAGCCTCTGGCTTCCCGCAGACAGCAGGTTTAAGTCTAGAAATAGCTGCCCCCACCCCAGTTGCCCAAACTCTGCCAGGCCTCCCAGCGGGGGTCCAGCCGCAGCACTCAAGCAGGCAGAGCTCCAAGTACAGGGAGGAGGGCCACCTGAGGAGACGGGCTGGGAGGGCAATGGTGAGATGGAGATGGCACGGGGAGACCCAGGGTGGTGGTGGGTGGGAGGGCAGGCAGAAACACCCAGAGCTAAGGGCCACAGAAGGCTGAGCATTCAGTTTAATTATCTCT
The DNA here is from genome assembly GCF_004348235.1 of Phoca vitulina. NCBI lineage: Eukaryota > Metazoa > Chordata > Mammalia > Carnivora > Phocidae > Phoca > Phoca vitulina. Next base: position 8,351,810 of record NW_022589716.1, read on the forward strand.
AATAATCTTTAAAAATCAGCATATAGATCCATTCCAGGTAGCCTCGTGTCCCCGCCTGTTTTGGTGCCCTTTGTGCAGATGCCATTCCCCTCAAGGAAGTGGGTCATCCCAGAGGAGCAGGGCCCGAGAAAGGAGAGAAAAGGACAGCCCTCCTACTGTGTGCCCCCCAGCTCTGGGACAAGCACACATCTGGCTGGGCCTGGGACAGGGCGGGGAGAGGCCACAGCGCCGTGTGCAGGGGCAAGGGGCCAGGACCCCGACTGCCCTGGCCGCCGCCAACCCCCCCCCCCCCCCCCCGCCGTGTCTGTTTTTGGTTTTGTCATTAAAAAAATAAAGCGACAATTCCTGGCAGGGACCAGGTGTTGCAGTGTCTTCTGTTAAAAACGCAGGCGCGGGTGCGCTCGGTCTCCCCTTCGGCCGGCCCCGCCTCAGATGACGTCTGCCCGCTTGTCCCGCACGCGGCTGCGCGCCTTGGTCCGCGCTTTGAAGGCAGCGGCGTTGTACAAGTGCTGGAGTGGGGGCAGGAGGGAGGCTCTGGTGAGCCGGGGAACGGGAGGCCCGGGCCCTTCCCCCCAGCCCCTGCAGAGCTCCGGGCCTCGAGGCCATGGGAGTGGAGGGAAGAGAAAGGTGCCCAAGGGTGCAGACCTTCTCAAAACGTGAGATCTTGCAGGCCTTCAGGGCAGTGGCATCCAGCACCAGCACGGGGCCCAGGCCAAAGATGTCACGGAGTAGCTCATTGTTCTGGGGGACAAAACGGGCAGTGAGCTCAGGCTGGTCCAAAAGAGCCAAGCTGGGTACCCCCTGCCCGTCCGTCTTCCCACCTGGAGGTGGTGGTGCATGCCCGATCCCAGCACGTCCTTGAAGGCGGCATAGACACGGCGCCGGGCCCAGCTGTCCACATAGAGCACCTCGAGGCCAAAGCGGACGGACTCTTCCTCACACTCACCGCCCTGCAGCGTAGAGGGACCCACAGACCAGGGCTTGGCGGCGGTGTCCGGGGAGCACTCTCCCCAGGACACACGTTCTCACACGTACCTCCACGAAGTGCAGCACGGCGCGGAAGGTAGAGCGCTGACGCCGGCGGTCAGCCTTGGCGCGGTACTTGTTGCTGTCGGTGGCCAGCGTCCGCAGGGCACTGCACAGGGCCTCCATGTCCTCGTACAGGAAGTCCTCCTGCAGTGCGAGCAACGGAGGGTGTGTGAGCAGGGGCCCAGGCTCTGCAGGCTCTCACACGGGACTGCCCAAACCCTTCTTCTCACGGAAGAAACGGCTTCCTCCTCCGCCTGGTCCCCCTGAATCCCTTCTTGGCCCCTAGTGGGCCAGACACCCCTGCTCAGAGCCCCCACCGCGGCACCCGGTGTCTGAGTCTGTGTTAGGGCTACCTCCCCTCCGTCATGACCCAAGGCTGCCCTATCTCCTGTGGCGTCCCCTGCCTCCAGCCTCGGTTGGCCAGGTGGTGTCAGGAGGCCCCCTCCCTTCCCTTCCCCCCCCTCACACCTCAAGGTCCCGGGCAAGCTCAAAGAGCAGTGCGATGGTCTCGCCGGCAGCGATTCGCAGGTTCACGCTTTCGCTGGACAAGAGCTGGGGCAGCCGGGGCAGCTGCCTGGGGAAGGGGCAGGCTGAGCTACGTGTGGGCTGGGGGGCCTCGTCACCTTTCCCCTCCCACTCGCAGCGAGCAGTCGCTCTTACCTGTCCAGGATGTGGCTGACGTGGGCGCTGGGGCAGACAGTGAGGAGCAATGCCCAGGCCTGCAGGGCAGCGCAGAGCAGGCCATGCAGGCTGGCAGGGACCACGGGGGCCGTGGAGCCGCCCACACCACAGGACCGGCTGAAAACGCTTTCCAAGCAGTTGAGGCAAGACACCAGGTCCTAGGGACACAGGGAGCCAGTGGGAATGGCTCAGGGGCAGAGCTAGGGTCTAGGTGCTCTATTACCTGTGCCCAGAGGCCACTTACCTGGACATCGGCAGCAGCCACATAGCACCCCAAGCCAAGAGCAGAAGCGCACTGTGGGAAGGGGGGCAAAGCCATGCCACGGTCAGAGAGTGAGCCTGGGTTCCCGGCCACAGGTCTCACCCTCAGAGTAGGGGAGCCTGAAGGCAGGTGGAACCCACCTCCTTTCTGCTCGGGGACTAGGGGAGGGAGGATGTCACCGAGCCTGAAACACTCACGTGGAGCCGGGCAGCAGGGCTAGCTGTGCCGTCACTGAGCACAGACACCAGGAGGGGCTGCAGGCTGTGAAAGAGCTCCTCGCCCTTGGGTCCAGGGCCCAGCTGCACACACAGCAGGCCTAGCACGGCAGCGGCCAGCGCCTGTTCCTCGCCCTTCCCTGCAGGAAGGCTTTCTGGTCAGCCCATGTAGCAAGGGTCAGTACCCAGCCAGTTCAGGTCTCCCATGAGCCCCCAGGGCCCAACCTTTCTTGAGGCACTTTTCCAAGGCATCGGCCAGGGTGAGGCGGCGCTCCAGCAAGAAGTCAGGGAGTAGGCGGGATGCCAGGGCCAGGCGAAGGCTCTCAAGAGCACCCTGCCGGGTCTTGGCACTGGGGGATGAACAGAGGGGACCTTGTGGGCCAGCCCTACTGGGTCACACTTGGCATGGGCTGAGCAGGGACACGGGTGTGGGGGTTGGCTGGCAGTCAGGGGTACCTCTTATCTGTGAGGCAGTCCACATACTCCTTCAACTTCTCCTCAAGGTCTTCCTGCTGGCCCTGCTCATCCACGGCATCCCCCCCTGCAAGGCCAGCTGGTCAGCCCTGCGTCTTGCCCTACCCCAGGGAATCCCCACAGAGTCCCTGCCAAACTCCCACCCGCTCTCACCAAGGCCGTCCTCTGCGGCGGTGCTAAGAAGGCTGGGGCATTCACTGGTGGTGCTGCGGGCCTCACTGACGGCCTCATCCTCACTCGAACCTGAGTCAGCTTGGGTACTGCTCCGGGCACCTGGGGAGGGTCGAACACACTTGTGGTAGCACTTGGCCTGCCTCCATTGATGAGTGATGGCTGGGGGGGGTACCTCACCCAACCTCATGACCCCACAAGAACAGAATCCTGCCCCTCTCACAGATGAGAAAACAGAGACTGAGGTGGGAGGCACTGGGGCTGATGCAGGGGACATTAAGCTAGGAAGGAGAAAGGGAATGAGGTCCATCAGCTGGAGAACATCAGGCACAAGGCCCAGCCTAGGAAAACCTGGCAGGCTTGGTGAGTAGAGCCTCCCTGAGACTATAGCCTGCTTTAAGAAGGAGACTGTGAGCCTGGTAGAGGCAGAAGGGGCTGCATAGGCCCCACCTAAGCCTGTGGCTGAGCCTGGAGTGGGGGCATTTCTAGGCAAATCCTGGGGGAGCTCAGCCACTAGCCCAGATTATGCCTAAAAATGGCCAGGGCAAAGATCAGGGGCTTAATTGTAGGATTTGTATATATAGAATATATACAGACAGACAGAGCGTTCAAATTCCAGCTCCCTATCTTAAAAGGGGTGTAACCAAGTCAAATGTCTAGCCTTTACCCCCTCAATTTCTTCATCTGCAAAACAGAGATGCTAAAAGACTCTTTTGGTATAGTAAGTAAAGACAATAACTAAACAAGCAACTAGTTATGGCTCTTCTGTGGGCCAACATCACCTATCTGCCCTGGGGCAGAAGCCCAGCTCCTAGTGGATGTGGGTGACTGCCCCAGGCTTTAAGCATACTCTCTTCTGAGCTCCCCCTTGACCATCCCAGGCCTTTAGCCCTGGGTGAATGGACACACACAGCACCCTCCTAACCCTGGGAAATGCAGAAAGTGGAGTGGCCCCTGACCGCATGAGTCCCGGAAAATAGGTAAACACAGGAAAATGTCATGGTCAGCAAAACGTACACTCCTGTGTGTGGGTTCTGCCCAGGGCCAGGGGCTGACTTTGGCAAAGGCAGCTGCTGCAACAGAGCCCCAGATGGGACCGGTCACCAGGCTGATCCTACTTCTCAGGAACTAAATACTCCACGTGCCTGCTGGACAAAGTCCAGCACACATGCAGGTCTCTGCTCACCTCCTCTCTTACTACCCTAACCAGTCAAAGCAGCCCAGCCTCCCTCATTTGCTCCCTCCAAATGCCAGGCCTATGCACAACTTTTTCCCTCTGCATAGTGCTCTCTTCTTCACCTTCCCACGATTCACCCAGAAGCCCCTCCAGGATTCCTTGGTTCCTAAATCTGGGGCTGGCACCATTTAATGAACTTGTCCCCCAGCACCAGTCCTTCTGGAATGTCGCTACCCTCTTAGATATCCCCACACCCAAGTCCTATTAGGGTTGTGGCCAGGTCTGAGCTGTGCCTAACAGGCACCCCATTCCTGCAGAGTAAACATACGTGTTTACTGCACCAAGACACACTCCTGTTCGAAGCTGATAAGTCTCCTGCCTCAGGCTCCAGGGCACTCCCCAACCCTCTCGTGCCAGGCCCACCAAAGCCGGAATATTGCAACTTCCCCATCGCCGCCCCCCTCAGTACTCCCCGGCAGGCTAGGCCTCCCACCAATTTCCTAGTCCAGTCCAGGAAAGCACCAGGGAGTGGCGAGGGGGCAGGCTTCCTGCTCTGTCCAGCGGTTTGTCCACCAGAGGAGGCAACTGGGGTGGAGCGGCAATGGGGGAAACTGACAAGGGGAGGCGACCACCGGTTTAGGACCGGTAACGTGAGATCCTGAGCCGCAAGGAGTGCGCTCAAGTTGGACACCCACGTGGCCGCTGCCTCCTGGGGCACGTGCGGGCCGCGGGGGAGCTGCGGGACGCAGCGCCAGGTTGGTCGAGGCAGGAGTCTCCGCCCAGGACCCTCCAGGACACCGACAAGAAAGCCACGCAGGACCCCCGCTCGCCGTTCATTAGCAGCTCCCCACTTACCCGCTCCGCGGCGCTGGCTGCCCTTGCGGGGCGCGCTGCCCTTACGGGCGCGGGGCATGCCGGGAATCAGGAGCGCGGGCGCGCGGAGGGCGCGGGGTCAGGGACCCGGCGGACAAGGATTCCAGACCGGCAAGACGCCGGTCGGTGGGCTAAGCTGGGACTTGGGCAGACGACGGGAGCCACACGCCACACGCGACACCATCTTCGCGAGGCGCCCCGCCCTGCCAAACGGGTCGGGGCGCCCCGCCCTGCTAAATGGGTGGCCGGGAAGGCGAGTTCTTGGCCATTGGGTTCAGGCCCACATCCACGCGGCCGAAACTACTAATCCCAGGGGGCTGTGCGCGCAGATGACCGCAGGCCGGCTGAGCGCAGAGCACCTCGGGAATTGTAGTCTACTTCAGAGACCCAAAAGCCCACGACGCTCTAGCTGAACTATGTACCCACAATGCCCTGCGCACACGCCGCGCCCCCCCTCCCCCCGCCCCCCGTTACATGTGCATCCCTGCACAGTAGTTAACTCTGAAGCTGCCGCCTTGGAACAGCCTACCACGGCAGGCAGGACCGGCATTTCTTGGCACTGAGGCTGAACATTCGCGACAGGAAGAGCGTGGGGCTTGGTAGAGCTGGGTGAACAGTCAAACCTTAGGCAGTGAAAGAAAAAGTGACTTTATGATGAAGCAGAGGACAGACAACAGCTTAGCACTTACAGACCTTAGCCAAGATCCTGGAGCCCACCTGTCCCTGGACGGGTCTCCTGTGACCTCTCCATGGACCCAGTGAGGAGGTGGAACAGAGCTCTGGGCTGGCAACACTAACCATCTGGAACGGTGACTCTCCCCAGGGCTGCTTCCTTATCAGAAGGGATCAAGTGATCTCAGAGGACCTTTGGTTTTAAAATGGTGTAAGCAAAATAATAATAAAATAAAAAGGTGTAAACCTTTTTTTCTGGCCCCTTCCACTTCCCAGGCGTCCCATGGGAAGTGGGGGGTGTGTATAGGAGGACTGACTATAAACTGAATAGAACAAGAGCGAGACAGAGTCCTCCCTCCAGGACTGGAAAAATGGCAGCAGGGACAAGAGACTCAGGGACAGGTAACTTCTGGCTTTATGCTGCTTCTTCAGGCCTGGGCTCAGGCCTGGGCTCCTGGCAGGTAGGGCCAGCCCAGCCCGGGTAACAACGGCAGCTAAAGGACTCCCAGGCTCCAGGGCTGCCATCTGGCTGCAGGTGCAGAAAGGCTTCCAGCTGTCCTCCATCTTGCCAGGCACAGCGCCCATGGCCGTGGCACTGCCGGTGACTGCAGGCTATGGCTGCCCTGGTCACGTTGATTACATAGGGGCCCAGGGTGCCCACTAGGTAGTCATGGAGATGCCAGCACTCCTCCTGAGGAGAGGGGAAGGATGTATCAATGCTCCTGCTCCACGGCTCTGAGATGGTCTTTCTCCCAACCCTGGGACTCCAGCATGGGCTGCATGGCAGGTTGGAGGGGCAATGATCACCTCAGAGCTGGAGAAGCTTAGGTCCCCCCAGAGCACCACGCCGGCTGCCCCGAGTGCTGCGCTCACACCAATGGTCTGCACAAGGTCATCCTGGAGGCAAAGAGCTGCTAAGCCAGGCCTGAGCTGGCCAGATCCAACTGGGCCTACTTGCACCTTCGAGAAACTTTTCTGGCTCATCGCCATGATCTGATTCCACTAGAGTAAGATTCCTTGGTACTGAGCCTCTGAGTGGCTTCTCAGGTCCTCCACTCAGGGTCTGTCTCCCCTCAGACCAGGGCTCCAAATGCTGGGCCTTGCCTTCCCCCTCAAGGTATTCCAACACAGAGCCTTACTTCCTTTTCAGATGCTCCAGAATAGGACCTCCCCACTAAAAACTAGATCAGGGCCTCCCCATCAAATCCCCCCAGGGCAACATCTCTTCAGACCTTCCTCGGACAGGGCCATGCCCCCCACTCAGACCCCTGGATCTCAACCTTCACTCACCTGAGACAGGAACCTCCCAGACCTCCGGTGTGTGAGGCGGGCATAGGCCAGGACAGGCAAGGGCTGTGGATGCCCAACGGAGGCCACACGGAAGGCCTCCTCCAGGCGGTGTCGGACAAATGCCTGGTGGTAGATAGGCGGCAGACTGGGTGGGAGGTAGATGCTAGGAAAGAGGGCGCTGGAGGCAGCCCAGAGCCAATGAAGTTGGGTGTTGCGGGCGAGAGCGGCTGGGTGGCAGTGGCCCGTGTAATTGGAAGCCATACCATGCCAGCCATTGCTACAGGCTGGGAAGCGGTAGAAGCCCCAGAGCCCACGGGGTTGCAGTGCCTGGCCCAGTTGCAATGTGTCCTCCATCAGGGCCCGGGCTGCCTGTTCAAAGCCAGCATGGGCCTTGTGGAGCTGCTCCTGGGGGCTCAGGTCGGGGAATATCCGCTGTGCCCAAGCCCATGAGGCTGCCTGATAGGCTCGGCGGCGGCCCCAGTTCCCAGCCCAGAGTGGGCTCCATTCCTCCCAGTCTAGCACTGCCAGGCCAGTGAAGCCACGTCCTAGGCTGTGGTGGATCTGGTAGGCAGCCCGTGCCAGGTGGCGGTCAAGAGGGACAACCTGGGGGATGCCCCCATTGTGAGCTGTGCCCCTGGGCCCAAGGTAGGGATAGAGGCCGAGCTGGTTCTTGTAGAAGATGGTGATGTTCTGGCCATGGAAACGCTGGCCACGGTTGGCTGTGATGCCCAGGGCCTCTAGTGGCAGGTGCACGCCAAAGCGAGTCTTACAGTGTGCTGAGGGTATGTTCCACAGCACAGAGAAGGGGCGTTCAGGAGCCCACAGCAGGGGCTGGCCAAACCCCAGGCACAGGGCCACTCCGAGCACCAGGGCCAGGCCCAGCTGCATGATCATGCCCCAGGGATGGAAACCTGCAGGAGAGAGGGACTGTGAGCTTAGAGTCCATGGCCATGGCCATACCTTCCATACAGCAGGGAAAGCTGGGAATACTCCCCCAACTACTCCCCACGAGGATGGGGGGTGGGGAAAACATGGCCCCCCTGTGGTCCTCTAGCCCTCTCAGACCAGCCATGCCATGCATCAGCCTGGGCAGCTCCCCTCCCATGTTCTCCATCTTTGTCATGACACCACTGTGCCCTCTGACACCTCACCCACTCACAGTTCTCACCAGTCCCCTTCTATCCTGTCCATCTCGTTCCCTGCTCTAGGAACACTTAACACCCTCCCCCCTTGCCTGGCTTGATTCCTACTTAGCACTCAGGTTTCTGCTGTGACATCACCTCCCTTGGATTTCCAAACGGACTGAGGGCACTTGGGTTCCCACTGTCCCGACATAGATCCTGCCACTGTATGCCTGTCTCCTTCTGTTCCTTGGATCAAGGCCCTATCTGTCTAGTTCCCCATTGCCCGGTTTAGGGCCTGACACACAGTAGGTGCTCAGTGAATGGTGATGAACGTGGAAGGGTACAGACACCTTGTCACCTGGGCCTGGCAGAGTGGGAGGGGTAAAAGTTAGGTGTCCCTTCGTCCATGGCCCCAGGGCCAAGGTGGATCCGGAGGATCTTACAGAGATAGAGGATCTAAGATAAGGCTGGGAGGTGAGGGTGGGTCAACAAATAAACTGTCACAGCCACACCCAACAGAAGCCTTTATTCAGCCACACTGACAGCTCTGAGCCACAGCTATGGAGCGGTCTCCCAGCCCCACTGGTACTCAGGAAACATGGCCAGGCTAAAGCTGCCCCCAGGCTCTAGGGACTGGAGGTATGGCCAATGGGCTAGGCTGAGGCTGGTACTGTCCCAAGCAGTCCATCGACCCTGAAGGACAGTGCCTTGCCCTGGGAGCCCTCAGATGTCCTTTTCCATCCAGAATATGGGGCATCCTCTCAGGTCTTGGTACTGCGTCTCCAGCAGGCTTTGTGGAGGGGGGCCTGCAGGAGGTGGGGGTGAGGTGGTCAAGGGCTCAGGCAGGGGAGGGGGTGGTGGCAATGATGGCCCCCTGGGGGCTCTTGGGGCAGTTTGGACAGTTAGACTAGGAGCCTTGCAGGGTGGCCGGGGAGAGGGGGCTCTGGGGAAGGCCCTGAGCAGGGCGGCAGGCAGCCGTTGGCTGGTGAAGACCAGGCCCTGCACAGGCTCACCCAGCTGGTAGCCCAGGTGGGCATAGAACTGCAGCTGGTCATGGGTGGTGAGGTGTAGCCGGCGGAAGCCCCGGGCCTGAGCAAAAACCTCCAGGCCCTCCATCAGACGGCGGCCGAAGCCGCGGCCCCTCAGAGCCCGGGCCACCACCACTGTCTCCACCAGGAGGCTCTGGGGCCGGTCTAGCACCCGTGACAAGCGGGCATGACCCACCACGATGGGGGCTGCCTCGGGTGTGGGGCGGGAGCTCAGCAGCATCAGGCAGAGGGGGAAGGCATCTGAGGACTGGCCCAAGGAGTGCAGGCGGGAGGCACGGCTTCGGGGCCACTGCTCATTGATGAGGTCGGCACAGGCATCCAGGAGCTCAGGTCGGCAGTGCACAGGCTCCAGGGTCAGTTCAGCCAGGTTGGGGGCTGGGGTGTCCTCTGGCTGGTGTGCGGGATCCAGGGTCAGCTCAGTGGAGCCAGGACTGAGAGTCATCTCTGGATGGCATGCAGAACCCGGGGTCAGCTCAGCTAGCCTGGGGCTCAGGGTCAGCTCTGGCTGGTGTGCAGGATCCAGGGTCAGCGTGGCCAGGTTGGATCTCAGGGTCAACTCTGGCTGGCATGCAGGATCCAGAGTCAGCTCGGCTGGGCTGGTACTCAAGATCAGCTCTATCTGGTGTGCAGGGTCTAGGGTTGGGGTCAGCTTTGGTGGGCCAGGGCTCAGAGTGAGCTCTCACCTACATGTAGGATCTAGGCTCAGCTGAGTCAGGCTGGGAGCCAAGGTCGTCTCCTGCTGGGTTGCAGGTGGCTCAGTGGCAGGTTAGGGATTAAGAGCACAGTCTCCAGACAGTGGTATCTCCTCAGACCACAAGGGTGCTCCTCCGATGGACAACAGCCATGCTAGGCTGTACCAAGAGGGAGGACAGGGTTGGGGCAGGGAGGGGTTGACAGAGTGCTAGGGGGGCCACGCGTCCCGGAACTGATAAACTACACCTTGTCCCCATACTCACCTGATGGCACAGGTGACCTGGAGACCATCCCCTATACCTGACTCAGGTGGACAGCATTTCAGGCAACAGAAATAGGTCCATCGTGTCCTGCTCCACATTGGAGGGAGGCTGAAGCCTAAAGGCTGGGGCAGAACCCAAGAGTCCTGGCCCCAGCCTGCTGTGGCTACAACTTTGTTCTCCCCAGGATGGTGGATATAGCCTTACCATCATGGCTGGCTGGCCATCAGACAGAACATGCAAACTAGACACCATGATCCCTTACTTAAACCCACTCAAGATTCCCTTTGGAGGAAACACAGCTGCCCCCAGGAGCTCCCCTGTTCCTTCCTTTTCCCTACATTCTTGGTCCCAGCCTTTTTGGCCGCTTGGGCCATGCCTGCCACCTGACCAATCCTGGGGTACCACTCACCCACCCATTTAGGATGGGATTTCCCTTCCCTGCCTGCAGCACAGAGCCCATGGCCCCCTCCCCAACGCTCAGGACACTTTGCTTGGGCACAGACCCAAATGTCCCTTCAGATGGGGCCCCAACAGCACTGGCAAGGGGCCTGGCTCACAGTCTCACAGCAATGTGGCTCTTGCAGGCTTGGTTCCCCACTGGCCTGAGTTTCGTAGTCACCCTAGATAAGGACCACAGCTTCCTTCCTAAATCCACAAGGGTGTCCAACTGCCACCGGGTTGGGGCCTCAGACCTCCTGCGCCTAAATCCCATTGTTTGCCCATCCTACCCCAGGTCCTGCTGCCAGAAGATCTATGCTGGGGGATTTCTGGCGGTGGGGGATCCGCTGGGCTGCACACTTCTACTCACCTGCTCCAGAGAGGACGTCCTGGCTCCCCTTCCCCACCTCCCCAAGAAGGTCCCCTGAGCTTGAGGCCAATTCCACACTGGTCGTGCACAGGTAGGAGCCCCCCGCCCCACACACTATATCCCACTCAGACGGCTATAAGCCCCTCACCTGCACCAGCTACCTCCTCAGCAGCCGCCGCCCTGGACCTAGAGGGAGGAAGCCCCAGGATCCGCCCCCAGGCTTGGAGCCCCAGACTTCCCCGCGGGCTTAACCCTTTCAGTGCCGACCCCACCCACTGTGGGCGGGGCTCCTGTGTCCTCACGGAGAGGCGGCAAGGCTCTCCTGTGCCTCAGTTTCCCCCTCCCTCCTAGTGGGTGACAAACCATGGAGTTTTTTGGGGGGGTGGGTGGGGGTGCTTCGGGCGCTTGACTCTGGGTGGGTGTGGCTCGGCATGCTCTGGGAGGGAACGACAGACGCAGGGAAGGCGTGCGGGGCGGCACAGCCACTTGAGGACCGCATGCGTGGGGCGGACGGGAGACAGTGAGAACCAACACGCTGCGCGTGGGAAGGGGGAGGTACTGACATGTTGAAGCCAAGATCCGGGATGCTCCGCGTCCTCGCTCCGCGCTGGCCGGTTTCTCGCTCTGTGGTTTGGACTCTTCCGACCGCCCGCGCTGGCCCCTAGCGGTACGGCGGACGCAATGCAGCCGTCGCGGCCCGCAGCGCCCCACCTGGTCCAGACTTTCCCTAGGCCGCCAGCCCCCACCCCGCCTCCGCGCGTCACCGCTTAGGCTCCGCCCCCGGTTCAGCGCGTCATAACACCGAGCCCACCCAGACCCGGTCTCTGCCCTGGCTCCGCCTCTGCCCCTCCCGCCGTCGCCGAGCCACAGCTCCCTGCGCCGGCGCTTCACTGCTGTGACCGAGCGCAGGCTCCACCTCCTCCTCGACGTGCCCCGCCCAGTGCAGGCCCAGTGTCTGGCTCCTGGGCATCGCTTAGGTCCTTCGGGATTCCGCTCGGCAGAGGCCCTGCCGGGGCCCATCACGCCAGAGCCTTGGCCGGGTGCAGGCCCCTCCTCCACCTGGCTCTACTTTCGCCTCGCCCCGTCTCGCCCCACCCTAGGCTCAGGCAGGTCTCGGTTCCCGTTGGCCTCCCCGGTAAAAGGGTCCTGTGTGGAAACGGTCAGGTAGAGCTTCCTCCTGAAATTTGGGCCCCATCCTTGGAAACAGCCGCCCTCGGACAGACATTAGGACTGGGTGAGAGAGACGAGCCTTTGCTGTGCTCTCTTGCATCCCAGCGCCTGTACGTTTTGGGCACCCAATAGCTCTTGAAGCAAGAATCATGTCTACTTTATTTGCGAGGCTGGTACCTCTGAGCAGATTCAGGTTGCGTGCAGGGCTGGTTACTGTCAACACATAGTAGGAGCCAAAGGGCTCTACCTCTATGGCTAGACAGCCTGGGTTCGACCTAAGCTGCTCTATTTTCTGGCTGTGCAACATTGGGCAAAGTGGTTGCCCTCTCAGTGTGTGTCTGTTTCCTCATAACGTCATGTTAGGATTGAATGAGTTAGTCTACTTAAAATGCTTAGCACAGGACTTGGGGAGGAGTAGGTGCTCAGTGAATGTCAGTTCTTGTGATAGCTGCAGCTTAAAGACTGGGCTCAGTGTCTCTGGAGATGTTTATGGCCCTGCTGGGTGGGTGCTGGAGGCTCTAACCCCTTCAACTATCCTGGCCTGTAAGCATGTGTGCAGGTGCAGACATATGCTCTTGATGGTGGCTGAGAGTAATCCTGACTGTGACCGTGACTTGTGTGACTGCTTGTACTTGAGAAAGCTGTGACCAGGCTCAGAGTGCATTAGGTTGTGAAACCAAATAAAGAAAACCTCATTAAAAAAAATAAAAAGAAAAAAGAAAACCTCATTTAAAATGGAGTCGAGCGAGACGCTTGGGTGGCTCAGTCGGTTAAGCGTCTGCCTTCCACTCGGGTTGTGATCCCAAAGTCCTGGGATCGAGTCCCGTGTCGGGCTCCTTGCTCATCGGGGAGCCTGCTTCTCCCTCTCCCTTTGCTGCTCCCCCTGCTTGTATGCTTGCTCTCTCTCTCCTTCTGTCAAATAATTAAATAAAAATAAAATGGAGTCGAGAGGCTAGAAGGGGGAACTCACACATACCGCTTCTTGCAGCCTTTTGCAGACCCAACAGGAAGGAGACTACTTTACTCCTCCAATGGGAGGAAAGATTTTCTCATTGCCTGACAACAGCCCAGCCAATGAGAGAGCCTCATAGCTCAATGAAAAGCCATCACCCTTCAAACTCCCAGTTTTACTCCAATGGATTTTCTGTTTATAACAGGCCCTTCCAACTCCCCCCATTCCTCTATAAAATAGCATTCCTCCTCTTTGTTCTCCAGACTTGCCTATGGTTTTGCAACAGCTCACATACCTCAAATTGCACTTCCCTGCTGTTCCCAAAAAAACCCCATTTTTGCTGGTAAAATAACCAATTTATTTGTAAGGTAAACAGGGTGCTCAATGTGTGTATCCTGGTGTGTGACCAATCACCACATGCCCTGCTGCTCACACCGTGCTCCCTTCCAGCCACGGTAGCAGCGACATTGGAACTCCACAGCCATCTGCATCTGATCCTCAAGTGAGAGGGCACCTTGTAGGGTCAGGGGCCCGCCACCACGAGTGAGCTGGATGGAGAAGCTGGCGGGGTTGAGGATGAGGAGGGCCTCAGGGTGGCTGGGGCGCCTGGCACAGCGACCATGGCCTGAGCACAGGGCTTGACTGCACAGAAGAGCCCCACTGGTCACGTTGAGGATGAAGGGCCCCAGTGTGGTGTCCACATACTCCTTGATGGCCTGGCACGATTCCTGAGTGGGAGGAGGAGCATCAGGGACACCACGATCATGCATGGGCCTAGCTAGGGCATTGACACACTCACCTGCTGGCCCGCCAGGAGTGCAGGGATAGAAAGGGCCGGCCAGGGTCTTCCCAATCAGCCTCCCAGCCCAACTCCTGCCCCCACCCTAACCCCCATCCTGGGCCTGAGCTCACCTTGGTTTTTGTGTTCTCCCAGCTCACCCAGAGTACCACTCCTGCTGCTCCCTGGGCTGCACTTTCCCCCAGGCTGTGCTCCAGCTCATCCTGGGGAAAGGGACCGCATAGCTCTGAGGGGCCTTCCTCCCCTCCCTCCCCCGCACAGCAGATTGCTGTAACACCACCGGATGGGACAAATAACTCATAGTCCCCACCTGGGGCTGCTCTGGCCCAGGTAGCGAGAGGCAAGCCTGTCCTCACCGTAGCCTGCAGCAGGCATTCCATCTTTGTGATGAATGCTGAAACGTCTGTACTGAGCACAGAGCTTGGCGCACAGTAGGAGCTCAAGCAATGGAGCATAATGGATGAAAGTGCCCCAAGGCTGTGTGGCCTCACTTACTGGACCTAATGCCTGACAAGGTAGGCTACAAGGTGGGTGGGGTCATAGGAGACTCACCAGGGGCAGAAAGCGGTTCGTCTTGTCATAGAAGATCTGAGCATAGGGCAGCACCGGCAGATTGGGGTCCCCAACACCCATAGCCACACGGAATGCCTCACCTACACGGTGCCGCACATACATCTGTCCCTTCCCCGTGCCCTCCAGCTCTGCGGGCATGTAGATGCTGGGGTAGAGGGTGCGGCTCTGGCTCCACAGCCACCCCAGCTGGTCATTCTGGGCACCGACACCCGGCGGGCACTGGCCAGTATAGTTGGGGCTTAGAAAGTCATAGTTGTAGCAGTCAGGGAAGCCATAGAAGCCCCAGAGGCCACGAGGCCTCAGAGCTTGCCCCAGCTTGAGGGTGCCTGCCATCCAGGCCTTTGCAGCCTCCTGGAACTGGTCCCGTGCTGTTGCCTCCACTCGAGGAGCTGGCCAGTCGGGATGCTGCCCCCGTACCAGTGCTCGGGAGCGCTGCCGGTAAATGTCCTTGGTGTCCCAGTTGAAGGCCCAGCGTGGGCGCCATGCCTCCCAGTCGATGACTGCCAGCCCTGAGAAGTCGGACTCAGGGATGTCAGCCAGGATGTCCTGGAAGGAGCGGGCCAGGTGGGTATCCAGGCTGGCATTCTGGGGCAGGCCACCAAACACAGGCTCCCCAGCAGATGTGTAGTAGGGGTAGGTGCCCAGCTGGTAGCTGTAGAAAATGGTCATATCAGGGCCGCGGAAGGTCTGCCCAGGGTTGGCCACCACATCGAAGACACTGACATCCACGTCCACGCCGTATTTGTCCAGGCACCACTGGGTGTTTGCGTTCCAGATGGTGGTGAAGGGCTGGTTGGGTACCGTGGGGCTCCTGGAGCCTTGGGCCGCGCCAAGCAAGGTCAGGAAGAGAGCGTAGGTGGGAAGCAGGTGGACTGCCATGGCAGAGGATGGGTCTAGGGAAACCTGACCAGGGGAGGCAAAGCTGAGAGCAGGTTCTGAACTCTCTGACCCCTGCTCAGAGAAGGCAGACCAAGCCCCTTGCTCATTAATCCACCCCTGCTCGGCCTTAGGTAAACATTGACCTTGGCTCAGGGCTTAGGGAGGTCAGAGGGCAAAGGAAAGGTGTGCAGGGGGAACGCTGCCACTGGAGGGCACGGCTGAGTTGCCTCTAGGGCGGGGCCTTTGCCCTCCTGTCTCCCATAGGCTTTGCCTCGGCTAAGCTAACCAATCCCCTTCCCCAGGGGCCACAGAAGCCTTGACTCTGTTTTGAGAAGAGCTGCTGAGAGCCAGGCCCTCAGCCTCCAGGCTGACCTGACTGATGGGGGATCCTTTCCTGTCTTCCCCCAGGAATCCTGGCCAGCCATTGGAGGAAGAGATGCTCAGCTGGACAGGTCAGCCCAACCCTCCTGTATACCCACCAGTCTGCCCACTTGTCCCTGCTGACCTCAGGGCTGAAGGGCCTCATCCTCCAAATTTCCTGACCCCAGCGTGAGGGCCTAGGCAGGGCTCAGCAAGATTCTGTTCCTCAACTCTGGCCCCAGCTGCACCACACTCAGAGGAAGCTGCTGCTGGAAACTGAGCTTTTGTAGGGGGGTCACCCCACCCAGTCTGGGGGCGGGCTGAGGGGCAGGCCCTGAGTTGGAGGGCTGGGCCAGGCAGCAGAGCCACCTCAGCACCCCTAACAGAGTGCCTTGCTAGAAGGTGGGGCTGGGCCGGAAGCAGCCCCGCCCACACGGTCAACATCACCGGCAGGGCTTTGTGGCTTTTTTTGGGTTGGGGTGGGGGTGGAAGCGGTGAAGGGGGGCTGTTTGGGTGGCAGACCCCTCTGGGCAGGCCTGTGTGTGGTACTGGAGTCTGGGTGCCTCAGTACGGTACCCTGAGGGAGCCTACTTTCCTGCAGGGCTGCATTATGATATCTCTGGGTCTTAGGCACTTTTGCCTTTGTGGGCCCCTTCCTCAAAACATTAAAAAATGCATTTTACAACTGTGCTGGTACAAAGACAAGTACAATCCAGACTGAAGTCATTATTATATATTCATTATTAATATATATTTTCCTCTGATTAAAAAAGTGAAGACAGGGGCACCTGGGTGGCTCAGTCGTTAAGCGTCTGCCTTTGGCTCAGGTCATAATCCCAGGGTCCTGGGATCGAGCCCCACATCGGGCTCCCTGCTCTGCGGGAAGCCTGCTTCTCCCTCTCCCACTCCCCCTGCTTGTGTTCCCTCTCTCTGTGTCTCTGTCAAATAAATAAATAAAATCTTAAAAAAAAAAAAAGTGAAGACAGTTTTTGGGCCCCTAGAAGTATTGCGGCCCCAGGCCCTACACCGACTATGCCCAGGAGGTAGGTCCCCTCTGCTTTAGGGATGAGTCTGAAAGGCACTGTGTCTGTGAAGTCAGGGGTGGTCAGCTGCGGTCTAGGCCTCTGTGCAAGGTCCAGTAGTACGTGTAAGTGTGGGATCCAGTGCCTGAGCTGGGTGTGACTTCGCAGTCTTGTGACTATGAGACCCCGTGTTTGGGTGACCATGGGTGTGTCACTGACCACATACTTGTTCATTCCTTTGTGATTTCACTTGTTTGCTGATTCAGAAGCTGATTGAGACCTGCTAGGTGCCCAGGCCCAGGCATGCCTGCCAGGGTGGGGTGAAGGAAACCTCATATCCCTGATCCAGGTCAAAGTGCTACCTGAGTCCACAGCCCAGTCTGAGCCTGAGCCAGGGACCCCCCGGCACAGTGGCCAATGAGTCTGACACAGCCAGCTACCATCTGGACTCGGTCCTCCAGGCTAGGATGGAGAAGCTGACAGCGCTGAAGGATCTAGCCACAGAGGTGGTGGCTGCTGATCTTGTTCAGGAAGCAGGGTCCCAGAGTGATGACCATTAGGCTCGGAGAGCCTGGCACAACTCCCAAGGGCTGAACGGACAGAAGAACACCAAGGCAGCCCCGACTCCCTCTTCCTGAGGGTTCATGCTACCTTCAGGTGCCCCATAACCCAGCCAAACCTCCGGCTGGCATTCTCTAGCTGGCCTCAATCCAGGGGAGAAGCTCTAATGGTGGAATGGCAGGAAGATGCTCCCCTGCCCCAGGGTCCTGCCCACAGACCCGCCCCTGCTGCGCCGCTCTGGCGGGGTTGGCCCAAGTGCTGTGTGTGTCTGGGGTCAGTCCGGCTTCGTGGTCCAGCCCTGCCTGCCCTCTCTGGTGGTGTGCATATCCCGGGTCTGAGCCACCTCCCTCCCCTTTACACCCACCCACCCACAGCTGTGGCTGTCCCTGAGTTGCACTTTCCACAAGGCTGTCGTCCAGGTCCTCCTGGAAAGTGATGTGAGGTGATCACAGATTTGCACGGAGGGGTCCCAGCCGGATGGGTACAGGTCACAGATGTCTGGGGGAGGTAAGAGTTGTGTAGGTCACACATGTGGGGGAAACCACAGCTTTGCACGGGTATGGAGGAGTCCTGGCTAGGTGGGAAAGGCCACAGATGTTGGGTGTTACAGATGTGGGTGGAGTAGCTCACAGGTGTGTTTGAGGGTCACAGCTGGGTAGGGCAAGTCAGAGGGGTGAGGGCAACAAAGACAACGAGTCACAGCTTCTTCCTTGCCCTCTTTTTGCTGGCTCCATCATCTCGTGACCTTATAGACCAACACCTTCATCTTCTGTCCAGCAGGCTTCTCCCCACCATGGCCCAGAGCACTGGGCACCCTCCCCCTCCATGTGACTGACGCCTTCTATGCTCCCGCCTAGCCCCCTTCCCTCCGTTCTCGGCCGTCGCCAGCCAGAGGGACGAGGATCACCTGACAACCTGAACTGACATCGATGTGGCGGGGCTCGCTTCTCCAGGCTCTGCTCCGCTGACCACCTCTGACTTGGCCTTTGCATCTAGTGTGCATCCCCAGGATGACAGGGCCCTTCGCTGGTGTGGCTCGCAGATGCAGCCCAGCCCAGCACTGGCATGTGTGTGAGTGCTGTTTACTGAGCAGGTGAGACTCAGGCAAAGTCAGGCGTGGTGCCACTCGAGGGCTGCCCTTCCTGCCTTACCTGTGGTAGCCCCTGGCCACGCCGCAGCCTCGGACTGCCCGTCCCAGCCGTGTTCCAACTTCCTGCAGGCTTTGCCCGCACTTTGTCTCTAGTAGCAAGCTTCCCCTTCCCCTTTTCAAACTCAGTATAGAAAGCACTTCCTCGAGGATACCTCCCTTGAGGCCTTGTGGCTGGGCTGACCCCCTTCACCACTTGGCTGTTTCTTGAGTCTGTCTCCCTACAGCCAGTGTTGTGTCATCACTGACATGGACAAGGGGACCCCAAGTGTGGATTTGATGGCTGAGGAGAGGGGCAAAGCCCCTTCAAGAATGAAGCAGGCTGGAGCTAGTCTGACTACTCCAGATGCTACTTCTCTCCCCTGGGACAGCTAGGGACAAGCCACATTCTCCCATGGTCAGGATGGGGCTGACCTTTGAGGAGGTCTCTGCTCCCAGACTCAAGATGCCTCCCTCTCGCCCCATCGCGCGTCTTTGCGGTGGGACAGGGTCGAGACCTCAAGATTCAGGTCCCAAACCCCAGTGGAGGACTGTGACCCAGCTGGGGAGAGGTGTGTGTGGCTGAAGTCCACTGCCCTTGGAGCAAGGAGTGGAGAAGACGCCCTTGCCTGTGGGAACAACAGGGAGGGGTGGTCTGGCTACCTGCCCAGCCAGGGAAGATCAAATATCCACTTCCCCTGTCTCCCTGGGTGGGCAAGGCGAGGTGAGTGGCACTGGCCCAGCTGGGGATCCAGGGGCAAGGAGGAGAAACACCATGAGCCTGGTCCCTCATGGAAGGCTGGGCCCAACTGCTTTCCAATCAATACGGAGAAACCCACAATCCTGGGTGTTGGGGTGGAATGTGAATCCCTCCGTTCCCAGTAGCCCCTGCCCCAGCAGGGCAGCTGCAGAATGGGCAGCTCTGGGCCTCCAGGTTCCACGGACCGCATTTGACGGATACGAAGTTTCCAGCAGAGCGTCTCACGGAGACGGCTGTGCTCAAACCTCCTGAGACACCCTGGAATCTCTCTCATGTGTCCTGGCCTAGGTGCAGACAGTCCAAGCACAGAAGCAGGTGTTTTATATTTAATTTACAAAAGAGACCCCAAAATAATAATAATAAACTATCCAGGGGCAGGAGAGTAGGGTCAGGTCCTCTCTGGCCCAGCTATACCCCTCTTCCTCTCTGGCAGGGAGAAAAGGGGCCTCTCAGGGAACTGCCCCTCCCCCTTAGAACAGGGGGGTGAGAGCTGGTATGGACACCCTGCTGGGCATCCCCGGGGCTCTGCCCCCTTGGAGCTCCAGTTTGTGCACCCCGTGCAGGCTCCTACATGCCTGGCAGAGCCCTCATGGCAGAGGCCAGCTGGCCCGGCAGCCGGGAGAGAGACCCCTACAAAGTCCAGGTGAGGGCCAGGGCTGCCCCAGCCAGCGAGCCGGTGAGGAGGCGCCCAGCGCAGGCCCCACGGGCCCCGCCAGCTGCCCGCGTGCGGTCCCACTGGCACTGCTCGCCCCCCCAGCCTAAGTAGCACTGGCAGCGGAAGTGCGTCTGCAGGTAGTTGAGATCCGCCCAGCTGAGCTCCCCCTCTGGGCGCAGCTGGGGCTCCCCAGGCACGCGGCTAGGCACCAGGCGGAAGCTGCTGGCGCTGAGGTGCAGGAAGGTACTGGCGCTGGGGTCGCGGCGTACACAGCGCCCGTGCCCATGGCACTGGGCCCAGCTGCAATACTGGGCAGCCCAGGACACGTTGACTACGTAGGGGACCAGCAGCCGCGTCAGGTAATCCTTGAGGTACTGGCAGGTCTCCTGAGGGCAGAGGCCAGGGATCAGGGTCAGCGGCCTCAGCCCACAGGCCCGGATGGAAGCCCTGTGTTCTTGTAACAGCGCACACGTGTGTACACATACATGTGTGCTTGAGCCCTTACCGCCCCTGCTCCCACTGAGAAGGGAGGAGGGGACAGAGACGAGCCCAGCAGGGCGGCTGGCGAGGGGGAGGGTGGAACTCTTAAGGCTGTTCAGGACAGTATGACCCCTTTCCTGGGAATAGGGGAGGAACCCTTTCTTCTCTGTTGGGACCAGGGAGGCCTTGGGTGGGAGACAGACAAGGAGCCCAGACTAGGTTGGTTTGCCCACCTTGAGGTTGGCAGCCCAAAGCTGCAACTCTCTGCCTGCCCCCCTGCAGACCCCACTCTGTCTTACTCACCTTGCTGGTGGTGTAGCCCGCGTCACCCCAGAGGATGACCCCGGCCGCGCCCAGGGCTGCGCTCTCACCAATGGTGGAGATGAGATCCATCTGTGTGGGAGGAGGACGGTCACGGGGGAGACTGAGACCACAGGGCGAGGACAAGACAGGCTGGACAGGCCCCCACCCTGTTCTGCCATGCTGATCCCCTCAGCCCAGTACCCCTGTCCACCCTCAGGCAGAGGCTGTTTCACTTTCTCATTAGATGTGCAAGCCGTTTGCACTCCTACTTTGGCTTCCGTTTCCCAAGCCAATGGCCCACTTGAATCTAGGATGTATCTATCAGGATGGACTCCCAAGTCCCTGCTCTGCCCTGGATGTGCTGGGAAGCTTTGAGCAAATTTCTCAGCATCTCTGGATCTCAATTTGTTATCTGCAAGATGGAGATAATGATGCCACCCTTTCACAAGGTCACAGGGAGAATGACAGGAGGGGATGGAGAGCAGCTAGTCAGCTAGGGGGCAGGAGGCCCCCTGCTATCCCAACCCCGCAGTGGTCGTGCGGGGCGGGGAGAAGGCAGGGGCCGGCACGTACCTCGCTGAGCCCTGTGAGCCTGCGGCTATAGGTGGGTCGTGTGAAGACGTAGACCGGGAGCGCGTGGTTGGCGTGGTGGGTGTGAGCCACGCGGAGGGCCTCCTGAACGCGGAAGCTGACAAAGTTGCGGCCGTGGGTGGAGGACGCCAGTGTCTCGTCCAGGTAGACGGAGGGGAAGAGGGCTGTGCTCTCAGCCCACAGCCAGGCCAGCTGGTCGTTTCGGGAGACCTCAACATCAGGGCAGCGGCCCGTATAGGTGTCCCAGTTCTGCACGTAGTCGTGGTTGTAACAGTCGGGGAAGAGGTAGAAGCCCCAGAGGTGCCGCGGCCGCACTGCCTTGACAAAGCGCAGCGTCTCCAGCATGAACTGGCGGGCCGCAAACTCAAACTCGTACTGCGCCTGCTTGACCACACGGTCTGCTGGCCAGTCAGGGTGGCGAGTGGCCACCAACTGGCGCGACGACTGGCGGTACACGTCCTTGTCCTGCCAGTTGCGCACCCACACGGGCCGCCAGTCCTCCCAGTCGATGACTGCCAGGCCTGCAGGCTCCTGTGTACGGATGTAGTGCTCCACGTGCTCCTGAAGCATCTTCAGATGTGCCCAGAGGCTGCCATTCTGTGGCACGCCCCCATGCACAGACCTCCCCATGGAACTGAAGTGTGGATACAGGCCCAGCCGGTCATGGTAGAAGATGGTGATGTTCTGGTTCACAAAACCCTCATTAGGTGAGGCCTGCACATCAAAGGCCTTCAGGTCCAGTGGTACCTTGAGGCGAGGGCCACAGTCTTGTGTGGGGACATCCCATGCTACCACAAAGGGCCGGCCGGTGAAGATGGGTGGCGCTGTGGGCTTGAGCTGGGTGGCCCATGCCACCAACACCAGGGCCAGTGTGACGGCAGGGCCCAGGCCTGCCCACATGCTGGGGGCTGCAGGAAGACGGTGTCACCTGCCTGGCACCAGCTCAGGAACTGGGGGAAAGATGGGAGAGAGCAAGTTAGTCTATAGAATCCTGGAGGTGCCCACCCCAAACCCACTCACACTCCTACAGTCCAGGCTGTGTGGGGCACTGTGCCCAGGGCTGTTCAGACCTGTTAGGTGACTGTAACAGGTCTGAGAGACCACCGGCGACGGAGGGGAAGGCAAGACACCCTGGGAACTCACTGCCAGGAACATAGGGCTCCTTCCTAGAGCAGGTGGCTTACGGCCGGGCAGAGACCTCTGGTAGGTCTGTGACTCTCAGAACTGGCAGACTGAGCCATGGACTCGCTGCTCAGAAATACAGATATCTGCAAAACCACCCAACACATGGTTTCAGAGAGCCCCGAACCCGAGGCCCACTCTGTACCCCGTGAAGAACTCCCGATCCAGAGAAATGATAGCATTTGGATAAGGCAGGGCACAGCTCATGCAGCCACCAGGAAGCTCGAATAGAGCCGCGGAGCTGGTAGCTGTGCGGCACCCGCCTGGCAGAAGAGCGAGGCTGTCAGGACTTTGTCTCGAGCGCAGACACCCTCCCAAGCTTGGTGGAGGCCCCACCGGGACAAAGGGGCGGCGGACCTCCCACGGCGGCGCCGGCGGACCGGCCCTTCCCTCGGCAGCCCCCGGGAATGTACGCGCCCGCCCGCGGGGAGGAGCTCACTTCGCCTGGCCTTTGTGCGGGACCCCGCCCCCGCCCCGCACGTGGGGCCTGAGCCGGGCCGGGTGGGGGTGGGGTCCCTGGGCCGCCTCGCTGGGCGCATCCCCGGGGGGGCGGTCCAGAACCCAGCCCGCTGGAAGAGAGCCGCTAGGCTTGCACTGCTCGCCCTCACCTCGCGCGGGGCGCCGCCGGGACCCGCGCCATGGCCAACGCCATCCCCGGCCCAGCCCGGCCCGCTCCGGCCGCTCGCCCAGGCGCGGCCCCGGCTCGGAGCCTCTGCTGCTCCGCCCCCTCCTCGCCCCGGCCCGCGGGCCCTTTAAGAATCCAGCGCGGAGGTGGGCCCGGGGCAGGACTTGAGGCCGGGGCGGGAAGGTGTGCCCGACTTTCACACAGCCAGTGCAGCGTTTCGGCCTCCAAGGTTCCCAGATCCTCCGCCGAGGAATGTGGCCACCCATCAGGAGCCGTGAGCCCCCTCCAAACGGGGCTTTCTTCTGGAGTCTCAGGCGCGAGCTCCAGTCAGCCCAAGATTTCCTCCCCCACCAGCCCGCGGCCGGTGGTACAGTCCTCCCCGCCCCGCCGCGCGACCAGCCGCTTAAAGGGACAGCGTAAGGGACGGGAGTCGTGGAGGGAATAAAGAAGGTGGTGTTCCTCCGCCCGTCCATAAGGTGGTGCTGCGGGACCTGGGGCCTTGGCTGGGGGCAGCAGAGGATCTGGCCCTGTACCCGCGAGTGTAGCTTCCAACCCTGGGGCAATTTGGAAAGAGGGACGGTGACCAGAGCCGACCTCGGGCCTTCCGGGATAGTAACACCCAGTCCCCTACGGATCAGGGCTTCCCTTCCACCCCCCGTCCCAGTCTGAAGGGAAGCCCCGCCCCCTGCCAGATTGGGGGAGGGGGACCAAGCGCCAGCCCCTTAGCCCTCGTTGGGCTGGGCCGAGGCTGTGGTTGTCTTGGCAACACGAGCTTTGAGTCGCAGCGTGGCCGGCCCCGCTGGGGGCCGGTAAGCCCAGCGGGCCCTGGGGGTAGGGCCCCCTGCCCGCGACCTGCATTAGGGACAGGCCGATGCCTGGGCTACCGTTCCCTCCTGCCCACTCTCTCTGGAGGCCTGTAGGAGCCCCCCAGGCTTTATTTCAACTCTGAGGAGGCTGCTACCCTCGCAGGAGTACCCGGCCCGACCGCAGAGAAAGCCGGTCTGGCTAGAGGGGCTTCCCCGGGCCTCCACCCGGCATCAGGAGCCCTTTCGCCCCACAAACCCCTCCCGCTGGGGAGCAAGCTTGGAGCTGGACCGGGCCGAAATCTCTCTGCCTCTTCCTAGATCCTCTCCCCCGTACGGGGCTCAGCTCCCCCAAAGGGCCCGGGTCTGCACCACCAGCCCATTCCCGTCCGCGCGCCAGGGAGAGGAAGGAGAGAGAGCTCCTGTGCGCGGATCTAAAGGGGGTGCAGACCAGTCGCCTGCACTGGGCTCACCTGTGTGGGAGCCCGTGGGCCCAGTAGGTCGGCGGCCTCCCTTCTTCCCCGCGTGAGCCTCTCCAGCTAAGCTACTCGCACCAGCTGCTGCCCGCCGGGCAGCCCGCCGGCGACTTGATAAACCCCATCCCCTCCCACCCGCTCCCGCCTCCCACCCCAGCCCTTTTTCCTCACTTCCTGCTGCCCCTCTGAGAGGAAAGGGCCAGGAACAAGCGCGGGGGAAGGGACCGCCTTGACCCTGTTTCCCTCCGGCATGCCCTGCTGGCTGGCTGCCCTCCCCACCCTTCCCCCCTGGAGTATGCCCTGGCCCTGCGAACTGCACCAGGTGACAGGAAGGCTGTGGGACTTGGCTCAGGTGGCAGCTTCCGCCATGCCGGCAGTTTCCTAACCCTGAAAGCTCTTCTCCTTAACCTTCCCTTGGGGTTGAGGCCCATCCTCAAATCCAGTAGCCTGTGAGTGGAGGGGCCCCAGTGGTGGGATGCTTGGCTGATGGTCCCCCAAGGCAGGTGGTGAAGAAGGGGACCGGCCCTGAGGCAGTTTGGGGAAACTTCCAGGAGCTGAGTCAATTTTTTCCCACTGAGAGCAGAAGCATCCCAAATGTGACAGAGTGGACAATGTGTTGATGTGTGTGACTGTGCAGGGTCGGGGGTGGAACAGGGGCTGGGAGGGGTCTATAGGCCTCCAGCTCTTCTGCTGGAGGGCATTCCTAGGTGAACTTCACCAAGACACTGCAGAGTAGGGAGCTCATAACTGGAATGAGAAAAGGGCTGTGTTTCCATGGGAAGGGGGTGCCCATAACAGGACTGGCCCCAGGGAGAGCTGCAGCAGAGTCCCAGCAGACTGTTCCAGAGAGTTGGACAAGCCTGCACACCCTCAAATCACCCTGAGCCTACCCCATTCACCCTACTGGCCCACCTCCCTGATGCCCGGGGCCTTTCTCCTAACAGAAGGCTGTGGAAGACTGGGCAACTGGGGGAACTGGGTACACACCCTAGAGTCTGTCCCTGAGGACCAAGGAGTCCAGGACATGGCAAGGGAGGGTGTGTTCCCATACCACTGTGCTGGCTCCATAAGGGACACAAGCCTTGGAAACTGCAGGGGGTGGGGGCCCCTGGGGAAACAAAGGCCAGACCAGACAGTCCCAGGGCAGGGACACTTCCTCAGGCAGCCATTAGGAAGGAAGTGAACACAGCCCAGTGGAAGGGAGTGGAAGAGCACTGCCCTGACCCCCATTGTTTCCAGCTTTGGGGTCAGCTGGGGCAGGCTGAACGCAGGGAGTTCCCCCACGCTGGGACTGTGGTGACGGGAGATGGGATGCCATCTGGCATGGCAGAACCCTGGCCCTGCGGCAGTAAGGGGGAGAACGGAGGATGACACGGCTTTATGTCTGGCATCTTTTCAGGAAAGTGGGAAGGTGCCCAAAGAAGAACTACAAAGGCTGCACAGGATGATCCTGCTCCGGATGTGACAAATTTAAGCCTCCGAAAGACTGGCAGGCCAACTCCCCAGACCCAGAAGCCTGTGTCCCTGAACTCCCTCTTCCCTAACTGGAAGTTGGGCTGATGGCCTAGGGCCAAGCCTACTAGGGAACCAGCCTTCTAGAAGGGCCTGAAAAGGGTAGGCTGAATGTACACAGGGGGCAGCTGGAGGTGAGAACACAGGGTCAGCAGGGAACAGGTGGGTGAGTTCTGCCTGATGGAACAGAAGCCCCAAACCCACTCTCCTGGTGGTACCCACAGGCACTCCTGGGAGGAAGCAGGTGGGTTTGGGCTACATAGCCTGGCAGTAGGCCAAAAGCATGGTGGCACCCATCTGATTGCTGTCCACTTAAGATGGGTCTTGGAGGTCCATGGGGTTCATGTTGTGACCTCCTGTGGGGTCAGCTCGCATGGCTGGGGGCATGACAGCTGTTCCAGAACTACCTGAGGTCATGCTCTCACCTCAGGTCAGGCAGATGGGGCCAATCCCTAGTGAAGCACCCCAAAGCCTTCCAATTCCATGGGTCCCCACCTATTAGACACAAGAGAGGAGTGGCCTTCCATTCTGAGGGGCCCTGCAGTGAGGGCTGTGTGAATACACTGCCACCTGCTGGTCACAGCTGGGATGGCCACAAGCTGGGCTCAGGCTTACTCCGCGTCTTGATGATAAAGATGGGAGCCATCAGAGTGGCCCAGTCTAGACCTTGGATGTCACAGCAAATGCCACTCTTGTATGCAGGGTCTACAAATAATTTTATTGGAACTAAACAAATAACACACAGCCTTCTTAGATTGGGGGCCGCCCTTCCCAAGCCATTTCCCATACTCTTAAAAGCACAGAGCTTGCACAGTAAGGAATTAAAAAAAAAAAAAAAGTCATTTTGATGTAGAAATCAGACTCTGCCCCAACATCATGGACTAGACTATTTACAGACTTTCACATTTTAAGTATTCCTTTATGGTTGATCTCTCCTTTCTGTCTCTACCCAGGGGCTCCAGTACCTTCCATTGACTGATCCTGGGGGATGGGTATACTGTAGGGAAAGGGGTGGTGGGCTCCTCACAGCTATTGGCACCAGCCCTAGGGGTGCTGTCCCTCACCAAAGGGTGGCAGATGGTCTCCTCCCTATGGCAGGGGTGTGGGGGGGGGGCAGGGGAGCTGGTACAAAGGCAAGGAGGATTAGACAAAGTAGGTGGGTTGGGGCAACTCCCCATAGGCACAGGCATCATAGCCCTTCCTGATCCCATCTTATGCCCTCTCAACTGGGGGTGTGTGTGGGGGGCAACAAGTAGTTGCAGTGGGGAGGGATCAGTCCAGCCCTGGGTGGAGGGAGAATCCTCCCACACCAGTCCCATCTCCTATTAACAGCCAGAAAACTGTCCATCCATCTGGGAGTGGGAACAGATGAGCAGGTAGGCAGGAAGAATCAGGCTTGCACTGCCCCCCACCTCTGTCCAACACAGGAGGAATCGAGGTAGCAAACGGCTGAAATGCTCCAACAAGGGGGTAAAGGAAATGAGGGAAAGGAAGTTCCCACTTGCATACAGTTTCCACAGCCCAGCGGCTGGAAGAAGGCAGACCTTGCTTGTAAAGTGCTGTAGCCCCTAGCAGGGCTGGGCCCTACACAAACTTGGAAGAAAGCAGGCTAGGCAAGGGTGCAGGAACCAGGCATTCCTGACCAGCATATGCCCTGCCATGCTCCTTGTAGGGATTGCTGGGGAAAGTGGGCTGGTAACTCTGCCATTAGCCCTCGCCAGCCGCCAGCCACCTCGTCCACATATAAACCAACACCCAACCAACATTGCAGGACTGCCCTGCTCACAGCTGAAGTTTCCAGGCCAATGCAGTTTATTCAGGGTTGTGGCCCCAGCTTAGATTCCTTAATGGAAGCCACACCTTGAGCCTGGGGGTTTCTTGCTGGGGTAGGGAGTGCTTATGCCTGCCACTCCCCAGGCTCACACCTCATAGAGGATCACAGGAAAATCCACGTGGATGCGGGGAGGATCCAGCTTCACGATGCCCTGCCATGGAAACAGAAGCTAGTGAGGGCCAGCTCCTCCCCCAAGAGCCCCCACCATGACAGCAGACCACATGTGGGTCTACCTCCACACACTCAGCATATGCCCTATGACCACTGCCCGGCCCCTCACCTGAGGAATCAGGTTCTTATGCACCCGCCTCAGCTTGGCCCGCTTCTGCCCGTTCTTGGTGACGATTGTCTCCTCGTAGAACTCGTGAGCCAGATCCCCATCCTCATCATAGAACATGGAGCTGTGTGGAGAGAGAGGGAACGGGCTGGGCTGGAGCCCCACACCCGGTCATGGCAAATAACCAGACTACAGGGAAGTGTGCCCACCTCCAAATGGGGAGGAACAACCTTGGTGGGAGGGAGAGAGGATAATATGCCTGAAGAATCCCTTGTTTAGGGCTTGGGGTCTACTAGAAGCAAGTGGGGAGTGGGATGGTAGCCAGCGCTACTCTCTCAGTCTCCAAGAAGAGAGATCATATCAGAGCACATTGTCACGGCAGCCAAGTTCAGTTCTCATCACTGGTGTGTTCAGCAAAAGTAGCCATTCCAACATCAGGTCCTTGCCTTCACCCAGGACTTCTAGAGTGGGCAGCATGATGGCCTGGGCATGTGTCTCACTCCAGAAGATGCTGCTGGCCCTGGGCCAACCTGAGATGGCAGATGCCTGAGCTAGGAGGGAGCCTGAAGAGAAAAAGGTTGAATCCTCCCCACCCACCCCAGGTGGCTGGTGTAACCAAACTACCACTGTTGGGTCTCCCGTGTATCTACAGCCAAATCTCCAGTATCACCTGAGTACCATTTCCCTGGGCCCACCAGGGGCAGGCCAATAGTGCTCCTGTCTGGACCCGTGGAAAGAGAAGGGAGGTCAGTGCTCCAGATCTGGAGAATATACCTGGGTGAGGGTCTTTTTACCCAGGTTCCATCCTCAACACTAGGGCCCAGTCCTACTTTCCTGGCTACTACCCTCAGAGGTCCAACCCCATCACGGTGGGGAACGGAAACAGCCAAAACAGGGTTAATTCTTCCCTCAGAAGAAGTGGGGGAGAGGGAGGCTAAGAGCCTTCAACTTTCATGCTGGGCAGGAGGGGATGAAAGAAAGAAATCCTGAAGTCGCAGGGAGGCTCTCTCTCAGCTTTACCGTGCAGAGGGCCTGCCCATGGACAAGCCTCAGGCCCACTCTTCCCCTAGGGGGACCTTCAGAGCAGCCAGGTCGTCAAGAACCGATTGCTCTGCTTTCCCCACCCCTTGCTCCCACGGGGGCCCGAAACATGGGACTCCTCCTCGAGCTCCCTGTAACGCGCGGAGCCCTGCCGCCCGCCTGTTCTCCCCGGGGCGGAATCCGCGCCCTTACCCGCGGCGCGTGAATACGAAGGGGGGCACGACTCGGCCTCGCGGCCGCACCAAAGCTTGCTCAGCGACTGCCGACTCCGGGCCTCCGCCCCCCGCCGCCGAGGCGAAGGGCCACAGGCCCCGAGCTTTGGAGCCGCTGGCGCCCATGTCAGGGCCGCCGGCGCATGGCGAGCCCCGCGACCGCTTTGCTCTCACAGGGCCGTCGGCGCCGCCATGCCCTGCCTCGGCCTCCGCTCGCAGGTGCTGCTGCCGCCGCCGCCGCCGCCGCCTTCCGCAGGCTCCGGTGTCTCCACGGAAACCTCACTTCCGCTTCCGCATGCTGCTCACGATGCCTTCTCTGATTGGCTGCTTCTCTCGTCGGTCCGCGGGGCGGGACCAATAGCCGCTGTCAGAAGCTAGGCATCCCAGCAGGCACCGCGAAACGTCAGGTCCCAGCAGGCCAGGCTCTCCGCAGCTGGGACAGCTCCCACCCAGTGGAGTGGAGGTTGTGTCCTCCTGCTTTCTTCATGTGTGGCGTCTCCGACGCCCCCGACCCCGAGAGGTCAGGTCCAGCGGGCCTGCCCAACCAGCAGCCTCCCCGCAACCAGCACTTTAGGGCTGCCCCAGGCCAGGCCGCGCATTGCCCACCTGGCCTTATTTTATTCCCACACAGTTTCTGCGATCACCACTGTTGCATGTAGAGGAGAAACCAAACCTAAGGATAATGAACCAATTGCCAAATGTATAGCTACGTTCAGTCTGAAGGACTTTGGATTCAGTGTTCTTTCCAAACCCAGTAGAAGGCATACTTCACGAAGGCCAAGAATTAACAGCTAGACCTTCGGTGCCATGAGCAGTGTCTGGTCGTGGTCCACAGTAGTAGCTCAGTAAGTATTTGGTGAAAACGCCTCTCACAGCTTGGGGTGTGTGTGTGTGTGTGTGTGTGTGTTGGGAAGGGTGTGGGTTCCCTAAATTCTAGCTTATATTCTTGCCTGTACCACGACCTGAGACCCCATGGTGCTGCATGATGACAGTACATATTTGTACCCCACATGCTTCACAAGCTGGTCACATGGTGACTTTTAAAAGGTGCTCTGTGAGCCTGTCCATCACCCTTGGCAGCCACTGGCATGAGGGCAACTTCAGTTGAGGGCCCATAATAAAGACTTCAAAAGCAGAATTCTTAAATCTTTATTCAGCCAATTCTCTCAGGCCCCAGGCCCTGATGATGACTGTCACCCCCACCCCCTTCCCCACAGGAGGCATGCAGCTGAGGCCACGAAATATTTCATACATTCGCACACATCATCAAAAATAACTGAGGGAAAGACCCTCGCTTTGATTGGCAAAGAAGGCACAGACCTGACCAGTGCCCACGCTCACACAGACCCTGGCCTAGGGACATCCTCCTTGGAGGAGGCACTGAGGCACTGTTGCTGCAATATGAGCCAGCATTCCCTGACCCCAGTGTGTGTGAGGAGTCAGAAGCCACTGCGGAGGGAAACCTAGACTCTTCCCCCACGCCTGCCTTATCTTGAACACCCGCCCTTGGCTCCGACTGTCCTGACACCCCATCCAAGACCCAAAACATATGACCTTTCCCCATAGAGGAGGGTCCTTATCCCTGCAAACATGACCCTATTCTGTTTGTAGGGTCTCCCAAGATTCTGGTATCTGAGACACGAATTAAGGAGACTTAATTCTGCTCTATCCCTGCTGCAAGCCTGGAGCAGCTTCCTGGGGCAACCCTGGCCCACCATGACCCACTACACGAAGGGCAGAAGGGTGCAGAGCCATGCTCTGCTACACCTACGGGTGGACACAGGGGGCCAGCTCCTTTGCTGTTCTCTGGGCTCATTCCCCCAGTAAGAGACGACCTCCATGCACACTCATTCTTCAGGCCACATGGGCCCTGTCACACTCACACGGCACGCCCTCGGCGCTGCCTACTCTCCTCCTTTCCCCCAGGGGTACAAGAGGTCACCCCAGGGGGCAGGCATGCAGGGCCTCCTGGATCTTCTGACGGCAATAGGAGTACTTTTGCAGGATCTGGCGGAGGTGTTCCTCTTCCTCCCGCTGCAGGATGCGCAGGAAGTTGTGTAGCTCAGGCAGGCTGAAAGCAT
Source organism: Phoca vitulina (assembly GCF_004348235.1). NCBI lineage: Eukaryota > Metazoa > Chordata > Mammalia > Carnivora > Phocidae > Phoca > Phoca vitulina. Next base: position 8,382,865 of record NW_022589716.1, read on the forward strand.
GCCACTGCAGGGGGACAGGAGGGAAACAGGCTGCAGCAGGCATGGCCAAACCAGCAGGCCCTGCCAGCGAAGAGCAGCAGTCACGTCACACAGCTAGGATGGGGCTTTCTGATGTTAGGTTCTTGCCTGAATGGCCCGTCTAGGATTCTTGACAATAGTCTGTATAGAAGATGGGCCCCATAAAGTAGGGCAGTCACCTCGAAGACAGGCAACCAAACCAGATGTTCCCCAGTTACCTGTGGACAGGTTATGCCCACACTCTGAGTTTAACACTACTCCACAGACCTAATACTTTGAAGCCAGAAAGCTTCTAGGTAAAAAGTCATAATGGTTGAACGGGAGCCTGCCTGACAGTGTGGGCCCATCTGTGTGCTTTGATCTGGCTTAGAATCACCATACTATCAGATGGATTCCTGCATCTCCTGAGGAATTTCCACAACAGAAAAGAGTAGACCACCAAGACAATTCTGGGCATCTTGGGACAGGCCCATGACCTTGGCTTGAGTGGCCTGGAAGGCTTCACTGTAGCTACAAGATTCACATACTCCTCAAGAGGCTTTGCAGGGCTTTTTCTCCAGCCCTATTCCTCCTTCCAACTTTACTGCAGCTGTGACCCACTAGCCTTGCCCAGTGACAACCAAGAAGCAAAAGAGGGCGTGTACTCACATTCACCTCCCCAGAGTCATTCTCCTTGAGGACAAAGCTTAGGGCCTTCTCGCTAGGCCCTGCAAGGAGCCGCAGCCGCAGGGGCTGCTCATCATCTGACAGCTTCCGGAGGTACACTGAGGGCCAGGCAGGGAGAAGAAAGTATTTGATTAGAGTCAGGCCCAACCCACTTAGCTCCTTACACATGGAGCATGCATATATACCCTCATACGTGGTGGGGTGGGAAGCCCACCTTGGCCATGGCGTTCAGCCCGCTCAAAGAGGGCAAACTTGCGGGGGTCATCCACCACCAAGAATTTGCGAAGTAGGGCCTCAATGACCTCACGTGCCCGCGTGCGTGACAACACATGCAGGTGCTTGACAGCGTCCTTGGGCAGGTAGAAGGAGGTACGGCGCCTCACAGCAGTGCCCCGCCCTGGGCCCCGCCTGGCGTCCTGCAAGGAGGGTGGCTTCTTGCTGGAGGGCACTGAGACAGGGCGCACCAGCTTCAGTTGAACCTTGATGAAGCCTGTGTAGGAGCCATCCTTGTTCTGAAGAGGAGAAACCAAACCATGACTACGTTCCAGGTGAGATGGAACAGATTTGGATACCGCTAGTCCACTTGGGGCTAGGCTAGGTGTAAATAAATCACTGCTTAGGCCCACCCACGAATACCTCAGCTGTAGCCTCTCCCCACACCCCCTTCCCCAGGCTGTCAACTCACCAGGCTCATGAAGAGGTTGCTGTTGATCTGGCTATTGTACTCCTTGATCTTCTGTTCAACCTCAGCCTGAGAAAGGTCAGGTGTCTCCCACTCCACAGGTTCGTCCTGAAAGATGGGCCAGCATGGACATAGGGTCCTAAAAGAACCCATCCCACTGCAATGCATGTCACAGACGGGGAGGTGAGTTTGGGTGGGCCACTTTGAAAAACAGCCTCTGGGGCAGCCTTTGGGAACTGCCTACAAAGCTTGAGTCCTGATGAGAAGAACCCACCATTGCTCCTGGTTTTGCATGCAATGGATGGGCACAGCAAAGGCAGAGTCATTTGGCTTCTTTATGCTGCCTACATGGGGCCTCCTCAGCACTGGGTGAAGCCCTAAAGATACCTTAAAACCAAGACAACTGAAGATACAAGGCCAGGGGCCAGGAAAAGATGTGGGATTCTTATTGACAGTAAAAGCACCTTTCAACTGCACATCCTGATTCCAGCACCCTAGTTAGGTGGGGTCAGGGGTGTCCTGGAGAAGGGGGACCACTTTGCCACTCTGCCCCAGCAAAGGGCCATGACCACAGGGTAAGAGGTGTGGCACTGGTGCACACCAGGATGGTGTATGGGTATGAGGGTAAGGGCAACCTCTACAATGTTAACACCCTCTGGTGAGGGATTTGGGGCCAGCCCTGTATGTCTCACATGTAGGGAGGAAACCACTGTGACATGCCATTTGATCTTGACCCAAGCTGTACAAAAGGCAGCTTCAGGCCAGGCTCCAAACTGCCTCCTGGTAGAGCCGGTCCCACAAGTGCTAAGCAGGTAGGATTCTGCACCTCCTCCCTCCTATCTGGAGGTTTAGCCCAAAGATTTTTTGCTTTACCACTCAGCCCATCCCCCGCTCCTCCAGGGGCTGGATTCTTGTCGGAAGGGTGGAGTATGGACCAGGGCAGCTGGGGCTCTGAATTAACATTTTTCTATCAAACTCCCTGGTTCCATTGCATCAGCCTTACTTCCTGTTGACGTCAGGCCCTGGTTGGAATGGGAGTGTCACAGACACAGCTGAGATCACTGCTGACCAACGCTTTGTCCCAGGGGAATTCTTACCAGCTGGTCCCCTGCAGAATAATCTGTGTCCAGCCCTGAGCCCAGGAGAGGCAGGCTTCTCCCTGACTGCTGCCTTGGAGCCCCTAAGCTTAAACAATCTGATGGGGATGAATAAGGAGGACAGATGAGAGGGTAGGGTGCTCTTCACCTAGACAGCTTTTTAGCAGTATGCTCTTTACCTAGAACCTGCTAGTAAGTATGTGGCACTGAAGACTGAGGTTGGGGCCTCACAGGGAAAAGGTATTGGGGGAGGTGTGGGAACTGAAGCCTATTTGCTCCCCCAAGTTTCAAAAAAATCTCCTGGAGGAGAGCACTAAGAAGTGAAAACTCCAGCAGAAATCTTACTGGGGGCAGGGAGGAACCCTCCAAGAGTAGTAAAGAACAAATGTGTGGGCCCTGGGAAATGGGAGATCTGGCAGGTAAAATGAAGGCTGGAACCTGGGAATAAAGGGTGGTTGTGTTGGAAGGAGTGACCCGATAGGAAGGAGGACCAGGATGGGAGTGCTACGGGGCAGGAGGAAAGTTGAACAAACTCTAGTACCAGGGCAAGAAGGAAGAGAATTCTGTTTACAGAACGGTGGGCGCAGAGATGGCACCAACTTATTTCCCTTCCTTGGATGGTTCTGAGCTCCAGCCTGAGGATGAGAACACTTGCTCCTTCCTCATCCCTTCCCTGGTCACCCAGGAGCCCTGGACTGGGGTGCAGTCATTTATGTTCCAGTCTCTTCCCCTCTCCAGGTGAACCTCCCTTGTGGTTTTTGTTGTTGTTTTTCTTTTTTATTCTTTTTTTTTTTTTGCCTCCCTTAGTATCTTTACTCATAAAACAAGGGGCTTGGACTGGAGGTACTGCACTGTCCTGCCAGGATTCTAAAAGAAAAAAAAAAAAGTTTTTTTCTGGAGGATTCCAACAGCCATCCCAGAGGTGTGCACAGCAGGACCATGGAATTTCCCTTCTCCTGAACTATAGTGACCCACCCTCCACTCTGCCACTGTCCATAGTGACTGATGGTTTTTATTTTACATACAATTGGGGACTCCCCTTCAATTAGTTAGTGTCTTGTGGTTTTCTCACTATTCCACAATGGAAAATGGCTCAAGCCTGAGGGACAGACAGTCCCAGGGATCCATACTCAAACCTTGCACCTAACTCTGGGCTGAACTTTTGAGTAAAATTTAATCTAAAGACTATAAAATTTTCATCTAAAGAATCACCCACGGGGCGCCTGGGTGGCTCAGTCGTTAAGTGTCTGCCTTCGGCTCAGGTCATGATCCCAGGGTCCTGGGATCGAGCCCCGCATCAGGCTCCCTGCTCAGCGGGAAGCCTGCTTCTCCCTCTCCCGCTTCCCCTGCTTGTGTTCCCTCTCTCGCTGTGTCTCTCTGTCATATAAATAAATAAAATCTTAAAAAAAAAAAAAAAAGAATCACCCACAAGTCCCTTTCCGTGGCTCAGGTAAGGAATTCTGTCCCATTGCTGCAAGGTATTCTGAGCTTCACGGTCCCCATCTCTCTTTCCTGATGCTCTGTCCAGGGTGCTCCCCTGAGGTGTACCAGCTCCAGAATAGTTACCTGAGCTTGGTGGTCACACTCATGGCACACAGCACAGAGGTGTCTGATAATGGGGACACCTAGGAGACTCAGAGAGGAACAGCTGCTCCAGCACCTCATCTTACAGTCCTGGATTAGTAACCCCTATCTCTCTTGACCCCTCCTCCGGGCTTTGTACAATCTAGCCTGCCTCACCTCCTGTGGGTAAAATGCTCCTGTTTGCTTACAGTCCAGAACTAGGCTTCCTTCCCATCTATTCCTAAATACCCTTTCTACAGGTCCACACCGATTTTAGTGTATGTGCTGCCGAAGCGACCACTACAGCCAGGTCCACTCCAGAACCCTCCACATTCCAGAAGCCGGTGGCAGACCAGGACTGGTAAGAAGCGGGGACTCAGCTGGCTCCGTCCAGGAGTGCATATGGAGGGGCCCGAACCTTCCTCCTAAACACACTTCCCAGTTCCCAGCGAGGACACCTCCCCTTCCACTTCCTCCTACCACCCCCACCCCCACCCCCGTCCCCCCAGAGAGGAGGTGGGAGCGTCCGAACGCGGAAACCGAGGTGCTCGTCCAGACTGCGCAGTCGGCTTTAGTCATAGGTGGATAATGCCCGTCCCGGGTCTACCCCAAGCCACGTAGCTGCTTCTCCTGGTTCAACCGGTCTGTGACAGAGACAACAAGGCCTCGACCCCCGGCACCGAGGCGCTGAGAGCCCCGCACACGGTTCCGCGGGCTGGCCCCGGGCCGGTATGGAATCCCCACTGACGGACGAGCGGGACTGCCCACAAACTCGAGCCGGCAACTTAGCGGCAAGGGGCAGGATCCCAGCGACTGTCACCGGCCCGCCGCCCAAAATCCCGGCCCCCACCTGGTCCCGACGCGGCCTGCGCGCCAGTGAGGTACGCGCCGTGAAGTACTGCTCGAGCTCTGAGTCTGAGTCCTCCTGGCTGCAGTAGCCACTGCTTGTTGTGCTGCTCCAGGTCATCTCGAAAGAAGGCGTCCCCGCATCCGCCTCGCCCATCGCCGCGCCCGCCCGCCAGCTCCCGGAGTCCGGTGTGCCCGTAGGATCCAACCACCGCCCCAGGCGTGTGTGCGCCTGCGCGCGTGCGCCGGGATCGGAGTTCGCGCGGCAACCGTTAACACTGAAACGTAGACAGCCAGGATCTGGCTCCCGTCTCATTGGGGAGGAACTTCGAAGGGCGGGTTCATACACGCCACGCCTCCAGGAATGACCTCATAGCCCAGGCAGCTCAGCTTGGCTCCGCCTCGCAGACCCCACCTCTCTTGGGGAACAAGTCGGAGCGTGTGCGCATGTGCACCAGCGTGGCTGCAAGACCGGATGCGGATGCGGGAAGGTGCGGAAATTGCGCGGGCGCGGAGCCTGGGCGATTCCGGGCAGTCCGCGCGGAGTCAGCATCCCCGGCACCCACTCGAGCCCGCGCGCAGAATTAGGCTCTCTCTGTCGCGGGAAACCCGCTGTTAGAACGCTCATTGCGCGTAACGCCGGGCAGCCCTAAGCAACTCCTGCAATGTGGCCGGCTGGTCTGCGCGCCTTTTCCGTACGCTCCCCCCTGCCCCGCGCTCACCACGTTCGTGTCCAGCTCCAGCGCAGGTTCCCAGCCCAGGTCCCGGGGCCCGCAGCAGTCCAGGCAGACAAGCGCGCGGCAACGGTAGTGGCATGTGAACTTGCAATCTGCAGAGAGGCCTGGCCGTGAGGCGGAGGAGCCCCAGCTCCAGTTCAGAGAAGCATTCCGGGCATGGAAGAGAACCCAGGGGATGAAGGCCCTTGCCCTCCAGGCTCTGCATGACCGGCCTTATCTTAAGGTCTCGTTACCCCCCGCTGCTGCACAGCTTCTAGTGTTGATCCCCCGACGTCTGGAAACTGGCGGGAGGGCCTCAGGCGGTTAGGGATCCAGGCCTGTTGAACAGCTGGATCCCTAGCACCGAGCGCAGAACTTCCCCCTTCCGCATTGTCAACGCCCCCCTCCTCCAGTCTCCGCGCATTTACTTGAAGGGCCAAAAACCAAAAGCCTTTAACCTTTGTTCCCCTCCAGCTGTCATGTCTCTGCATCCCTCGCACCAAAACTTAATCAACATTCTTCTACATACAATCTAATTCCTCACCTTCACTCTCCCCTTTACCCATTCCAGTCAGGCTTGCCCCTCCCTCCAGGAAGCTGGTTAGGGTCCTCAGTAACCTGTGCACGGTCCAACGCCAGGTCCCTTCTCCAACCTCACCCCCTCAGCATCGTTTGATGCTTACTCCGCTTGGTTTCCAGAGCTCCCCACTACCCTGGTTTTCCTCCCGTTCCCTGCAGCTCCTGCTAAGTTCCTTTGGTTCTGTCTCAACTTCCAGATCTAATGGACAGAGTGTCTGAGGCTCAGTCCGGATCACTGCCCTGCTCTATGTACTCACCTATCCCAGATCCAAGGCTTCCATCGCTGACCTCCCTCCCCAGATCAAAGCCCGTGTCAACCCAGTGTGGCCAAAGCAATTCTTCTTTCACCTCCCCCCTCCCCTCACCAGAGCTCCTCATCTCAGCAAAAATCGCTACTCTCCCAGTTTGAGGTAAAAAAAAAAAAAAAAAAAATCCCAAATCACTCTTGATTCCTCTCTTCTATTTGCTTCTCACACACACCCAAATTGTCCTGTATTTCATCTCTATGTCCCTTTATTTCTCCTTGGGAATACTGCAGTGTCCCAGCCCTTCTCATGGTTGGTAGTCTGTCACAACCCTGGTGTTCGGGACAGACTCTTGTACTGGATGAGAGGGTCTCCATGCCTACACAGGACCGGGACACCTTCTCTAAATCCCTAAATGGGCCAGAGCAGTGATTTTCAACTGCTCTCAATTCCAGGCTGTCTACTGGAATGATTTTTTTTTTTTTCCCAGTTGCTGATACACTCCCAGTGACTGATTCAACACGTCTGAAGTCCAGGCATAGGGGTTTGGAGGGCTGTAAAATCCCAACCGATTCTAGCTGGTGTATATAGCCCCTGGGGCAGCAACCTCTGCTTGCTGGTGATTCCTGGAAAGGCAGAAGGACCACTGGTGTGTGGCTGTGTTTCATGTTTTAGCACCTGGTTGGCTGGGCCTGCAATAGGTATTTGCTCAACAAAACTCCCGCTTGCAGAGGGCCCACCCAAGGTACTTTTCCTCTGCCCCCCTCCCATAGGAGGGGAAAACTCCCCTCATCCCAGAGATTCTGGAGGGGGACACAGTGAATGAATCTTTGGGAAGGGGTGGGCCTGGGAACAGGGACTTCTAGAGATTGGTCGAAACAAAGCCTTTCTCAAGAAGAGCCAAGAAACTTCAAAAGATAAAAAGCTTGAAATCAGCACGTTATTCATAGTTATTCATAGGCAGCTGCCTCTGCGCAACTGTGCCCCTGATGCAGGTGGAATAGGACAAGGATATACACCATCTATCTGCCTGCACTCTCGTACACGATGGGGCAAAGGTAATGGACCTGGCCCGCGGGAACCGACCCTGCCGACCGACCCCCTCCTTTGCGACTTGACACGCAGCGAGGGCGCTGCCTCTTGGCCGCCCGTTTCGCTCTCGCCAGCGTGCGGGGCTGCTACTCACGCGCGCACTGCAGGCCCTTGCGCACGACGCCCCAGATGAACTCGCCGCAGAGGTCGCACCACGTGTGCGTGGCGGGCCCCGCGGGCTGGAAGTGGTGGCCGCAGCCCGCGACCTGCTGCCGTGCCGGATTGCGCGCGGTGCCGGGCGCGATGCGCAGCGCGTTTGCGCGCTCCAGCCGGGTGCGGCTCGGGCCGGAGCGCCGCGCGGGTTCCAGTTCCCTCAGTTCAATGAGCTCAGGTTCCGTGGACATGGCCAGGTCGGGCCCGGACTCCCGCGGGCTCTGGGCGCGAGCGAGCGCGGGGCGGGCGGGGCCGCGGGGCGGGCCGCAATGCGGCGCCGCCCCCGGGATCCGGGCAGGGCGGCGGGAGAGAGCCGGGGCGAGCAGCGCAATGGAAACCTGGGCGCCCGGGCTCTGTGGGCCCGCAGGCGGAGTAGGGCGGCGAGGGCGTGGGGTGGGGGGAGCTCTCGCAGAATCCCGGCCCTCCCTTTCCTTTTCTCCCTGCATCCCGGGAGCACCCCTCCTGCTGACGACGACGACCACAGCGAAGGGCCACTCGGAGACAGGCTGTTTCTAGAGGCCAGCTTTACTGTGCTAGAGGAACAGGGTCCCCACATCCGGCCCTTGTCTTTGCCCCCGCCCAGGCCTCCTGCTCAGCTTGCTGAAGCAGCGCTCTCAGCCTACCCGCTGTGTAGGGCAGGAAGCGGGGAGCGCTTTGCTGGGGAAGATGGGTCAGCAGCTCACTGTGCTCGCTGTGCTCGCTGTGCTCACCACCTGGGAGGCTGGGGCTCTGGCAGAGGCTAGGCTGAGATCCTGAGGTTCAAGGGCACACTCTGGGTGGGATGTACAGCATGGGTGGTTGGCCCTCACAGCTGCAGCCTTCACTTGGCTCTGTCACCTTGGGCTGCCAGGACACAAGCCTTTCCATGCTTCTCCCAGTGCTTGACTTGGCACTCCCTGCAGGCAGGCGGGCTGGTGAGCACGCAGTGCTTGCGGGGGGGTATGGAAGTGGGGCTTAGGGGTCCAGGGTCCTAGGATACCCTCACCTGCAGCAATACCATTCATTCCGGCACCGTGAGCAGCGTTTGGAGGCCTCTGCCCTGCAGAAGGCACAGCGGGGCCGCTCTGGAGTTACTGCCTCTAGGACGTCCAGCCTGTAGGTCTCAGCCCATCTAGGACAGGGGTCAGGAGAGCCTGGCTGGGCCTGGCCGGTGGGGGCACAAGAGCACCCCTGCCTGTGTCCATGCCTTCTGCATCCCTCCCACCCCTTCTGCCCACTCAGCAGGCTTCACCTTCTTGCCTGCAGCCGCAGGTCCTGCTCTGAGGGGCTGAATATGTGCCTCAGCTGGTGCTTGGCAATCGCCTGCCACTTGCCTCTGTTGTCTCTCTCTAGCCGCTCCCAGATTTCTGGGATCTGAGGGAGAAAAGTGGAAAGCGCCAGAGAGGAGCTGGCAAAGTGCGCAGTGGTCCTGAGCAACTGACTTCCTAGTACCTACCTGCTCCAACACCAGGTCCTTCTTAGGGGGCTGCGTTTCGGTCAGGGCCAGGTGGGCCAGGAAACCCTGCAGGTCTGCCAGGCTGGGCAGCTGGTCGAGCAGTGTGTCTGTGAGGAAGGCCCGAAGCTGCAAGGGAGTCCAGGGAAGGCCAGCATCAAGTGGTGCTGACCAGAGCAGGCCTGCGCTGGGCTGGGCTGGGCTGAGGTGCCTGTGGGGACCATGTCCCACTAGCTGCTGCAACACCTGAGGTTCGGAGTCTAGAAAGAGGACTGGGGCTGAGGTAGGGGGGCAGTGATAAACAGCAGGGCTGGGCTGGGCTGGGAGGGGGTGGCGCTGGTGCAGGATGAGTTCCCCACCTTGAGTAGCTGTCCCTTGGCAAAGCTGGTGAGGCAGTAGCGGGCCCGGGCTTCGGGGCTTAGTAGCAGGTTGTACAGAGCGATCCACACCTGCCCATCCAGCTTGCTCAGCTTTTGCCGCTCTGAGGGGGCCACTGTCTGCCAACGGCCACCCTCAAATTGCTGCGCCTTGCCTGCAGAGAGGAGCCAGCACACTAGGGGCAGGTGTGCGCACTGTTGCAGTCAGCGCACTGCAGCTGCATGGGCTGGGGTACTGCCTGGGCGCAGGACTTGCCCAGGCTGGGGTGCTGCTTGCTCCAGAGCAGGGGGAGTCCTTAGTAGCGGACACAAAGGCCTTCCCTGATGCAGAGCCCAGGTCCAAGCCCATCTTGCGTGAGGCATCCTGGGATCCTCTATGAGCTAGCAGGCAGAGTTTGTCCGCCGGCGTGCAAGCTGCCTGTCCCAATCAATGCTGGAGAATGTCTGGGAAGCATGAGCTGGGGCTTGGGCAGGTGGGGGAAGACCTTACCTCCTTCCTGCCGGCTCCAGGGACTGTGTTCCAGGAGTTCCACCAGGAGGCAGGGCAAGTTGTGGGTACTGAGCATGCGGTTCAAGGTGCTCAAGGAAAGGCTAGGGGTGGTGGAGGAGAGAAGTGAGCAGAGGCTACAGGCCCGGGATCCCAGTCCTCCACTGTGGGTCCCAGGCCTGGCAGGACTGCCCACCTGTCCACACAGTCTGTGATATAGCGCAGCACCGAGAGGGCCTTCAATGCGATCTCAAACTCCATCAGCTCTGCCTGCTTCTGCAGCTCCTGGGGAAGGGGGGGGCACATGGTGCTCAAGCTCGGCCACCCCCTGCCTGCTCAGGCCTCAAGAGAGCCTGGTCTACCCATTGGCACCCCCAGGGAGCCTCAGCCTACCTGTATGGGGGTGCTGTACTGGGACTCCTCCTCCTCAGGAGGGCCACCACGGCCACTCCGGGCCACCAGTAGAGTCAGTTTTCGGTGGCAGTAGTCTACCAGGTCCAAGACAGTGTCCTCTGCTGACTCACACACCTCCTGAGAGGCAGGCAGAGGGGAAACATTCTGTCTCTGATGCTCTCCCCACACAGCCACAACCCCCCTTCCCTGTCAGGCCCTAGCCTGGGGCAACGGCTGGTGGGCAGGGCTCATGCCTCACCTTGTGGAAGAACACTGTTTCCAGAAGGTTGACGATGGAGGCCTCGTGGTGTACCTGTCAGATAAAGAGAACAGGGCCCAGAGCTGCTGAAGGAAGGATGGGATTACCAGCTCTCTTCTCAAATCCAGAGCCCTCTAAAGGCACGGGCAGGGTGTGAGCAGGGGCCCAGCTCACCACCATGTATATGGGAAAAGTGTTCTGGGGCTTGAAGTCCTCCAGCCTGCACAGCACAGGGAACACCTTCTGCTTCCACATCTCCACTGCAATCAGCTCCTCCACCAGCGTTGGGATCTTTGAGGGGGAGGGGAAAGGACAGGGATGAAGTAGGCCTACATTGGCCTGGCAACCCGTCCATCCCTGGCTCAGCCCTGTCTGACTCTCCTCAAACTCCCCTGGGCCCCTAGGTTCTCTCCATAGGCACCTTCCCAATCTCTCTCCTGCACCTTAGACCTTCATTTCTAGTTGCCCTCAATATCTCTGTGGGGACATTCCCCATGCTTCCTGTAACTGGCTCTTGCTTTGTCCTTAGGCTGCCGTGCTCCCCCCTACATCTACGCCCTTCTCTCCTCTGTCCCCATCCAGGTGTTCCTCTCAGGCTAGCTCTCGTGCTCATGCCCTCCCTCTAGTCCCTGTCGTCTGGTCTTCCAAGGTTCTCATGTGCCTTGACCTCATCTTTACTCCTCAGGGCCCTGCACAATTTCCTAGTCCTCTCCCACCCTCCAGTAGGGGGCTCCACCGTTTCTTTGCAAAGGGACCCTTTCGTCAAGTGATATCTCAGGTCATTTATTTGAGCCACCTCCTGGCTCATGTTCCAGCCGGGCTGATCTCTGGTTTCTTACTCCTCTCTCAAGTTAGGAAGGCTCCCTCCTTCCATGCCAAAGTCCCACCCCCACTTCAGTGAGGGCCCCCTCTGGCCTGACAGTCTATTCAAGGATGTCTTTAGAACGTAGGCCCTCCCCCCACAGCCTAGGCTGTTGTATGATCCATGACTATCTCCCAAATCAACCCACGCTTCACACTTGGCCTGGTGTGCCAGGGTCCTGTCCAAAAGGGGTGAAAAATCAAATGTGTAGCACACTCCTCTCTTTTCCCTTGGGGAAGACAAGTGTACCACCCAGAGGGAAGTGAAGGCACCCAAGGTGCTCCTGAGAGGGAGAGTGGTGGGGTGGGAGGTGGTGGGAAGGCAGGAACCCTGCCTGTGACCCCAGCATACCTTCCCATGGGTGACCAGCAGCTCCTGGATGGGCTCCCCCTGGCTGGCTGTAGCATCAAGGATAGCCTGCATGTTCAGCTTCTCCAGGTTCTCATGCTGCTGGTTCCACCTGCCCCAGAGAGTGGAGGTGTATGTGCATTTGGGTGCTCATGTGTGCAGCAGGAGTGGGGTGCGGGCTGGGTCCTCTTGAAGCCTAACCTGATCCTGAGCGCCCAGAGGGGGCTCAGGGCCATATACCCCCCAACTCGGAGAGCTTTGTCTCCTCACCTGGGGGCTCCTCCACACTGGGCACCCTCTCCCCCATGTCAGGCCCGTACTCCTCCATTCAAGGACTCTGACCCTTGGACCCAGCTGCCTCACCCTCCGGAGCCCATCTCGCGCAGCGGGAAGCTGCGCAGCCCCCGCACCAGCTCCTCAGCCTCCCCGGGCAGCAGCAGCTCCAGGTCGCCCATGTTGTGGCCGCAGACAGAGCGGGAAGGCGGGGCTCAGCTGACCCCGGACAGCAGCCGGCGCTGAGGTGGGGGTGCTGAAACTCTCGGGGACGAAGGTCTCCCGCGGGGGTCCAGGTCTTGGACACGGCCGTTGCTGAGCAGTTGGGGCGCGTGGGTCCTCGCCGTCATGGAAACGGTTAGCTCGGCGCCTGCGCACTTGCGGCCCGCACAGGCTCCGGCCCCGCCCCCGGCCGCCTTGCCTTCCCGGCGGCGGGTAGCAACCCTCTTTGGACTCCCAGAACTTTCTCCCTCACCTCCGACTGCGGCTCAAGGGTCTGCCCTGAGTGCCAGTCGGACGTCAAGTCGACCCGCACGGGGATAAGGCCACCCTGTCCCCACCAGCTCTTCCAGCAGCGGCTTCACCTCGGCCGTACGGATGCTCCTCTCCGTGGCTTCCTCGCCCCGGTGTCTCGCGCCCGGCTCCACCTGTTGGCTCAACAACGCCCCCCCCCCCCCCCCAAGTACTGCGCAGGGCTCCTTCTTTCTAGCCTAACAGGCTGCCATCACGTCTCATGAGGTAACTGTTGTAGTCTTTTCCTGGGTGACTCTATGGCTGCTTCTAGCCCTCGAAATAGTATGTCCAAAAGCAGCTTACCAGAAACTCTGCAGTATCAGGCTCTTGCCCCCTCAGTACCTTGGGACTTCATTTCTTGCCCCCTCCCCATTGCCTCCTATGTTCCAGCCCCGTGGGCCTCTCTTGGGTTCCTCATGCATCCTAAAGCTGTTTTTGCTTCAGGGCTTCTGCACCTGTTCCCTCTGCCTGGAATACTCTTCTTCCTTCAAGCCTCAGTTCAGGTCACCTCAGCGAGGCCTTCCTTGCCCATTTAATCCAGAACAGCCCCAACTCCCACCCCAGGTCATCATCAGCTTCCTGATTGTTTTTCTGGCTATTTCAATTAATAATTGGCGGGCGCATTTACTTGTCCATAGTCAGTCCTGCCCACCAGATGGCGCACGAGGGCACCAGGACCACGGCTATTTCACTGCCAGTTCTCTGGTGGCTGGATCAGAGGCGGTACTCAATAAACGTAAGTTGAAATGGATGATTTTATTTACAGAAGTGAGGGTCACCCTTGAGACAATATGGACTAGTCTACCAGTCTAGCCCTCATGCACCAGGGGGTGCTTAGTAGGAGAGCCCCCACCAGCCTCACTTCCAGCAGATGATGATGTTGGGGTCATTTTCCAGACGTTCATCAAGCTCGTGGTAGCTCATGCCTGTTTGGGACAGTGCAGGTGAGGTGAGCAGTCTTGGCTTGGCCACCTGCCCTGACCCCACCCCAGCTGCCCTGCCTGTCTCCACCTGTCTTGCAACAGATCTCATCATAGCTGTGGCAGCCTGTGTAAAGCCGGGCAGGGTGGCTCCGCTCCTCCCGAGACACCCGCACAGGGTACTTCTGTAGTCGGCGGATGAGGTTCTTCATAAGCCCAAACTGGATCAGCTTCCTAGGGTGGGGTTGAGGGACAGAGGGGTGATGCCCTGGCCAGGCCTTCCTCCAGCCAGGCCAACCCTTTCCTGCAGTCTCCCTTCTGGTTTTGTCTCAGTGACCAGGCTGGCCTCCAAACCCATCACCTCCGGAAAGCCTGCCTAGACTACTAGTGCCACATGATTCTGCTCACTGGGAATCTCCTGCTTCCTCTCTAACCCAAGGCTCCAGAGAGATGTAGAGTGTATCTGCTTTCAGGCAAACCCCTCATGCCCCTGGGAATCCCCTTCTGACCGTTCATCAACGCGCTGCAGCTGCTGGGGGTGGCGGCCAATGAGGTCTCTCACAGTCGTGCCGGGGCTCAGGCTGCAGTACAGCTGGAACACATCCCGGAGACTGGCCCTCTTGTGCCCTGTGGGCACCAGGCGTCAGCTCTGCAGGTGGCCCCGCCCTCCCCAAGATGGCCCCCCCAGAGCCCACCACTACCTTGTTTGGTCACATAGGATAAACACGCCTCTTGCAGGGACTTGTCATCTACCAGGTCCTGGACCTTGGGTGTCGGGCAGTACACGTTGGAATACTGGAGGGTAGCAGGAGGCACAGGGGCCTGAGTGAGGGGCTTGGAAGTCTGACACCGCCCCAGTCTGGCCAAGCCACGTAAGTCACTCTCTGCCTAACCAGACCCCAGACTCACCTACCTGGAGGATGGACACCAGTGTCACAACGCCATAATACCTGGGGGAGATAGTTGTGCTCAGCTTCTGAGGGCCATGCCTTCCCACCTTCACACTCAGGGTCCTGGGGCTCTTCCCTGGCTAGCAACCTTGTCCCAAGTGTGACTGCTGCCCCACTCACAGCAAGTTCTGGATGGCGATGCGCACCAGGTTTAGCTCCACATCTGCCTCGGCTGAGATCTTCTGCACATGGCGGAAGCCATCAATATAGGGCAGGATCTGGGCAGGGCAGGGCAGGGTCAGTAGGGGTGGGATGAGGCCAGAGCTGTGGCCAGCCCTAGGTGATGATCCCCAGGGAGGGAGAGCACACCTGTTGTGTGGTGAGGTCCCACTGTGAGTTGAAGAAATCTTCCTTGTCCTTGGTAAAGACAGGCACATCATACTCCTGTGCCACAGGAGGGTCAGGCCGCTGCTCAATCACCTTCAAGTGGATGGTGTTGGACTCATCTGCAGGGGCCCCACCCATATCTTCAGTGTCATCTCTTTCAAGAGGCCCTCTGTTACCCTCCAGTCCTCCCAGCAACTCTTGAGGCAGGTGGGTGGCCCTGGGTAGTGCCAGTCTCCCCCAACCCCCACTTTTCTTAAGCTCTCTGTCTAATGTGGGGCTTGAACTCACCTCAAGATCAAGACTCACATGCTCTACTGACTGAGCCAGCCAGGAGCCCTCAATCTTTCCCTTTTATGGAGCAAGAGACAGGTCCGGAGAGGAAAGGGAACCAACCCACGGAACATGGAGAGTTCTTCTGGCCTCCACATCTCAAATCCCAACATGCACTGGACCCTGGACATCGTTAACCCAGCTCATTGGGCCACCAATTTGTTCATAAGTCTTGTCCATGGCTGGGCTTGCCTTTCCCTTGCCATGTTCCTATCCCTCCTCTACCCCTCTGCTGTCCTCGCAAAGGCTGGGCCATACCGATGGGCAGAGTGCACCGGCCTGAGGCATTTAGCTCCTCCAGCAAGATGGTCATGATGGGCACCAACTTCTGCTTGCTCTCCTCCGTCGACACGAAGCTGCTCTCTAGCTGGATGGAGCATGGACAACATGGTGGGCACACCCCAGGACCCCTGGCTGGCATCCTGCCCTGGCAGATACCCAGGTCTGGAGGGCTTTGGAAACATTTGTCTGCCTGCCCCTCCACTCAAGCCCATCGTGTTGCAGACCTCCAGTGTGGTCAGGTAGCCAGCCAGCTTTTTGACGATGGGCTCAAGGGCACAGGTCTTGGCCTGGGCATCACACACGAAGCCTAGGTTGAAAAGCAGGGCATTGCGGCTGTACTTCTTGTGTTCAATGCACACAGGGCAGCCGATCAGTTTCTTCTCCATGGCTGTGCTGGATGGGGGGGGGGGAACAGGTGGGAGCAAAGTCAGGCTCCTTCTGCCCCCAAGCTTGTCCACTCCTCCGGGGACATTCCCTCCCTTCCCCACTAGGGCCTCACACAGTGATGAGCTTGTTCTGCAGCTCTGGCTTGGTGATGATGTACACCTGAACTGTGTCAAACAGCTCCCGGGAGATGAAATCTTCAGGGACCTGGGGAGGGGAGTGGCAAGAGGCCCCTTAGTGGACCTTGGGACTAGGCAGAGTATACTGGGTGACCCCCAAGGCCTAAGCCCTGTTGTCCAGCGTTTCTCCTCTCTCCCATCCACCCAGACCTACTACTACTTTGTGTTTCCAAACACATGCCATGTTCTCACCTGCCTCCTGGCTTTTGCATATGCTGTTTCCCCTACCTGGCACACTCTCTCCTCCTCCATCTAAATTCCTAAGCATCCAGGAATACTATTGGACCGCGCACCCCCGCCTCTCTTGGGACCTTGAACCTCCCCTGGGTCTCCACAGCCCGATTTCCCACAATCACTGCCTATGGGATGTTTGCCCCGACACACCGGGAGCCTGGGACCTGGGTCTGAGTATCCTCTCGGTTCACGATTCTCCGCGAATGAACGAGTGGTATGCCTGCGTGCAGCATGGGGCAGGGGAATCCACCGCTTCCAGGCAGCTTGCTCAGCTCCCAGGAGCGTCCCTCTCCCACCACCCTCACCACCCCAGCCCCCGGCCCCGCGAGCCCGGATGGCACCTGATAGGTGATCTTGGGTCCCAGCGTGGGGTGGAACTCGCTGAAGAATATGCATTCGATGCGGCAGCCGCTGCCCATGGCGCTAGCAGGGCCCAGGTCTGTAGACTCTGGCTCCTGGACCCCTGCAAACACCGTCGGAAACAGCCCTCAGGCCTGGATCGCCAGGTCAAGCACGCCTGCGCACTCACACACCCGTTACGCTGTCTGCTTAACAGCGCCTGCGCAGAGCGACTGAGAGGTGTGGCTGGGGGGTGGGGTAGCTTGTCTCGGGAAGTCCGGGCTGGGTAGACGTCGCACCCGGAAGTGAAGCAGCTCCGCGACGGAGCGGCAGCGCGCGCGGCAGTGCCCCAAGTATCCCGCTTTCTCGGGAAGAAACCACCGCATCGGGTCAGCGCTGAGGCAGGCGAGTCCCTAGCGTGTAGGGGCAGCATGCCAGCGGCACGTGGGGAGACTGTGCGCGAAGGGATTCAGGCTGTAATTTGATACGCAGATGGGAACTACAACATCCGTAGTGCTTCACGCCCTTCTAGCTGGCGCTCCCGCGCGGCGACGGCGTGATGCACGCTGGGATTTGTAGTCTATTACACGGCCTTGCGCATCCTACCTGGAAGGTGGGCCAGTGATCAGTGCCAGTTCAGATGCGGGTACAGGCCGACAGGCCGCCGGTCCTCGACTATTCCTGGTGCCTGTGTTGGTACTGCCCCTTCCTACCTTAACTTCTTGGAAGAGAGTGGCATTCCTGCCCTGCAACTTTTGCTCCAGTGAGAGGAGTGGACAGCAGGCACCTGAGACCCTTGCTCATTCTACTATGCTTTCAGGCTACAGCCATTGGCCTGGTTGACCATGGCCCTTTCTGTGGAGACCGAGTCGCACATCTACAGAGCTCTGCGCACTGCCTCCGGGGCTGCTGCCCACCTTGTGGCCCTGGGTTTTACCATCTTTGTGGCTGTGCTTGCCAGGCCTGGCTCCAGTAAGTAGAATTCATAGTTGACTTCTGGGAAGGAAAGCGGCCCTTCTCCTGGGGAGCAGGAGCAATAGGGAGCCTTGGGCCTGACCCCCGGAAAGGCTTGCCTGCTAGGGGGACATCCTATGCTGGAGGGATAAGTGGGGAGGAGGTGAGTGTGGGGGCTCTACCAGTTGGGCCAGAGTACCTGGCTTCTCTTTCCTTGTCTTGGTGCTCCACTTGGCTGCCTTTGGTGAGGTGCTAGGAGAAGGAAGAAGGACTGCCAGAGTGGCAAAGCATGGCCTCTGCCCTGGGGAGGGACCAGGAAGCAAGGATAGGTAGGGGGTGAGCTTGTTGCAGTAAGAGGGGCTAGCATTTTGGCAGCGCTTCCTTGGGTGAGGGGCAGCTCATTCTCCTCACCCTGTGGGGATTGGTGTGGCTGGGTTCTTCTTGCCTCAGCCTCACAGAACCTCCTTTTCATTCCAGGTCTGTTCTCCTGGCACCCCACGCTTATGTCTCTGGCTGTAAGTAGCGCGCCTGGCAGCTCTTAGGGGTGGGAGGGAGCATAGGTATGGGTGGTAGTCCTGACAGCCTCTGAATCCTTATGGACACTTAGTATCTCTTTAGAGAGATGGAATGTGGGATTGGAGGTGTTGCATGCTCCAACTCCTGCCCCTTGGTATATATCCCAGACTTGAACCACAGTGTTCAAAACCCAGGGCAAATCGGTCTAAGCACAAAATGAGACTTCACCCACCTCCAGGCAGGAAGCTTAGAAAATGCATTTGGGTGTATCTGTGTCGCCTTTTACCTGAATTTATAATGATGCATCGAATTTTCCCTGAAACAGTGCACCCATGTGGCCAGCTCTTGCCAAGAAATTGTATCCAGCCCCATGTCAGGGAAACAAAGCCTGTGAATCATTTATGACTGCCACATCTCAAACCTAGTGTTTGCTGGGTAATATAGCAGAGATGACGTTTCACAGTATCACCTAGGAAGGAGTGTGGAGAGGTACATACTTCTCGCCAGTTACTCAGGGCAGATGTTCTGTCCCTGAGAGTTCCTCACTCTTGCCCCACCCAAATGGATACTCTTGTCGCCGGGGAGAGAATGAAGAGGGGGACTCTGCCCAGAGTGACTGGCAGTTTAGAAAGTTATCTAAATCTCTTTTTCCTTCTGCTGGGCAGCACCCTGACTTTGTTTCCCATCCCTGTCTCCCCAGTTCTCCTTCCTGATGACCGAGGCACTGCTGGTGTTCTCTCCGGAGAGTTCGCTGCTGCGCTCCCTCTCACGGAAGGGCCGAGCACGCTGCCACTGGGTGCTGCAGCTGCTGGCCCTGCTGTGTGCACTGCTGGGCCTAGGTCTTGTCATCCTCCACAAGGAACAGCTTGGCAAAGCCCACCTGGCCACGTGGCATGGGCGGGCAGGGCTGATAGCTGTGCTGTGGGCGGGCTTACAATGCTCGGGTGGGGTGGGGCTGCTCTACCCTAAACTGCTGCCCCGATGGCCCCTGGCTAAGCTCAAGCTGTACCATGCCACTTCTGGGCTAGTGGGCTACCTTCTGGGTAGTGCTAGCCTCTTGTTGGGCATGTGTTCACTCTGGTTCACCGCCACAGTCACTGGTGGGGTCTGGTATCTGGCTGTGCTGTGCCCTGTCATTACCAGCTTGGTCATCATGAATCAGGTGAGCAACGCCTACCTGTACCGCAAAAGGATCCAGCCATGAGCTCCTCCCAGCCTAGAAGCCTGGATATGCCCCTCAGTGTAGTAGCTGGGGCTGGGACCTCCTGGATTCTCTCAGCTGACTAAGTCTTGGGGACACCTCAGGCACTGGGGCAGTCTAGAATAGGAGTCTTGTGTGTGACATTTTTGCTTGCTCCTCATCCTGGAGTGCTTCCCCTTTTCTTCTGTACTGTCCCAGAGGAGCTTATGGATGATGTGTCCAGATGAAGTTGGGGTTACAAGACTACTTCCCCGGCAACTCAACTCCTACTTGTACTGGTATGTCCAGAAATTACAGGAGACAAAAAGGCAAAATAAAAAAGAATGACTGAAAAGACTGGATGGGAGGAATAGCTTAGAGTTGGGGAATAGTTTTCGCTAATGCTGTCAGCATGAAAAAACAGGCAGCTGGGCAAGATGGGGACGCCTGTCCCTGGCAGCTCACTGAGGGGCTGAAGCTCTCCCAGCACACGAGCTCCTAGGATCTGGCTGCTGAGCAGCCTGTGCCACCAGGGCCCTAGAGCTGTAGCTGTGGATGGTTCAGCTGTGTGTCCTCTCAGTCCCCCAGCTGCCCACTGTGCCGGCGTCTCCAGATTGTGGTGGTTAGATGTGGACGATGACAGGGTGGGAACTCAGGATGGGCTGTTTCCATAGGTGTCAAGCACTGAGAACTCTGTTTTGGGGGTGAGCCATCAATAAGAACAGCTCTTTATGATAGAGGGGCCCTCAACCATCACATCCTCTGGGCAGGGCCTCCCTGACTGGGAATCAGAGGGAGAGAAAATGAGTAAGGATCTGAAGTGATAGCTCTGGGGAGGTTGTTTTAACAGTGGGCATGTGGTAGTAAGGCAAACTGGGAGTAATAGGCTTCTTATTCAGCTGGAGTTGCCATGGAGACCAAGCCCTTGAACCTAAAGTCCCTAACTTTGCAGCTGAACATGATGAGGGGGCTGCACAAGGTGGTCTGACAGAGCCCAGGAGCCATACCTCAAAGAACTGCTTTATTGATACTGCGAGGCTGGGCTTGGCTGCCCACTCAAGTGGTCCTGTAGAAAATACTTGGGAGCTGTGGCTCTTCTGGCCCAGAAGCAGCCATAGCCATAGCAGAGGGGGTCGGAAATCTTCACAGGAACAGAGTCTTTCTGAGGGTGCGCAGGGAATTGCAACCCTGCACTGGCTGGACCCCCAGAACGTTTTTGGCAAATCCTTGCCTCGGCTCAGGGCTCTTGGCAACCAGTATCAGGCATAAGGGTTGGCCCAGGGGCTGTGGCACCAGTGTCCTTGTAGCCACTTGCTTGGGGTTATCTGCTGAGGTACAGTCTTACCTCAGATGGCCTGGGCTGGCTGATGGTTCAGAGGCCCCATGCCTGGCATAGTGGTTGTCTGGAGTTGGAACCAGGTAGCAAGAGTCCCGGGTAGTGTTGGCGACAAATAGCAGAAGGCTGTGGAAACCCCCAGCAGGCCTTCTTCCCTCTCCTCAGAGCAGTCAGGCGCCCTGGAGTAGCCAAGAGGTGTCAGGGGGAGCTTGGGAGAGGAGGTGCTACACTCAAGGTGGTCTGGAGTTACAGCTTCGGGGGAGCTGCCTCGAAGGTGATCAGGCTGGATTCTGGGGCAGCCCCCTTTCCTGGGAGCGTGGGGGCCTTGTCTGAGGGTAGCGGGCTATCCACCTTGGCCCCTGCCTCCTCTTCATCGTCGTCCATGCTTGGCCAGACGGACTGGTCCTCCACTCTCTTCAGCCGCTCGTTGAGGGCCTTTAGGGCCAGTTGCCTGGAGCCAGAGGAGATATGACAAGTCATTTTGGGTTTGGACTTGGCTCATGCCCTATATTCTTCCCCCACGAAGCTGACTCTCCCTACCACCCAGACTTCTCTCAGAATCCTATGTATTTCCCTTCACCATGAAGGGCCCAGGGCTCCCCAGGAACTGGATAGGGCCCACCGTGGCATCGGAATGAGGACCCAAAGGCTATATAGAGCCTTCCCTTCATAGTCCTGACACCTCCAGGCTAAGAAGGCCAGCAGGGTGTCTGCCAGACTGCCCACCAGGCCAGCTGCAGGAATGATTCCGAGGGTGGGGCCTAAGCATGGGCAGAGCTGGTACCCCAAGGAAGATGGGTAGAAGGGTAAGTCCCTTGGATGTGGGCACTGGTATCACATCCAAGGAGAGGGTTATTACTTTTCTCTCCTTGTTAGGTGTGTTTTGAATCTCCTGGCAAGGGTCTGAGGGGAATGCTGGAACTCAAGCACCTATCTTGGATCTCAACCTGGGAAGCAGGGCCAACTTGGGTCAGCCCATCCCTCCTAACTGACTTCAATGTTCTCCTTCCCAGAAGAATCCCCACAGCCACCAGGACCTGTGTTAGAGCAGGGACACAGCAAGTTCCTGCAGGAAGAGAGGGAGGAACAGCTTATGTGTGTAGGACACAGGCCAGAGCTTACTGATTCCACTGGATAAACCCTTTTGGACCTCACTTTAGGGGTAGGTGGGAAAGTTGACTGGAAGGTGTACATGTGCACTTGGGACCCTAGTCTATCCAGGAGGTGGAACACCCATGCTGCCAGCTAATAATACTTCCAATAGTGGTCACTGTGGAAGCCTGATGCCTTAACCTGTCTGTGCTCCAAGTATGGGGGACAGCCTGTAATAGCCTTCCAAGTTCCAACAGAGAAGCTAAACCTCCAACATGCCAGGGAACATGACAGGAAAAGCAACAAGAATATGGGCACAGAAAACCCTAGCCCAGTTCCACCCTGTGCTCCAGCCTGACACATGGCAGATTGGCATAGACAGGACAGTTCCCTGTGCTTCCCAGGCTCCCATCCTGGAGACAGCCTTGTCAATTCTGTCTAAAGCCTGCTAAAATAGAGAAGTAGTGGCATACTAATCACTTCCTCACAAGGGTCAAAGATAGGAAACCCTGCCTCCCAGTACTAGTAGCCCTTTGGGTTTGGGAGTGGCATGCTGCCAGATGCCCAACTGGTTGGAGTAACAACCACAAGACTATGCCAAGAACCTAGCTCCTGACAGCCTTCCCTACCCCAGCTTGCCATTTTCTTGGGCCTGAGCAGAGGTGCTTTGAATCTCCAGCCAACCCTAACAAATCCAAGACTTCTCACTAAAGGAGGAGTCACCACTGGGCTCTGGCCCCACCTGCAGAGCTCTGGGGACAGCTCAGTTTCTACTAGGTCCAGCCCTCTTGGTCCCACCTCCGCCACTGGATAAAGTGAAGACAGACCTCAGTCTTTAAAATTCATCAGCCACAGAGACACAAACCATAGGGTCCACAGTCATGCCCCGCAGCATGCTTTGTGTACTTTTCAACACCCACCACCTTAGGCCATAGTAATCTGTGGCCCTTCCCCAGGTGGAAACTCCTTCAAGAAAGGGGTGTGTCCCACGCTCATTGCCACAGCCCCAGTGGAGAGTAAGCACAGGGATAACCTTTCAGGTGAATTCATAAAGCTGCCTGCCAAGAATCCACTTCACAGGTGAGCAAAAGTAGAAGCCTTTGAC
Organism: Phoca vitulina; assembly: GCF_004348235.1. Classification (NCBI taxonomy): domain Eukaryota; kingdom Metazoa; phylum Chordata; class Mammalia; order Carnivora; family Phocidae; genus Phoca; species Phoca vitulina. The sequence goes on from NW_022589716.1 coordinate 8,405,594, forward strand.
AAACGCAGAAAGTAGGAACAGAGCCTGCTGTAGATTTCACTATTAAAGTAACTGCCTCAAAAAAAAAAAAAAAAAAACAAACTTCAACAATAATGTTGGAAATGGAGCTGTGACAACTCTGGTGAGTCTATAGACCTGGGAGAGAGAGAACTGGATTAAAAAAGATCTGCCCTGCCCTGGACAAGATGCATTCAGTGAATAATTCCGCTGGGACTGCAGATGGTGCAGACGGCTTGGTTTACAGATAATGAAGAAGGTTGCCTCCACTCCCTGTGTGGTCAGCAGGCTCCCGTAGCGGGTCACATGGCCCGTCCCCTGGGTGTGGTGACACATACATGCTGGAAGGACGGGATGGTAAATCTAGTAATACCCCAAGGTTCCCCCTCAATAAATAAGTGGCAGAGAAGCACAGCATCTGAATTAAGACCCAGGAAGAGGATATGGTTCAGCATTTTGAAACTGGGGTGGCCCAGACCGCCTCGTAAGGAAGGTCTCCTTGTCTGTCCCTCCCTCACTGGGGAAATAGGACAAGCAGGTGTTTCTGGCTCCTACAGGACCAGTGTCTAGGATTCCAAGAGTCTGAGACAAGGCCAGGATTATGTGTACCTGGACCTCCATTAACCCCTCACACAGTACCAAAGGAAACCGGACATTTCTTAGAACTTGTTAAGCGGCCTGGGTGGTGAGAAAGGCAAATTGCACTCCTTCATGTTGGAAAGCACTACTGGAGCCCAGCACCTAGTTGCTGAGGTTCTCAAAGCCAGAAACTGGATTTTATCTCCTCAGTCTGTCCCAACACCTGACCCTTGGCTGCCAGCCAACACAGCAAGCACAACAGATGGAACGGGACTTGATCAATAAAAACTCTCCTAGCTCAATAAGGTTTTGGAAGACTCCACAGTACCTTCTCCGCTCCGCATCCTGAGGGTCTGTGCCTGGGAGGCTGATGGTGATGGAAGATGGGGCACCTACATCATAGCGCTTCACTGTCTTCTGGCATATCTTTACCTTCACCAGGAGGCCATGCACCAAGTTCGCCAGCAGCCCCACCACAGGCTGCAGGATCTCAGGGAAGAAGGTGGCAAAAGCAAAGTGGTCAGCCATGTCCCCTCGGCCTCGGCTATGGCGCTGGTAGAAGCGGAGATACACCCAACTGGAGAGCAGCCCAAAGCCATAGGAGGCCAGTGCTGGGCTCTGGAGCAGCGTGGCCAGCCGCAACAGCAGCAGCAGCCCCAGCAGCAGCATGGGCACCACGCTGACGCGCACCTGCGGCACACGCAGGACCACGCAGTCCCCCATGGTTTGCTTGAGTGCCACCAGGACGCCACCTAGGAAGCCCAGGGCTCCGTGGATGCGGATAGTGAAAAGGTAGACCAAGTTGAAGGAAGCCATGTAGGTGAGGAGGTAGGCAAAGGCCCCCAGCAGCCCCACAGACACGTTCACCACTGAGAAGAAGATGAGCAGCTCCAAGGCTCCCCAGAGGGGCTCCAGCAAACGTCCAGCCACCACCACTGTGGCCAGGCTGATGGCCACATCCCACACGTGCTGTTCCATCAGCCCATGGGTGGCCAGGGTCCAGATCCAGAAATTGGGCGGAAAGAGGTAGCCTGGGGTGACCGCCAGGCAGCCCGTGTCCACGGCGAAGGACAGCAGGTAGAGGAAGAGTACTGCCGCGCACAGGGTCTTTACCACCACGCTGGCGCTGGCCAGGATGGCCCCCAAGTGCTGGCGGGCGCCCGGTAGGGCGCGCTGCATCTTCCCGAAGGGCGTCGGCCTGAGAGAAGGATTTAGTGTGTTAGGGGGGCCTCCCCGGGGCCTCGTCCCAGTCCGGCCCCGCCGGGAGGCCCGGGCCCGGCCTAGTCACTGGCCTATGGCCCCGGTGAAGACTCCACTTCTCGTCGCGTCGGCTCCGGTCCCAAACGGCCGAGCTGGGTCAGGTAGCGGGCCCGGGGCCTAGGCCCCTCGCCGGGGACCTGAGGGAAGGCCCTGGGAGGCTTCGGCACGTCTGCTTGCCGGCCTGCCTGCCCTGTGGGCCCCGCGCCAAGCTGACCGGGCTGGCGTTGATCTCAGGGCTCGGCCTATTCCATCCACTCGGGGGCTCTACGGTCTGCGCGGGACCGGAGCCTTGTTCTGGGCCCCAGTCAAGTCTCGTCAGCTCCGACTCGGCCTCGGTCTTGACTGCGACCGTACCTCCTCCCTTCCCAGGCGCCGACAAACAGCGGTGCTGCGCCTGCGCGCCCGGGCAGCGCCGGGATGCCCTTCCGGCTCTGCAGCATGCTGGGACACGGAGTCCTCTGCCGAAGACGGGGACGAGCGGAAATCAGGGTTCTGCGTAAAACTACAAGCTCCAGGAAGCTGTGCGCCCGGCCGTTCGGGTTGGTAAGAAGAGGGCGTGCTGGGCAGTGGTAGTTCGCCGGACTGTTTGCGCTGGTTGTCAGGAGGTGGGGAAGAGTGAACTGGCTTCGCTAACCTCGGGAAAGCTGCGGGTACCCGCACGGCAGCACGACTGCAGACACACCCTTGCTGAATTTCTTGGGAACAGTGACTCCGTGCATGTGCTTCTGAGTACATCTGAGTGTGTCCTTGTGGACAGGTGTGTAGGTAAGAATGTAGGTGGTCTTGGCGTGCGTACCAGTGTTCGGAAACTCCCGAAACTTCCGCAGTCCGGTGTGTGCCTGACCCAGGTTGTATGGGTGCCTGGGACCTGACCCAGATTGGAATTCTTGCTCTGCCATTTGGCGGCTCTGTGACACTGGCCAAGTTCCTCAGTTTCATGGACCGTAAAATGGAGATGATGACAGGACCTACTACTGTGAGGGTTCAAGGGGACTGTGGTGTAAAATGCCAGTCCATCCTGGGTGCTCAGTGAGTGTGTTGCCCAGGCTAACCTTGTTACAAATGTGGTGGAGCTGCGACTCGAACTCAGGTCTCCTGCCCCCAAAGGGGCAAGGCTGGGCTGCTTTTAGTGACTCTCTTCCCCACCCCGACTCTCTGGCCCTGAGGAGAGACAGAGGTGGGCCAGGGTGTCCCTGGGCCCCCCCTTTATTGCAGCGGTAGCTTCCTGCAGTTTGTTCTGGGCAAACTGATTTTTTGGTGTATTGAGTTACGTTTTAAAAATGTGCATGTAATTGGAATAATTCTAGGACAAAGCACATTTATAAAGCGCAGAATCCCTTCCTTTCAGCCACTGATCTCAGTACAACTGCCGATGTGCACATAGCCTTCCAGGTTACAAAGGGTGTTGATGTGACACCCTTTTCTTTGTCTGGGGTCTGGGTTCTCACTGGATGCACCTAGGGTAGAGTTGCCAGATTTAGCAAATCAAAATACAGGGTGTTCAGTTCAGATAAATGAATAATTTTTTAGTGTAGGCATGTCCCCAATCTTTTTAGTATAGTGCAGTATTGGAAACATACTAAAAAACATTCATTGCTTATCTGAATTTCAAATTTGACTAGATGTTCTACATTTTATCTAGTAACCCTACCCCAGGCCCCGGGGGCTGTTGCAGGGCATGGAGCTCTCTCAGAGGTTACTAGTTAGGCATTGCTCTGTGGCCAACCCATGGAGGGGAATGAGGAAGGGTGTCCTTGCTAAGGCCTAGGATGTGCTTCTCTATTTATTTAGTGTCCGAGGCCCTCCAGCCACAGGTCACCTCCTCTCTGAAACCTTTGCTGATTTCTTGCCCTTCTCACCAGGGGTGGGGGAGAAGATTTCTCCTCAGTCTCAGTTTGTTTATCTGCAGTATGCAGATAAACTAGTACCCAACTCTAAGGTGGTAAGCTAGCTGCCCACCTGGTGAGTGCAAAAGTATGCGTCATGAGAGAGTGAGCATCAGCAGTCCTGGGAAACCTCTGCGCTGGTGGTTACTAGTTTCTCTCCTTGAAAAGAACATGAAGGGTCACATGGACTAGGATTGATTATTAAGAGAGTTGGGATTAAAATGAACAAGGGCATAGGGCAGGCAGAGGGAGGTCTGAGAGGATTCACCGAAATGGACTCAGTCTTGGGTTCCAGCATGAGCAGTGGTGGTCAAGGAGAGCAGTGGGCCTTGAGCCTCCCTTGGGCTGGAAAGGAGCCGTGGTCATGCTTGTTGGTGGGCCAGACCCTGGCCTCCTCTGGACAGCAGGATGGGGCCCTCAAGCACCGGGTCCTGGACTTGGGCCTGGTACTAACTCATCGCTCTAAGTGGATGACCTGCCCACTAGGCCCTGGTGGTTTGACTTGATGTCTAGACGCCTGCCTAAACTCGAATCTCATCTGTCTTCTTTCTTTCACTGTCCTGGCCTTTAAGGACAGCTTTTCTCAGAGGCCTTTGAGATTATATGGGACAAAGGATGTCAAGGATCTCTCACTTCGGAAGCCCAGGAGGCATTATGCCCTATATCCACTGGGTACCTGGGTTGCAATGGCCTTCAGTCCCAGCTGAGTGGTAGGTGGGACTTTGAAGTCATGGCCACCTGTCTTCAAGCTACCCAATCCCCACCCTGAGGCAGACACAGTGGATGGGAACCATTTGAAGTGAAAATATGAACATTATTTAATAACGGATCTTCTGTAATAAACCATTTGAAAATATTTTACAAGGAATCACACACACGATATTTTACAAAGTTTCTTGACTTTTTTGTCACTGTTGTTTTTCTGACTTGTCTGTACAAAATAGAACAACAACCAAAAAAAAGGGCAGAGAAGAGGAAATGGCCCCCCAGTCCCCCACAGATCCCCCGAGCCCGAGGTGAGGGGGCAGCCAGGTCGGGTGGGTGATGAGAAGGATCAGACCCAGCTGGGGGTTGGACAACTACCTGATGGGGATTGTTTGTCTGTTTTCCTGTTTCTTAAACTTAAAATATATATTTTTCTATATATGTTTGATTCTTTTTTATTTTTATATTCTCCATTGAGCACCTGACTACACTACAGTTACACACACGCCCCCGCAAGACATGGCTGGCATCTAGGCTGGGTGTACAGCACGGGTGCCCACCCTGGCACCAGCAGCGGGCATGGACCATACACACACACTGAGAAAGCGACAAGCAACATGACATTAATTAACGGAGCCATTAATTAATGCATCACCCTCCCCCCTCCTCCCAGTCCATCTAAACCTCATGGCCACGTCCCCCTGCCCTCCGTCCCCCACTTGCCCCCAGGCTGGGATGCCTTTGGGGGAAATGATCAGAATGAATGGTGTGAAGTCATGTGCCTGGGCCCAGCCTGTGTGTGTGCACAGAGTGTGTACATGTGTGTATGCGTGTACAAGTGTGTGTTCAGCAGGGAGGGGCAGGTTGCCCCCCCCCCCGGTTGGGGGCAGGGAATGTGTGTGTGTGTGTGTGTGTGTGAGAGAGAGAGAGAGATAAAGAGTGTGAGTGTGAAGAAACGGAACGGGCACGGGCCTGAGTGTGTAAGGGCCAGATTGGGGGTGGGATGGCCCAGCCAGGAGTGATCATGTCACTCTGGCTAAGGCAAAGGGCAACGTCTGGTGCAGGCAGTGGCGTGTGGTCCCGCTGGGGGCCTGACACTAGTGCGAAATGGTTACAATGAGCACCTGGCGGGGTGAGGGACATATCCGGGATACTGGCGGCTAGGGTGGGACAGGGGTTGTCATCCCCTGCCCCAGCATTTGGCACTGTTTGACATTCAGCTTTAGAGACAGAGGACCAGCTGGGCTGCAGGTCAGATTAGAGGCGGGCGGTGAGCAGGAGATGAAGTGTGCATGTGCCAACCCTCCCACCAACCCCTTGCCCTGTGTAAGGCTTTGTGAGCCCCCACCCCCACCCTACCCCATGGTGTGTGTGTGTGTGTGTGTGTGTGTGTCCTCCTTGGTGTGTCTAATGTGAGTCCAGTTTCTGCCCTCAGGGCTCCAGGTGTGTATGGGGTTGTGTCTGAGCCAGTGTCACTGTCACTGGCCTGTCACCTGCAGGGCTGGAGGAAGGTGGGAGGTGGCTGTAGGCCTGAAAGGGGCAGGAGCCCATTGTGGGGCTGCCTCAGGACTTCTCTCCTGCTAGGACTTAAGCTGGGATGCACAGGCCTCAAACTGCCCACCTCAACTTCATTATTCCCAGGGAATCCAGATTTGGTCCTGGGCGGGGCCTAAGGGCCAGGTTAGAGGAGTCCAGCTGGGGCAGGGCCTAGGTCTCCCGCACAAAGGGAGCCTTAGGGCAGGGTGGGCAGTGGAGGCCTGGTTTGGCACCAGTACTGTGGCTTCCCTGTCCCAGCCCTCAGGGGTGGGTGAGTCCGGTGGGAATAAGGGGTCTGGGGTCACTCTGACAGTTCAGCGGCGAGATGTGGCTTGGGGGCCAAAGACCTGCGGAACCCTCCTTTGGGACCCCCCCCCCAACTCCAAGGCTCAGACTCTTGGGCCTGGCCACTCAGGTCCTTCAGTGAGGGAGGAGGCGAGGCTCTAAGGCGGGGTGTGTGGGACAGGGGAGCAGGGGAGAGGCGGGGAGGCCTGGGGAGGGGTAGGAGGGGGGCGCTCAGACGCGGCGCGAGGCGTGGGCGTGGACTTGGGGCTGCGGCCGGGGGGGCAGGCCCAGGAGGAGCAGCAGCTGCAGGGAGACCAGGACGCCCAGCGACGGCGGGAAGGAAGCTCCGCGGCCACAGTCTGAGGTATCTTCCTGCGGGAAGAGGCAAGGAGCGGGTTGGCCCGGGCGGCCCGGGGAGGAGAGGGGAGGGGAGCGCCAAGTCAAGTGCGCCGCCCCCTCCTCACCGTCGCGTTGTAGTCAAAGCAGATGTGCGGGCCTCTCCGGTATCGCGGTCTCTGCACCAGTTCACACTGCTCCGGGCCGTCCGCTGGGCATGGGTGGGGAGTCAAGGAGGCGGCAGGGCACGGAGGGGCGCGCGGGGCAGGAGGGGGCGCGCGGGCGGCGGGGAACGGCGGGGGCAGGATACAGTGTGTCTCTTTCTGCAGCAGCCGGCCAGCCTCACACTGGCTGCACAGCGGCTTCTCGGCCACCACGAAGAGAAGGTTGGTGTTGGTCAGTCTCTGCGCGTGGAACAGCCTGGAGGCAGCACGGGAAGGAGGGGCGCTGGGACTCGCCCCGCCCCTCCCCTCCCCGCTGCAGCCCCGGCTCCGCCCCGGGCCGCGCCCACCCGTCCGGCCCCGCCCGGTCCTCCGGTCCCGCACCCCGCGGGCACCTGGAGCAGTTTCCGCAGTCGATGATGGCGTTGTAGGAGGCGTTCACCGACCCGAAGTAGTACTGGGTCTGTTTCATGACGCAGCTGCTCTCGCGCGCCTCGGGGCTCCCCTCGGCCTCCGCGGGGTCTGCGAGGGCCCAGAGCGCCTCAGCCCCATCCATACGCCCTGGCCGGGTCTTGGGCCTCGGCCTCGCTCAGCCGTAAGCCCCGCCCTCCCTTTGGGGTGGGTCTGAGCTTAGACTGGGGGGAGGGGGTTCGAGGAGGGGCTTCCAAAGCCCTACCTACCTGCCTGGAACCAGCTATGATAGATGAGGCCGTAGAGAAGCTGCTGGAACAAGGACCTGCAGGGCATGGATCACTGAGTGGGAGTGGTCACCAGAGACCAGTGCCCTGCCGCACCACCTCTCTTGAGCCCTTCTGCCCAGAGAGCACGGTCCCTCCGCCCCCTCCCCCCTGGGACTCACCAGGCGGCAGCCGAGGTCCACCAGGCCAAGTTAAGGAAGTCTGCAATGGTGGGCTGCGGTGGAGAGAGGGGCATGGGCTGCCACGGCTGTCCCTGGACCCGGATCTCCCCCCCCCTATTCTCTCGTCAGAGGTGGAGCATCATCTGTGGGCAGGTCTCCCAGCGCCCCCCCCCCCCCCCCGCCAGGCATCACTGGGGCTCACCACAAAGACGCCCCGGGGTGCAGCACCCAGGTTGCCTGGCGGCTGGGGGGCGCAGGCTGCCTGATAGTCGTAGGACTCTTTGCGGGTGTAGAAGGAGTTATTGTAGAGTGCCAGCATCAGGTTGGCATCCACCTCACTGAAGAACCTGCCCACCTGGGAATGCCAGGAGGGAGTGGTAGTCACAGGGCTGGCAGTGCCGCACCCCCAGAAGGCTCAAACCCTGGCCCCCCTCCTTCCTCCCTCTTCTCAGCCCTCACCTGGTCCCACTGATGATTCTGGTTTGACAGCACCAGGAATCCCCCATCGTCAATGAGGACACAGAGAAGGTCCTGAGAGGTAGGGAAGGGGGAGGAAGATGGAGAGGGGCCCAGGCCCAGACCTTCCTCCCCAGACCCTGGCAGTCGGGTGGTTGGGTCGAAGGGGCACAGTTCTGGTAAACCTGTGAAGTCGGGGTGGGATGTTGAGACCCCCCCCCCGTCCCCGCCAGGCCAAGGGATGGGCTAGGAGTCGCAGTTGGGACAAGGAAGTCTGGGATTGGGGTAAGCCAGGGTTCAGGGCACACGTACCTCATTGTTCACCTCGCAGTCCATCTCACAGTGGTTGTTGGCGCCACACTGCTGGGCAGAGAGCAAGGACCATAAGGTGCCTGCCAGTTCCCCCCCTCCCATCACACTTTCGTACTTCTGAGTCCCCAGGCCATCTGCAACAGCCACTGCCTCCCCATAAGGCACAGGAACCACTCTGAGTGAGTGGTAGGGGTTCCTGGGGGGACTCGGTACTGCTGGGCTTACTGCCCCCACCCCGGCCCAGGTACCTTCTGAGGCTGGTCCTGGTGGGTACGGTTGCTGGCTAGCACCTTGAACTTCTCAGCCCAGGCCTCTAGGTCCAGCTTAACACCTACCACTATAGAGGACAGCAAGGGGCCATCAATGCCCGCCTGCCTGGGCAGCACCCTGCCCATCATCTCTTTCCCCACCTCCGCCCCAGGCACTCACCTGCTGGCCTCAGTGTGTGTCCGCCCAGGCTCAGCTCCACAGCCGTGCTGACGAGGATGCCCACCGTGTCATTCTCCAGCTCCAGTGGCCTTAACAGGGCTGGAGGTAGAGTGGGGAAGTCAGGAGTAGGGGCTGGTGGCCACACTGACCACTCTGTACTGGGCCTGTGGACCCAGGAGCCCAAGCCAAGCACCCAGTACCCAAGGTAGTGCTGACACAGCCTAGCTCTGTCTTCTCATCACTCCCAGTCTCGGCTAGCCTCATGTTTGAGAGGAGCCTCAGAGAGCAGAGCCCAGCCCTGGCCGAGCAGACAGGGAAGCCTCAACTTCCCACCTGCTGGGCACCTGGGAGGACACTCACCATCCTGGTGTGGGGGTTTGAAGACATAGCCGTGGTTGTCCAGGCTACGGCGGTAGAAGCTGGCATTGAAGGGCTCCGGGTTCTCCGTCCAGTCCTCAGCTGCTCTGGTTATCCGAGACAGAGGTTGGTGGAAAGGGGGGTGGGGTGGGGGACAGTGTCTCAGCAGGTGCAAAGAGGCCTATGGGCAGCGGGACGGAGGCAGGGTCCCAGGTAGGGGCAGGGTGTCGGGTGGCAGCGTAGGTCACTTACTTGTTGGGGAATACGCGGGTGATGCCGCCGTCCGTGGCAGCGAACACGGCCAGAAGGCTGTACCTGGGGGGCAGCAGGGAGGTGAGTCACAGGCCCACCTTCTTCAGGGCAGGGCCAGGGCCTCTGGGCCCATCCCAGCCTCCTGCCCCCACAGGCTGGGTGGTGCCTACGTGTTGAGGTCCTGGTCCCGCCACGCGCGCTCCACCAGCTGCTGTGTGATGCCCGTGTCCAAGATGAGGTTGTGCAGAAGGAAGTTGTTGCCTGCAACGGGAAGGTAGGGGTGGAGGGGGTGGCTTCTTGTGGCTTCCTGCCCCCTCTCTCCCACACACCCAAGGCTCCAGTAGGAGCCTTCCCCACTGCCTGGCCCAGGCCCTGCCCTGGGCTTGGGTCTGCATCACACCTGCCCGGTCTCTGGCTTCTTTCGGGCTGCCCCCTTGAGGTCTGGGCACTGCCCAGACCCGGCGGCCCCACCAGGCACTCACACTGCTTGGAGTCTGGAGTCACTTTCTCCATGAGCTCAATGAAGTTTTTCAGGAACTCGGTGTTGTTGTCTGAGGCATTCAGGTCCTTGCAATACTCTCTGGGGGTGGGGAGGGGCAAGAAGAGTGGGCTTGGGGGGCTGGACAGAGCAGTAGGGTTGAGGCTTCCCAACAGGCCCGCCTGGCCATTGGCTGAGAAGCCCGGGCCTCAGCGGGGGCATGGGTATTCCTACAGGCTACGTGCCTGGCAGGCTGCCACGTCTGAGTAGGGACAGAGCTGACACAAGAAGGATGGTCCGTGTCCTCCAACCTGGCAGATTCTCCCTCCTGGGGATAGCCCTGCGGAGCCTCCCACCCCTCCTGTGTAGCTGGACCCAGATGGCCCCCGGGGGAGGCCCCAGGGAAGGCCCCCCGGCCAGCTCGTCCCCCTGTACGCTGTAGTGTTCCTGAGGGCACAAGGTGGGTGGGCAAGTGCCAGCACTGCCTTAGCCTGAGTGTGAGCCCTCAGCCTGCCGCTTCCTGGCCTGGCACCTCTGGACAACTCACTTAAGCTCCCCGAGCCTCAGATTTTTCCATCGTACCACAGAGGGTGTCAGGAAGTCAGTGGGAATGCGTGGGGCCTCCGACTGGTGATTCCTTCTGCCCGGGATGCTCTTCCCCCAGAGGTGGACAGGCGAAACCCCTCACTTCCTCAAGGCCCTCGCTGGGCTCAGCCTCTGGGTCCAGACAACGTGGGAGCTTTGGGGGCACGGGAGGCCTGCTTAGGGCTCTGCTCCCCAGGAAGTCTGGTAGATGGAGCTCTCTCTTCTGCCCAATCGCTCATTCACACCCCTGCCACCAGAGACCTCCCCACTGGCCTGGACGCAGGCAGCCTTGGGAGTTTTTTGAAATGTGCTGCTTCCCTAGGCTGTGCCCACGGTTTGCTGAGGGCACCTGGTTCGGGGTCTCAGTCCCCACTTGCTCTCTGGCCCCGATGGCCTTTGTGCAGTGCGCAGCCTGTACTTCTGTGGTAGGGGGCACGGCTGACATATCCAGAGTGACACCCGTAGGTTGTGCTTCAGCTACAACTCCCCTGCAGCCCCTCCCCCCTCCCCAACAATATGTACATTTACAGCTGTGGATTACTTCATTCGCTCACCCAGCACATATTTATTGAGTTCTCCCGAGCCAAAGATACAGAAGTGACAAAAACAAACCCAGTCCCCTCTCTCAGGGTCACGTGGGCCACCCAGGCCTTTTCACTCATTCCCACCATCACTCATGCCCACAGCCCACCCCACAGTACATTCAGACTCTTACAAATGTACACAATTACTCACAAATACAAACACACATCTACAGAGAGTCAAGAGAAATTGGTGGGTGCATGCACACACATGCACACACATGGAGGTTAGGAGTGTCCAGAGCCCCCGGGTGGTGCCTGAGAGTGCCCATGGGTCCAGAGCCAGGTCATGGGGGAGGGCTTCACCACGGGGGGGGGGGGGCTGTTGGTCTCCTCACTTGTGGGCCAACAGGCAGAGGGTGGGCACCCAAGGATGTGCGTGTGCATGCTGAGTGTGCACTTCAGGGATGGTCCAGGGCGCTGGGCCCTGAGCCCTCACTTGCCAGAGCAGCTCTTCGAAGCCCTTGTACTCCCCACCTCCCCCAGTCCCCTGTGAGCCACCACCCCTAAGTTCAGCACTGCCGACGGGGGCTCTGGCTGGCTCATCCCCAGACCCACACAAACACTGACTGACACAGGACAAGGCTGGGGTGCAGGGTGGGGGGTGGGGAGGGCGCCACAAACCAGAGCAGCAGCTGCGCAGGGAGGGGTGTGCTGCGGACAGCCTGCCCAGGGCAGAAAGGGTCCTTCCTGGTGGCCTGGGAGGGCAGGGAAGATCGGCAGAGTCTGGAGCCCTCCCGCCCCAGGCCTGGTGGGGGCTGGAGCTGTGGGCAGCTGGCCACTGCTGCCTGGTGGGGCGGCATGGCCCGGGTATGCACAGGGCCGCACATACGGGGCTATGCACGGGGCGGGGCGACACCGCACAGGACACACACACGCACGCACGCACACACACAGAGCTCCAGGCAGCCGTGCAGGAGGCAGGGCCGGGGCGGTTGGGGTTGGGGTTGGGGAGGACACCTCAGCAAGGCCACACGCAAGCTACCTGGGAGCAATGAAAACATGTCCTTCAGACTCAAAGCTGCTGGGGAGCAGGAACTCAAAATCTGCAACAGAAACGGGGGGTTATCCGGCGGGGGCTGGGGAGGCAGGAGGCCAGGGGGCTCAGAGCTGACGGGGCTGGAGGGACAGGGAAGAGGGTGGCTTGAGGGAGGGGGGAGACACCAGCAAAGAGGGAACCCGCCACTTCCACGTTCAAGTTCGAGCCAGAGAGAAGGGGCGGGCGGAGAGAAGGGGCGGGCGGGGAGGGGGTGGAGGGCCTGTGGTGACTCCGGCATCGCGGGAGGAGGGCAGTTATAGCCAATATGTTGCCCAGGCCCGGTCCTCTGTGGGCAGTGAGTCCCATGGCGTGGCTGTATGTGCTTCCATACGGCTGTATAGCACATATACACGGACATACACACACACATATATATACACACACTGCTATATATATGCATGGTCTGGGGGAGGTGCCGGTCTCGCTCTTATCGCGTCCGTAATGGAAAACACCGCATGCTGAGCTTCCTTCGCCTCCAAAGAGACTTTGAGGAAGGGAATTGGCTTTTGGCTGCGGATTTTTATCTCTCTTTGCTGCAGCTGTTTGCATTTTTGGTAGGTCTTACTTTTGTTCTGTGTCAGGCATCAACATGGCCAAACCGAGGGGATTTCTCACGGGCAGAGACAGTCCAACCAGAGACGGTGTGGGCAGCTGGGGCTGGGCTGCAGTGCATTGTGGGGGTCCCGCGGTCCTTCCTGGGCTGGGAGGCTGGGTGAGGGCAGAGGGAGAAGAATGGGCCTCCACCCTTCCTAGGACCTGCCTGGGTTCAGAACCAGCCCAAGAGGAATGCTGGGGCTCCACAGGAGCTGTGGGGTGCTTTTGAGGGATCCTGTGCACATGTTTGAGAGAGAACACATACGTACATGGGAGAGGATGTGTATTTGCAGGAGCGTGCATGTGTACGAGTGTTTCTGTGTGGCTTTGTGAGTGAATCTGGGGTTTCTCTGGGGCCTCTCCCTGCCAGGCTGGATCAGCTACCTGGCTGGTCTGCATCTTGGAGGCGTGCCCCTGCCCCTTGGCCTGTTGCACTCTGGGCAGCCCACCTTCCAATCCTGTCTTCACCAAGCTTCCGACCTCTTTGTCACTGTAGGGCTTTATTTTTGCAGAAGAGGGGTCTTCTCTGTTTCCAGATACTCCCACAATGCACTGCAAGATTCCGGGAGGTGGACCTGGGGTGCCTGGAGGGGCTGGGCAGTCACTGGTTGGACTGTTGTTTTCTGATGGGACTGTGAGGTAGGGTTTGGACACAGGCCGACAGGGAACGGGGGTAGGGGAGGGGAAGGAGGAGAAAGAAAAAGGAGGTAGGGAGACTAGGCTATAGTTGTCATTGTTACCAGAGCCCTGCATTTCTGGGGACACTGGGAGGGATGTGGAAGGAGGAGAAAAGACAACTCAAGCCAGTGGGAGTAGGGCCTGTCCCCCACCCCGACCCAGGCCACGGGGACCAGCTCTATCCCTTTTGCTGGACTAGGCTGGACAGGGCCCCTTGGGCTTCTTGGGGAGCCCTGGCTTCCAGGCCATCCCCTCTTGGCTCTCTGTGCCCATCTGCCCCGGCACTCCCTGGGAGGGGTGTCTCTGTGCACCAGTGGTAGAGACCCTCGCATGTTTCTCTCTCTCGCTCCCCTTATTCTCCACCCAAGTCTGGGAGTTCATTGCCTACCTTTCTCCGGAGTCTCTGGCTTGGATTATGTCTAAGTGCCAGAACCTTTTTCTTCACTCCCAGACTGATTCCCTCCAACCTGTTTCGCTGGCCCTTGGGGTCCAGACACATTTCCTTTCTTCCTGGCTAGGCTCACCATCCCCGAGTCTGCTTTTATTTCCCAGGGGAACACCTTCTTCATTGCTGACCACCTGCCCCAGCGGCAGTGGGTACCGCGGTTGGGCTGGGCCAGTAGGCTTTAGCAAAGTGGTAGGGGCAGCAGGGGACAGGGGTGACAGCACCTAGGCAGGTGCCCAGGATGGTTGGGTCTGCCTTGCTCTCCCAGTGGTGTGGCTGATGCCCTATCCTGCCCATCTCAGAATCAGGGTGGGGGGCTTCCAGAGCCTTCTGTCACCCCTTGGAGGGCTGTCAACTTTGGACCAACTGGCAGAGATCACAGGGGGGAGAACTATCCCAGAGGAAGCCTCAGGTGGCTGGGGCTTCCCTTTCCCATAAGCCTCTCATAAGCCCTGCTGAGGACTCCTCTAGCCCCTGTCTATCAGGCCCCCTGCCCTGCTGGGTGGGAGGTGGTGGAGAGGCATCCAGCCCACTGTTGAGTTGTCTTGGAGGGACAGAGAAGGTGGGGATGGCAGGGACCTGCCCAGAGGGAGCAAGGAGGATGAAGAGGGGGGCCTGAGCTCTCAGAACACCCGGAGACCACCCTGCAGGCAGGGCCAGGAGCAGGGCCGCTGGCTGTAATAGGGGTTTAGGGATAAGGGAAAAGGCAAGAACTAGAGGAACCAAGGGGATGCTGGGAGGGAGCCCTGGAGAGCAGGGGTTTGGCTGGTCCTGGGCAGGGAGGGGGGCAAGCAGGGGTGTGAGGGTGGGTGGGGTGGGGAGAGGAGAGTGCACTGGTTCTGAATATACTTGCCCTTCAGTTTGCTGATTGGCACTGGGACAGTCCACCAAGAGAGAAAGCGAGGAAAACAAAAACAACACAAACACAAAAACAAACGAAAAGGGGGAGGGAGAGGGGGGGCACAAACAATATTTTATTCAATGGCTGTTTGAATGAAAATATTGTGTCTCATCATCATACCGAAAGGAAACTTCTTGCAAAAAAACGACATGAGAGAGAAAGAGAGAGCGAGAAAACTCAAAGGAGATGAGCCCCTTCGGCCAGGCAGGTGGGGGGCGCCCGGTGGGGCCGGAGCCCCAGCCTCCCTCCCAGTGACCTCGGGCGGTGGGCAGGCGGGGCCGCAGGCTCCGGAGGCCTCTCGGGGGAGGCCCAGGGTGAGCAGGACATGCAGGGATGAGCCACAGGCAGAGGAGTGGGAAGGAAGGAAGGAGAGAGGTCCAGAGAGGAGGAGAGAGGGCGAGGGAGGAGGAAGAAGAGGCAGAGAGGGTGGGATGGGGGATGAAGATGGGGAAGAGAACAGAGGGAGGGAGGGAGAGAAAGTAGGGATGCTGGGGTAGGGGAGAGAGGGAGAGAGCAGAAAGGAGAGGGAATGGGGGAGACAGAAGGTGGGGATATAGGGAAAGGAGAGAGGAGGAGGGAGGGAGAGAGAAGGGAGAAGGGGAGAGGAGGAGGAGGGAGAGAAGTGGGGAGAGGGAAGGGCAGTGGGGGTCGGAGCAAGGTGAGAGGGGCGGCTCAGGGAGGAGGAAAATGGAGGAGGATGAGTGAAGGGGGCGGAGTAGGGGGAGAGAGAGACCCTGCAGGGGGGGGGGGCACCACAGGGAGAGAGAGCTATAGGGCACAGGGGAGAGGAGAGATGAGAGGGGGGGTGTCTTCCAAGAATGCAGCCCCCAGGGGTATGCGAGGGAGGCAGGCTAAGGAGGGAAGACACGCAGTAGGAGAAACTAAAACCAAAAACCTCAACGGAAATCATGAGAGAATGATCTGGAACCAAATCTGAGAAAAGGCGAGCATGCAGATTTCCACAGACTTTCCGACGGCTGGTGCCCCAGCCTGCGGGTGCCTGGGGGGTGGGCAGACTGGGCAGGGGGGGCTGCCTTGCCGCCAGTGGCTGGCTATGCTGCCTGGGGCCGGCCAGGGTGCGGGGCAGAGGCAGGGGTGCAGGGCGCAGGCAGGGGCTGGGCCACTTACACTTGACCTGCAGGATCTGGTCGCTGAGGTTGGCTTGGAGGTAGAAGGTGCTGTAGGGCGGGAGCACAAGCCCTAGGCTAGGGAGGAGGGGAGGGGAGGAGCGTATGTCACTGCTGGGGAGAGGTGGGCCACACTGGCATCCGGCCCCCCGCCCCATGGCCTCGGAGCCAGGCAGAGTGGCCCAGGCTATGACGTCCCCTCTCCTGCCCACCAGGGCCACCTTTCCCTGTTAGCTGTGGGAGATTCAGTCCCCGAACTCTCCTGAACGCCTCAGAATGACCAGCCCCAAAGCAAGTCCCCCCCCCCGCTCCCCCTCCCCCAGCAGCCCCTCCCGCCCCAGGTACCCAGCCGGCCTCCTCAATCAGGCCAGCAGCACACTCACAAGGGGCAGAGCACTGTCAGTGAGCTAGGCTGTTGGGTGCACAGCCATGGGAGTGGGGTCCTCGGTCCCCAGAGACTTAGGTCATGTGCAAGCCAGTGAGAAGCAGGGCTGGCGCTAACACGGTGAGGAGCAATCACAAGCTGGGACTGGGGTGGGAATGAGACCGGCTCTGGGGGGCACAAGAAGACAGCCTGCACGGCCTGGGCCTGACCCACAAGGGTACCTCCTCCGAGGGCTGTGGTGCCTGTTGACAGCCAGCCTGGGGATGTGCTGAGGGTGACATCCTGGGTGCAGATACCCAGGGATACGATCCAGGCAGGGGTGACGTGAGAGGGTGGTGTGGCATGGGGAGACATCAGATGCACTGTCTTGTCTCTGTCCTGTGCTCTCAGGAAATGGCCCTTGTTCCTGAAGGGCCAGCGAGAGGCCCTTGGGGGACCGAGAGTCCCGGGGTGAGTAGTGAGCAGCCCTGGCTGCTGGTGCCCCACTAGGATCATGGCTCCAGCCACTGAGCACCCACAGACTGGGTGGGGAGAGGGCTCAGACTCTGGGCTCTGGGGCTGCCCCGCCCCTCCCTGCCAGCCCCGCCCCACTCACCTATAGTTGGTGCTCCTTATGGGCACCCAGGTGTAGTTCCGCACCACCTCGTCTACGTACCTCTGAGAGAAGAGGCTGGGTCAAGTACTTGGGCCAGTAGGCAGGGATGGGATGGAGTGCGGGAGGATGCCCACCCTGACTCTGTCCCCCTCCCCCATCTTCTCACCTCGTCCAGGGACTTGACCAGTGTTCTGATCTGCTTGTGGCCCTTGTTGCCATCGATCATGCTCCGACGGATCTGGAAGGGCCAGAGACGTGAGGGGTGCGGTCCCTACTCTCGGCTGCTCTGGGTGCCGCCATCCATACTCCCCTCCTTGCCCTCACCTCCTCCTTGTTCTCATCCTCCAGCTCAGCATCCAGGAAGTCCAGAGTCACCGGCTCCCGGAAGTTGGTGGTCTGTGGGAGGCAGGGCAGGAAGTCAGGGGTCCCCATCTTGTAGGGTTTACCCTCCTCCTGACTGCTCCCTGGCTCACCTGGGACTTGAGGTTGGGGTGCAGCAACACGTAGCCGTTCAGGTCAATGGCAAACACGTAGCCGTTGGCTCCAAGCTGGGGGCGTAGATGGGGGGCTCAGAGCCTGGAGGGCCGGGCAGGGATTCCCCAGCCTCTCAAGCTCTTCCTCAGCCTGCTTTCCGTACGACTGAGGGCTGCTGTGTGCCTGCCTGGGCCAGGGGCCCCCACATGCCACGTGGCCTTGAACCTATTTCTCAAGTCAAGCCCAGCACGCTGGCGTCCCTTGTTAAGGCTGATGGGCTCCATGGGACCACAAATCGATTTGGCCTTCTGCCCCCATGACTCCTGGTTCTCTTGGAGCTGTCAGTCGGCCGGACTGCTCTGTCTCCATTGGCCCCTCAGCGCCGCCGTCTCCTCCCTGCACCCCCACTTCTGCCTCCTCCTGGTCCCCATCTCAGTAGAGTGCCGAGGGAGAAGGGTACCCCGTCCAGACATAAGTGAAGGAGGAGTGAATGGGACCCTGGGCTCACCCTTAGCTCTCTAGGCTGCTTTCTCACTGAACATGGAGGCCAACCACACGGGGCCCTCGGGTCGAGGCAAGCTGTCACACATGTCCCATCCCCCACCCCTTTCACAACCAAGACTGAAGCTGCCTTCGCCACAGGCCCTGGGCCAGCCACACTGACCTTGCGCCTCCCCTGGTTTCTGATTTTGGTTTTCACCTTCAGTCCTTTGCTCAGAGAGTTTCCTGTAACTCCAAGGTATGCCTCCTGTCTATCCGACCGTCCAGGGGTTGGCAAACTACGGCCCATGGGCCGTTACTGTATGGCCAGGAATATTTTTTACATTTTTTTTTTTTTAAAGATTTATTTATTTATCTGAGAGCGAGCGAGCAAGCGTGCACACAAGTAGGGGAGGGGCAGAGGGAGAGAATCTTCAAGCAGACTCCCTTGCTAAGCGGCCTATGTGGGACTCTGAGCTGAAACCAAGAGTCAGACACTTAACCAAGAGCCCCTGTTTTTTTGTTTTTTTTTTTGTTTTTTTTACATTTTTAAGTGGTTGAAAAAGATCATGATGTGAAAATTAGGTGAAATTTAAATTTCAGGATCCACAAACAGAATTGTATTGGAACACAGCCATGCCCATTTATTTGTTTTATCTGTGGCCGTGCTCAGTACAACAGCAGAACCGGGTATGAGTATTTACACTGGCAGAGCCTAAAATATTCATAGTCTGGCCCTTCACAGAAAGTTTGCTGACCCCAGCTCTAGGCCCAAGGTCACCTCCTCCAGAAGCCTTCCCTGACTGACTGAATTCACAGGTCTCTCTGGAGGTGCTATAATCCCCATCAGACATCTCTGCTGAGCCTGGCTTGCGTCCACGTGGGAGGCAGAGCTGGGTGGATGGGCAGATGGACACTTACCGTGTAGTTTGGAGTCAGCCTCTTGATGTCATTCAGAGCCACATCGATGCCCATCACACCCAGGATCAACTGGTTCTGGGAGCAGAGGCATGGGGTCTGCAATGGGCTCAATTCCACGGGGGAGCCCCACTGTCCAAACCTCATGCCCAAGGCCTTAAGCTGCTCACAAATAGTTGCCTCTGTCCAGTCTGAAGGCCGGCCTGTCCCTCCTCCAACCCAGGCCTGCCAGGGGCATGCCTGACCCCCTCAGGCATGCCCAGCCCTTCCCTGGTGGGGAACCTTACCTTTTTCTCCCCAGGGCCATCCTGTGTCAGGTTGAAAACAGGGAGGGTCCCTGTCACCACCAACCCCAGCCCCTGAAGGGAGAGGAGGAGGACAGGTTAATCTCCTGTGGCCAGCCGTGCCCCACCCTGAGTGTCCAGAGAATGGGCTCAGGCACAGGCCCCTTTTTTTCTTCTGTTTGGTTTACTCCCATAAGGGGGCCCTTAAGGAACTTGACCTTGTGGGCACATCTGTGGGGGCCCAGAGGCCTTACCAGAGCATCCTCATACACGTTGGTCCATTGCACCTGCTTGGCTTCCTTGCCCGCCAGCACCATGGGCCTGCCCAATACATCCAAATATTCCTGGGGAGAGGGTGACAGGGGTCACAAGTCCACCTGCCCACTGCATCTTCCCTGTTCTGCCTCCCCGTATATCAGCCAGCCACCAGGGGGCGCTCTCACACCACAGCAGCCCTTCGCTCACACTGTGCCCAGGAAGTAAGGGGCTGGGAGGAGGGGGGAGGCCCTAGGGTCTCACCTGCGTGTTAATGCGGATGGCTCCAATGGAAGGGATCTCAAAATAGTAACCTGTGAGGGAAGGTGAGGCAGAGGTGGGTCTGGGTGGTACTTGGGACCCATGGCACAGGGGCTCCCGTACCCCAGGCTGTGTCCAGGCCCCCTCACTTTCTGGTGTCACTCCTCCCAAGCTCCTATCCCTTTAGTGCTCCCTTCCCCTGCCCTGTCAAGGGCGCTGATGCTAGGGAAGGGGCCATGAGTGTAGGGGTGTAAGGAAGCAGAGGCAGGGTGAAGGGAGGAGCCTGAGGCTGAAGTCCCTCATGCCGGGATGGTGGTGACATTCAGAGTTCACCCAGGGGCCAGGCCCACATGCATGGAGTGGTAGCTTGACCAGCAAACAGACACGGGAGCAGATAAGCCAGGAGATGGATGGACAACGGACAGACAAATGGGCAGAAAGATGCTCAGTCAGATGGACAAGTTTCATGGCCAGATAGAGAGATGGACAGTCATACGCACAGGAAGATGGATGGTGGGTAAACAGGCAGCTGGAAAGCTGGACACATGGATGGACAGGTGGACAAGCAACGTGACGGCCAGCAGGGCATGGCTGGCAGCCCTGGGGCGGGGACGCTGGACGAGGTACCTTTGTTGGCGCAGGCCATCCACTGCAGGGGCGTGACGTCATAGTTGTGTTGCCCCACGGAGAAAGTGAACACGCGCACCTATTTGAGGCTTGAGGTTACTGCTGTGGCCACAAGAGGACAGCCCTCCCCGGTACTGGGCCCAGGTCAGGGGGCCCCCCACCTGGGCTGAGCCTCACCGTCCGGTTGGGCCAGTTGTACTTCTCAAAGACATCCTGCACGCGGTCCTCACCGCCGTCCGTGAACATCATGATCATCTTATTGCAGTTGGCACGGGTGATGTTGGACTGGTTGGGGGTAGGTTTGGGGTCAGCAGCTCTTAGCCCCTCCCTGGTCCAGGGTGAGTCTCCCTCCCCCCGGAAGGCCCGGCCCTCAGGCCCTCCTCCCCACAGCAGATGGTGCTATCTGCCTGAGCTGCCTGTTGGGCGCTAACAAGGCCATCCGTCTTGATTTCCCCGGTTTCACCAAGCCCGGGCCTTGGCCTGTCCCCAGCCACCCGCTCATCCACCCACGGCGCTCACGTTCTGCAGCTGGTCGAAGGCGTACTCAAAGCCGGCCTTGTAGCCTGTGGTGCCCTTGGCCACCATGCCCTGCACGGCCTCCTTGAACACCTTCTTGTTACGCACATTGGCTTGCACCAGGTGTGTGAAGCAGGACACAGGCTGCGCCTTTTCATTGAACTGCAGGGACAGGGCGGGTGGTGAGTCACTGAGTGCCCCCACCCCTCAGGCTGGCCGGGGCACTCGGCACCGGCTGCGGTGACCCATTCCTCACCCGCCCGCCACCTTGGCACTCACCGAGGCCACGTTCACATAATCGTCATCCGAGAGCGTGTCCAGCATCTCACAGACAGACGTCTTCATCAGCTTCAGGGTCAGGCCGCTCACGCTGCCGCTCCTGGGAAGGTCATGCAGGTGCCAGTAGGCCTCAGGTGCTCTCCTGCTGTTCCCTCATGAGGGTCCCAGGCGGCAGATTCTCTCCCACCCCCACCCCTCCTGCAGGCATCGCTCACTCACACATCCACGATGATGACCATGTCCTTGGGCGACGAGGCCCCCTGGATGTACCTGCCCGGGAGAAGTGTCAGTTAGGGCCAGCCTCACTAGGACCTTGTGGGTCCTTTCTTCCTTCACCCACATACTGATTCTACTGAGCATCCACCGCATGGGCCAGACAGCGTTCTAGGCACCGAGGATACCACATTTAATAAAACGGTCCTGGGGCGCCTGGGTGGCTCAGTTGGTTAAGCGACTGCCTTCGGCTTAGGTCATGATCCTGGAGTCCCGGGATCGAGTCCCGCATCAGGCTCCCTGCTCAGCAGGGAGTCTGCTTCTCCCTCTGACCCTCCCCCCTCTCATGTGCTCTCTCTCTCTCTCTCATTCTCTCTCTCAAATAAATAAATAAAATCTTTAAAAAAAAACAAAAAACAAAATGGTCCTGGGGCGCCTGGGTGGCTCAGTCAGTTAAGCGTCTGACTACGGCTCGGGTCATGATCTCGGGGTCCTGGGATCAAGCCCCGCGTCACAGTGTCCCCTCTCAGTGCAGAGTCAGCTTGTCTCTCCCTCTGCCTCCCTCCCCCCCCGCTTGTGCTCTCTTTGTCTCTCTCTCTCAAATAAATAAAGTCTTAAAAAAAAATGAAACTAAAACCGTCCTTGCCCGTTACATGAGTGACCTGGTCCCCCAGCACATGAACGAGCCCAAGGAGGGCTGAACAGGTGATCCAGAGAGGGGGCAGGAGGTATGTTCCCGGGCCCCAGTGCTTGCAATGTCCCCTGGCCTGGAACAAGGCTCCAAGGTCTGAGTCCTAGCTGTGTGTGGGATGGAACAGGGAGGGAGGAGGTCACGGGGTACCGCAGGAGAGGCAGAGCAGAGGGTGGGGTGTTCAGGGCTCAGATGGGGGGTGCGGGGGCTGGCGACCTGACAGAGGATATATCCACCCTCGGGAACCCCCACTGGCCCAATCCCTCAGTCCTGAGGGGGTGGAGAGCCAGGCAGTGGACGGGGGGCAGAGGCAGCTGGGAGGCCTGCCTGGGTGATGGGATCCATTTTCCAGCGGCAACGATGTGTGAAATGAAAATTGGATAGAGCTGGCTGCGCCCTGCTCCGAGTCCTGGATATCGGGAGGGAGGGGAACGGGCGGCAGAGGTCAGGGGGATGGAGGGTGTGTCCCTGCCCAGCTCCTCCTTGCTCACTCACCAGGGTCTCCTTCGGACATCGTACAGGTCGATTTTCTTGGGGGCTCGCCATGGGGTGGCTGCGGGAGGAGAGAAGGCGAGGAGGGGGGTCTGGCAGGGAAGGGCCTGGCCAGGGCCGGCTGGCCTGGCAGGAGTGGCTACTCCACAGCCCACAGGGTGAGCAACCACCCCACACGCCCCAGGATAAGTGGGCTGGGTGACGGAGGAGGATGGGTGCTGGGTGGACAGGAGAGATGGGCTGACACCCACCGGGATAGTAGCGAGTGACGCCCGTGGCACTTCCGAAGACCTGCCACAGCAGCGTGGGGTCCTGCCTGCGATTCTCGATGAACACATTCTCCAGGGCCTCTGTCCAGTTGAGTTCATTAAGGATGACAGTGGCTGTGGGGGAGACGGGGCGGGGGTGAAAAGTGCCCGGGCTGTCCCCCTGTTGAACCTCACCACGACGCCCATGCATGTACCCCACACTTAGCGAGCTTCACCTGCTTTCTGCCTGGCGGGGCTCTCCTTCCTCAGGGCTCAGCTGAGGGCTGCATCAGCTCCTCCAGGAAGACTTCCAGGTCCTCAACCCCTCCCAAGCCAGCTTAGCCTACCCTTCGGCCAGGCCCCACGGGATCAGGCAGGGCAGCCGTGGCCTGTGGCCCCTGAGAGGGGCTGTCCAGGTGGCAGGGAGTTGTAAATTGGGATGCCCATCCAGCATGCTGCCTGGAGCTTGCAGCTGGTCCCTTGGGAGCTCACCCACTCAGCATGCACTCCAGGCTGCAGCCACAAGAAAGCAATTAAGGGCCCAATGATGGGGCAGGAATTATTCAGCTATTAAGGTACCTGATAAGCTGGAAGCCACTCAGCTCCATGATTAATCAGCTGGGGCCAGGAGCAGGCCGGGGCGGGGGCGGAGGCTCTTGGAGGGGCAGGGGCTGTGCCACGATCCTGCTCCGACACAGGCACTTGCACACACACGCACGCACACGCATACAGCCTGTGTACTCCGACACGTGTCTCTGCACTGGACCTCCGTGTTTCCAGCCAGGTGTTAAGAGTCCCTCGTCCTCGAACCTACCTGCCCAGCAGCCCGACTGCTGCCATGGGCACGGGGGCACGCATGCTCACACCTCCACAGCACGCTGCACCCATGGGAGGACAGCAGTGGGTCTTGCTCTCACAAGAGCAAGTTACCCCCACCCCCCTTTCCCCTGACCTCTGTGGCGGCACACGTGTGATCCCCTGGCCGGACCCACCCCGACACACACTCACAGAGCGAGGCTTCTCTCAGACGAATGCGCTTGGTCCTGCAGATCGCTCAACCAGGGCAGAGACTCAGGATGGCTTGGGCAGCACCCCCATCCCCCAACTCAGGACAGCCCTAAATCTGGCCGATACGTGTGTGTGCACGTGCTCTCTCACGTGCAGCGAATCTATCTCTGCGTATAGGACCCTCAGAGAAACCCGCCAGGGGCTGGCCACCTACTACTGCTGGGACTCTGTACCGAAACCCCCTCCCCCAGGGGCTGTTTTTCTCCTCCGGTTTCTCCCACTTGCCTTTCTTCCCAGGCGGAGCCCTGATAGATCCCTATCACAGATCCACCCCAAGTAAGACTCAGAGAATGCCTTCCAAAGGCTCGGCTCTTTGGAGGAGGGCCTCTGAACACTGAAACCTTTAAAGCAGGCGAAGAGCTGTGATTTAAAGAGACAAATGCGCAAGGTTCTGCCCATCGCCCAGGGGGCGCGGACACATCCCTGGGCACGGGGCCCTCTGCTCTCGCCCTCCGCCCTGCAATGTGGGGCCTTTGCTGCATCGTGTCTGCTGCCTAATCTCTCTCCCTCTGCTCCCACTCCCTTCTCTCTGTCCTTGTAGCTCCCCTTAACTGACCATAATGTGAAAACAAAAACACATTTCTATCATTGGCTGTGCCTATTGAACAGTATGTTATGGTCCCGTTCCTAATTTAGAAACTTAGTGACTCGAACAATTTCTATTTTTCTCTTTAACGAAAAAAATAAAGCCGGTTCTCAAATGTTTCATACGGTACTGCCTGCCCTGGGAGAGTCTGCCTGGTGAGTCCCAACCCTCGCTGGGCCTCAGTTTCCCCATCCTCCCAAGGAGAGGCTTAGAGCCGACTGTCCTGGAAGCCCCTCTCGCTGCTGGCACAGGGGCATTTCTGACTCAGGTCAAGAGCCAAGAGCAGACCCCCGCCTCAGCGGGGCTGTCCCTGTGGGTACCCATGACCACATGCACACACCTGCATTCACCGTGAGACACACTTGTGCAAACACTCCGGCCTCCCCGCCTGGAGAGGGCCTGCTACTCAGCCCCACGTGCACACACCCGCACCCACGTGCACACTCAGATCACGCTGAGCTGGGAAACGGGGACCATGCCCCCTCAGGCAGGCGATTACAGATTTAATTAAAAGTGACACAGTAAATAAAAAACATATAAAATGTAATTTGTGTGGGTAGCGAGGGGTGACTGGGGAGGGCGGTATGGCTCCTGTTTTAATTAGCGTGCCTGCCTGTGATAGTGCTCCTCGACTGGCTCGGGCAGGTGGCCTGAGGGAGGCCTGTGGCAGGGACGACAGGGGTGGGGGCAGCACCTATCCTCACCCCTGCCTGAGGCTGCCTAGAAGTTCTGGCTGACCCGAAGGGTGGAGGGGGGCCTTCCTGAGGCCCCTGCAGGATTCCCTGCATTCTGGAGACTACCCAGAAACTCTGGGACCTGTGTTCCAAGACCCTCCACCCAGGGGGCCCCTTGGAGTCTGAGGTTGCCTTGTACATGCTCACAGAATTATGCCCAAACCACCAGACCCCAGGGCCCTGAAGCCCGCTGCTAGAGCTCTCTCTGTAGTGCTTGACTCGGTCTCTTCCCCCTACACCTCCCAAGATCTTCAGGAAGTTCCTCCTCATGTCTGACTCAAATCCTTCCAGCTGTAGTGACTTGGTTTCCCCACTGTGCAAAGCTGCCCTGTCCCTGGACAAGGAGGGAGATGCTCCAGGGCTGGCGTCCGTGAGTGAGGGACTGCTCCCTGTTCCCCCAGCCCCTGTGTTCATCTGATGTGGTAGCTCCTCAACCATTCCTACACGGGGCCTGGGAATGGGGGACGGCGGGGAGGAGCTGCTCTGGGGGCACGTGGGGCACATGTGTCCACAGGGGCAGGAGACTGTGTGTGCACAGCGGTGAGAGTCTGAGCGTTAGCGTGAGGCCATGCCTGAGAATGACTTGACGCCTGCGTGTGGATGTGGGTAGCGGGGGCTGAAGGCAGACGGCACTGGCTGAGCACTCAGGACCTGGCAGTGCCCAGGCCGTGGGCCTTGCTCCCGTGCTGGCTGCGGAGGGCGGTTTCTGATCGCTCTGCACACTCACAGCCTTTGTAGATGTCCGTGGGGATCTGCACGGCCGTGTACGAATAGTTGACTTTGTTCTTGAAGTTTGAGTCCTCAACGAAGTCCAGCCTGAGGGTGCTGACCTTGGACCCCCTCTCCACATCCTCACTCTCAGGGTCATCCTGCAGAAAGGGATCCCCCCCCACCGCAGTCACGTCAGGGCTGGAAAATGGTGGAGTGGGGTCAGACAGCTCTGCAGGCAGGAGAGGGCCAGAGTCTAGGTGATAGGGGCATCTCAGAATCAGAGACGGGGAGAGATGGAGAGACACAGGGACAGATGGACAGGGGGTATGGACCCCTCCCCCAGGAGGCCTGTGACTCCCACCTGCCCCTGGCCACCCCACCCACCATCCCTACATTTGATAAACCCAAATTCCAAAACCCAAACCAAACTTCCCCACATTCTTAGAAACCAATTATCAATGAAGGAGATGAGTCCCAGTGAGAAAGAGCAGGCTGCACACCTCTGCTTTCAAGGATGGGCTTGTGTGATCCCAGGGAGGCCTAGGCAGCCCTTCCCAGGAGCCTTGGGCTCCCCCCCGTGGGGCCCCCCATCCCCTGCATGGAGTTCCTTTGGCACCAGCGAGTGGGTCCTTGCCCCCTCTGGGGGAGGGTCACCACCCCCTCAGCAGGTGGCTGTAGGGGCTGAGTTTGGGAGGGGGAGAGCTGGGCTGGGGTGGGGGCTAGCATTGAGACCCCGTAACTTCCAGAGGGAGGGTCCTCAGCGCTTGCTAGCAGAGGGACTGCAAAGGCCCCTGTTGACTTTCTAAAATGAGCTGCAGCCGTCTGACAGGTGCCAATTACAGCATCTCTCGGCCGAGCGGGCTGCGCATGCGCCGTGCACCCCCGCCCACCACCACAGGCTGGCAGGAACGGGTCTGCCGCTACAGCGCTGATGCCGCAGCCGAGCGGCGGGGGTGGGGTGGGGGGGGTGGGCAGGCATGGGTGCAGGTGTGCAAGGGGGAGGGGAAGATGGTGGTAGAGAGTGAAGAGGAAGGCAGGGAAGAGCCAGACGGGGAGGAAAGGAGGGATGGAGACCAAGGCGGGGCAGGGGCAGAGCTGGGGGCCTTGTGCCCCGGGAGGAAGGGATGTAAGCAGCTGGGCCATCCGCATGCCCCCTCACTGCCTCTCAACCCGTGTGATCACCGTCAACACCAGGCTCAGCTCATTTCCACCCCCTTGTGGCTCTGCAGACCCCACTGCTCATTGGGTCCTGGGCACACCCGCTATGTTCCTGCCTCCTGCTGCATCTTGTCTGGGGAAAGAGTGATCGTGCCTCCCTACCCAGCCAGATGTGCTCTGCCCACCCCAGGAGTGCTCCGGGTCTGTCCTCCAGCCTGGGGAATGAATTACTGCCTGGGTGGGGCCGCAGCAGGCGGGCCTGCGTGGGGGTCAAGGGTGGATTCTGTACAGCAAAATCCAAGCCATCTGCTGCCCTCCCCTTGCCCCCTCGCCCCCTCACCACGTGTGCGACTCTCTGCCCACCTCGGCACACCCTAGGAGGACCCTCAGAAGCTCAAGGATGCTGGGTAAAGCTGGGGCAGGCAGCTATCCAGCCTGCCGCCTCTGAGGCGTGAGCCACTCACGTTCCGCTTGCAGGAGGGGGAGGTGCGGGAGAAGAAAGCCCCCGAAATGTCAGCAGCAGATGAAGGGCGCTGGAAAATTTAATCTCCCAACTTTCCCAACTAATGTGACATTTGGATTCCGTTCTGATAAGCTATCAGCTGGCGAACTTTTTCCTTCCTTCTCTTTCCCCCACCCCCACCTTCTGGCTGGTAATTTAAAAGTAAATGGTCTAGAAAGATCTCTAACTGTACCTCTGGCAAAGATTAAAAAAACAAAACAACACAACAAGCAGGGGAGTCGGCAAATGTGTTCATGTCAAATTTTATAGAGGGCCAGGCTTTTGGCCTGCCCTTAGCCCAGCCCCACCCAGGGTGCCTCTCCCTCCTGGGGCTGTCCCTACCCCCTTGAGGGGAGGGGGGGGGCGTTGCAGGGAATCAGTGATTTAGAGCCAGGGGGCGGGGGTCCTGGGCACAGGGAGTTCAGGGGATCCTGGCAGGGGTCCGGGCACCAGAACAGCCAAGGAGCCTCTTGGCGCCACCCCCATGCCCAGGGGTTTTGTACGGTGGGCAACTGCAGTCTCCTGGTTTATATTTAATGCACTGATTGCTAAAATTACAGCCTGCTGCTGAGGGGGGTAAGGAATTAGATTCAGGGTCTAATTAAAGGTTCGCTCTTCATTTGAATTTCAGATTCCAGCTTTAATTTTAGCAACTTCTCTGGGAGCCACGGAGGCTCAGCCAAGGGGGAAGCACACCTGCTTTAGCCCACCCACCCCTCCTTCTCCGGCCCCCTGCCCGCCTGCCCTCCTCAAGGCTCACCCAGGCTGGCCTGGCACCACCGACCCTCTGCAGGGTTCCCTTCCTGCCTGCCCACCTCCAGGGGCACTGTCTACCTCCCGCTCGCCCCAGGAAATGCCCCCGGCCAATGAGCCCGGGAGAGGACCCCTGGATTTGGGGTCTCCCGCCCCAGCCAGAGCAGGTGGGACCCCAGAGACTGAGCTATTATGACACCTCTGTTTACAGAGGAGATAGTCAAGTTCAACTACATTTGCCTCCAAGGCAGGCAGATGGACTTGGGCCTTAGCAGGTTCACCAAACACTGTGCACTCTGTGTGCCCTGCCCTCTCGGACACTCTTGGCTCCTCTGTAGGTCCCCTGCTACCAAAACGGTCATACGGCTTTCACGCGAGGCCTCCGGAGATGGGGCGCCCAAACACCCACGAGCCAGTCAGGGGTGCTGAGACGGGAGCAGTGAGGGTCTGGGCCGTCCAGCGAGCCCCCGCGCCATCACTGCTGAGCCAGTGACCCCAGCAGAGCCCAAGCCCCGTCCTTCGTCTGGGGAACGGGCACACGGCTGGGCTGCCTCTGCAGCGGGGGCAAGCCTGACCGAGCTGGCGGGAGCCCCGACGGTGGGGCCAGCTGCGGGGGGCTCAGCACACGGAGGTACCTGCACCACGTGAGCCACACCACAGCCACGTCCCGGCCCTGCCTGCCCACCTCCAAGAAGCCCTCCGCGCTGCTCCCTCTCTCCTCCGCTCCCACAGTGCCCAGCCTCCTCCACGCTGGCACCTGGACTGACCCACGGGAGGAGATCCAAGCGCCTCACCACCTGCCTGGGGTCGGGCGCGGGGCCTGCGCCACCGCTACTTTGCAGGGTGACCTCAGAATGTGGGAGGGCGCTGAGACCTCACACCCATTTTACAGCTGCGGCTACTAGCCAAGGGATGGTGTGGGGCTCTGGCAGCTCTCCTCCCCCAACAGGGGTACGGCACTCACCAGCTCAGCGTCGGCCTTGGCATCGTAGTACAGGATATCTTCCTCCTGGGGGGAGAGAGAGGCCTTGACCCTCACAGCTCCTCACAAGGCTGCTTGAGGTGCAGCCGGGGCCCCCGCCCTGAGGCCGCCACCCGGATCCAGGGCAGCTTGGGGAGGGCTGGCTGAATTAGGCCGGGCATGCCCGCCCCCGCCCCAGACAGACACCCCCTCAGGGGCCCTCACAGGCTCCAGGGGCATGTGGTGCCCCAGGTTGGGTGGGGCCTCCCGGGGGCTCCCTGACTCCAGGACCGCTGAGAGGCGGGGTCAGAGCCAGCCTGTGTGCGGAGACTCTGGCTGAGGCAGTACTGGGGGAGTGAGGAAGATGGGAAAACAGAGCCGAGTCTGGGCCAGAGTGAAATAATGACTCGACACCGCATCTTCCAATTTCTTCTATTAAAAAGCCTGCTCATTACGGGCATGTACTTATTAATTATCTGTGATTTGTTGTGAAATGCAAGGGGGTTTACACAACAGGAGCGGGAGAAAACAAAGCCCGGCCCCCGCGCCTGCCTCCCCGGCCCGCTGGTGCGCACCCCGCCCGTCCCGGCCTCGCTCGCCTGCCCGAAGCCTGGGTTCTTGGCCATCTGCGCGTCATAATCACCGGCCACCCCGGGGACCCGTAACACAAACGGGCTAATTTCATGTTTAATGATCTTTAATCAGAACTGAGCATGGCTGACAGAGGCCGCCAGAAGGTGAATCTGGTGCCCTCAAGTGCCACTGGCCCCTCTCCTGCCCCTATGGGCTCTAGGGTCAGGACACAGGAGAAGGCCACCGTCCGAGTCACCCTCCTCTAGCGCTCCTCGGTGCTGTCTTGTACCGCAAACACCTGGTGCGTGGCCCTGGCAGCCTGTTTCTTTGTGGTCGAAAATGGGGGTGCTGACCAAGTGTGCTCCCAGCAAGCACAGAGCCAGCACTTACTCTCTGGGGGGCAGAAGTCACCTTGGCCACCCCTTTGCTGTGTGACCTCAGGGCCGCACTGCTCCCTCTCAGCTCCGGCTCCTCAGGCTTCAGGGAGGGGGCTTGGCCTCGGGGACTGCCTGGGTGCTGGGCCTGAGGCCGTAGTTTAAGGTGGTCAATATGGGGGCTTATTGTGGGGACAGTTGTGAGTTGTCTCCCACCAGAGGTCTGGGGGGTAGACGCCACTGGCTGGACCCGTAAACACAGTCCGAGCATTTCTGCAACATCGACTCCATGCCTGGCACCAGGCTTGGGCAAGACCACAGCAGCTGGATGGATGGAAGACCGGAAGCGACTTGATTGCTTCGGTCACCAGAGGCATCTGCTGCGTCCCGCGCTTCACACATGCTGGGTTTACGGGGCTCCTCCGGGAGCCCTGCGACCCTCCCCCTCATACAGATGAGGACACGGCAGGGGTAAGAGAGGCTTCGCACCCACGCTCCAACCCGCCTTCCCATTGCATCTCCAACCTTTGCCGCACCACCCACCCGGCAGGAGGACTGGAGCGCAGGTGGGTGCAGGGTGGGGGCCGGGGGCCGGGGCCCAGGCTCCAGGGTGCTTGGCCTTCCCTTGCGCCCGGCTCCGACCGAAGCACATAATGAAAGCTGACATTATATCAAACACAATAAGGAGTTTCGGTTGATGAAGATCATTCCTGAACACACAAACCCATTAAACCGAGGGGAAAAAATATCAATTCAACACACTCGCTGGCAAAAAGAAAATGTGATTTGTTATCTAAAAGGGGGTTATAAACACGGCTCTGATGCTCTTTCCCTCCGTAATGAAAACAGGCGGGCGTGGTGGGAGGACTGCAGATTAGAACATGGGGCTTCACTCGCCAACTTTTTAGGCAAACCTCCCGCAAGGACAGGAAAGGGCATGGGTGGGGGTCGGTAACTCTGGGGCCCCCAGGAGACACACGCCCCTCTCACAGGCCGGGCTGGGTCCTGCCTGCACTCGGGCCACCCCTGGGCAGCTGCCCCAATGGCTCCCTTTGTCTTTTTGTCCTGCAGTTTCATGGTCTCAGCAGAGGATCAGATGCTGGTGGCATCAGTGACACAGGGGAAATGTGTCATAGAAGAGGATTCCAGTGCCCTGCAGACAATGGGTGAGGCTCAGGAATCTGTATGCAGTCCTTGTCCCCCAGGGTCCTTGTCCCTACCTCTCCTACCTTGAAAGGGCCAGGCCAGGCCCCTTCCTTGGTAGAGAGAGGATTAGCATGGGATGGTGGCGGGCAAGGTCACATGTGTGAAAATACGTTGTAAACACAGCTGTGGTCTCTATGCTTGATGCGGTGTGGAGCTGGGGGTGTGACAGAATGGGGCCATCAGGGTTGGAGTGGGGGGGATCCCTGGAAAGGCCTCTGTGTCTGCTTTGGTCTGCCCAGTGCCCCGTGTCCACCATTACTGTCCTGCCGTGGTTAGACCACAAGGACGTGGTGCCTAGTGATTACACGCAGGGGCCTTGGCAAAGGGTCTTAGCCTCAAATCCTGACCTGAACATGTGTGCTCTGGGATCCCGAATGGTGAGTGAAGACTGAGCCTGAAGCCTCCGAAGTCCCCAGTGGCCCCAGGACTACTCCTGGGGGTCACCCCCATCTCATCAAGGAGGCAAGGGTGCCTGTTAAATCCTGTAGCCTCGGTGAGGCTTTCCTTCAGGGTCTTGATTTCCCACTTACAAAGGTGGGATGAAGATGCCCTACAGAGGCAGGGAGCTGGGTCTCTCCAGGCGCTGGGGCCAGCCCTACCTGTGGGGACCCTTATGTTTGCAACTCTGGTCCTGGGAGGGGCCGGAGGGTGGAGGAAACCCTCTGGTTGGGGAGAAATGGGCATTGTTAATGTCTGGGGTCCACACCCAATGCCCCCTTCTGCTATTTTAGGGGCCATTTTGCTCAAACTTGGCAGGGGGTGGGGGGAATCATCCTTCTGAACTCACATTTCTCCCCCTTGTGGATTTCTGTATGACGGATGACACATGAAGGGTGGGGCTGGGGGGCCCACATGGACTTTGTACAGACGACACATACCCTCTTCTTAGCTGGAGCTGAGCCCAAGAGAGAACACGAGGGGTGCCGGCAGGTGGGAAACAGGGCGAGGAGGTGAGCATGGGGTAAGCATGGGGAATAGCAGTTGGTGCCTATGTCTGGTTCTATGGGGTACAGTGAGGATGACTGGCCTTCCTGCCCTGGCCCACGGCCAGCTCAGCTCAGCCAAAAGGGCTGTTTTCTGAGAGAGCCGTCTGTCGCTGGCTTGGCAGAGAGGCAGGCAGCAGGCCTGATGGCTGGGGCAGACCTTAGGCCGGGGAGGCCACCTGTCCCGTCCAGCCGGCTCCTCTGGCCTGGTCCAGCCTTCACAGTCTTCCTTGTATGTTCCCGGACAGAGCTACCTCTCCCATCAGACCCCCCAGGGTAGGGCTGTGTCTCCCGCTTCAGACTCCCCAGGGTAGGACTGCTTCCTCCCTTAGACTCCCAGGGCAGCACTTTGTCCCCTGCAGGGCCAGGTGTTGGCACTGAGGCCCTGGGGCCAATGGCCTCTTCTGCCTCTTCCACCCATGCCCTGGCCCAGCTCCTCCCTGGTGGTGGTTCAGACAGCAGATAATGCCGGCACAGTGTGGTGCTGGGCCAGGCACGGTGTCCAGCAGGCGGGCCATCTTCATCTCCCCTAAGTGTTATGGGCACCAGAGCACCTGCTGCCTGTCTGCGGGGTCAGGCGACGTGCTGCCTCTCACAGGGGCCATGGTTTCCCTGGGGTCCAAGGGCTGTGGCCAGGCTGGGGTTCCCTGCGTCTGCCACAGCCAGTGTGTGGGGTCATGGCCTGAGACTAAGAGGGGAACAGGGGGCCTTCATGTCCAGACCTCTTTCTCTCTCTCGCGCCATCTCTGAGCCTGTCGACCCCAGGATCCCCCAAGTGCCTGGGCTGGCGTCGGTGGTGTGTGTGGATGTACTATACCACTGTCCACTCCTCAGAGGTCTGCATGTAGACCCACTGTGTGCCGCTGACATAGGGAGGACCATACCCTACTGATCACACAGTGGATTCCATGTGCCAAGCATCTCCTCTGTGCCCAGAACTGCCGGGTGCCATTCTCCCCATCTCAGAGGTAAGAAGACCGAGGCCCAGCTGCTCTCGGCCAACCTGTCCACAGGGCACTCGGCTGGGCACATGGACAGATAGTGGACAACACTGAAGCAGGTCCGACTGCTTCTGGCCTAGAGGAGTCTTGAGTGGGGCAGACAGATGAGTCCACTGGGATACTGGCCTGGGGCAAGCTGCACTGGGAACTGTCGGTGTTGGGGGCTCCCGAGATGGATGCTGGGGGCCGTGGGGGCCAATCCCGGGCTTGGGACTCAGCAAGAGGAGCCCTAGCGAGGTAACTGGAGAGGGAGAGGCGTTGCCCTTTTGAAGGAGGAGGGCAGGGCACTCCTGGGCCAAGGCCCGGCTTGCGTAAAGGGCCTGAGTTTGACATTGGCGTGGCTGCTCTCCAGAGCGCCCCATGGAGGAACACGCTCTTATCTGTACCTCCTGAAGGTCACTGGGAAGGACACGGTCTCAGGAGTGGGTGGTGTGCCTGCAAGCGACAAAGACGCCATCCCTTTCCCAGCCTCGAGGCCCCGTATCCCCCTGGCATGCACAGTCCCCACCTGCAGCTGCCGCCAGCGCCCCCCCCACTCCCCCCCCCACTCAGGGCGGTCTGGCGAGCCAGCTAATGGGCCCGCCGTCAGCGCTGATGCCTTTCAGCCAGGCAGCAGGGTGACTGCAGGGCTTCTGGGGAAGAGCGGGGCCCTGACCCTACAGCTGGGAAGGAGGGGGTGATTCTAGCTCCGCCCTGCCCGAGATACAGACAGATGCACAGCTGGACGGACTGAGGGGGAGGCCCGGTGGTCACTTCCACAGCTGGGGGCATCCCAGGTCGTGTCAAGGGGAGAGGGCCAGCCAGAGCCCGCTCCTGCCTCATCTCAGGACAGGAGCGCGCAGGGCCGGAGACGCCCCTACACTGTCACCACCTTGGCATCTCTATGCCCTGACGTGTGCAGTGGCCCTTTCGCACACCAGGCCTGGGCCAGCAGGCAGCATTCAACACCAGAGTCCTTTGCCAGATGGGGAAACTGGAGCCCAGAGAGGGGCAAACCCTTGCAGGGCCCCGTGGGGACTCGGTGTGCAGGGAGCACATTGTCTCCAGCATCACCCGTCTCAGCATCCCCGGATGCCCCTGAGACCTTGGTCCCCCTTCCTGGCAGGCCTCCACGGTGCCCATTCTGGCCTGGGGTAAGCTGTTCCTGCCTTAGGGAGTAGCTGAAAATCAGGGGTCAGGAGTCTGGCTGGATGATCCTTGTAAATTTTGGGTTTTCTGCCGAGTCAGGAAAAGAAAATAGGTTTGGGGCTAAGGCGGCCTCTTTGTCTTCTTGTCTGGGGCCTGGACTGGGAGGGAGAGAAAACCAGGCTGAGGGTGGGTCTTTTCATTCCCTTGTTCCCTGTTCCTTCACTCACTGTCCCGTGTCTGCTCTGCACACGGTCCTGGGTAGGGAGGGAGGACGCAGATATGTCAGGAACAAAGGAAGGGCCGGAGTAGGGGAGGCGTGGGGGGGGGGGGGGGGTCCTGGATGGCCAGAAGCTGGAGGGGCTGATGGACTGGGCCATGGGGGTAGCCTCACTGGGAAGGGACAGACAAGCCGGGCCGCTGGGAGGAACAGAAGGCATTCAGGCAGAGATCAGGAATGGGCCTGGAGTGAGGTGTTCAGCATGGCTGGGGCACAGGGAGGTGGGCGAGGAATGAGGTGGCCAAGGGGGGCAGGAACAGCCAGATCAGGGCTGGACCTTGAAGAAGATTCACCCGGGCGGGTGCTGTTTTATTGGTGGCAGTGTGATCTGAGTGGTGGGTGGGAGCACCGCCACCATGCTGTTTCTGATCAGGGGGCTGAGGAGGCATGGGGACCCGGGGATGGGTGGTGGTGTTGGAAAGGGAGGGAGAGAGAAGGGTGAGTCTTGAGCTCCTGGGGAGGCGGGGTCTGTCCAAGGAGTCATCCACTCATTTATGTGTCCACTATAAACGATCACCTGTTAGCTCCAATCCCACCTGAGCTCCCTGAGGGTAGCACCCAGCACTGACCAGGAAGCAGAGGAAGGATGCCATGGGGTGGGCGAGGCAGGGCAGGACTCAGGACGGCCCGGCGGGATGGAGACCAGGGATGAGGAGCAGACAGGTTCAGGGGGCCTGGATCATAGGCATGAATCCCCTGGGACCTGACAGCCTGGCTGTGAATCTCTGCCACCAGCAGGTGCCTCAGGTAGGTCTAACCACCTTGTGCCTCAGTGTTCTTATCAGTTTAAGTAGGGATAATAATCCACTGGCCCGCCAGATGTGCAAGACCCAGAGCTGGAGCGGCAAGGGCCTATCCCACCTTATTAGGCCCCGGGTCCCCGCAGGCAGCCCTTGGCGCCTCTCCCCGTGGGTAGCACAGAGACCCCCAGGAGGCCTGGCTCAGATGCCTGGGCAGCTGTGGAGGACACACGAGCCCTGCTAACTGGCCTGGTCCCTGAGGGTTCCATCATCCCTGGCATTGGGGGTTCCCTGGGTCTGGGAGGAAGCCTGTCTCAGTTTACCTTCTGGCTTACTGAGGCCCTCTGAGATGCTGGCCTGATGGAAAGGGTGCAGGTGTATCCAGCCCCCCCCCAAAGCAAACACAGCTGCCTGCATTTGTGAGGGCCACCTGTGTTTGAGACTGGCAGTCAATGAGGGTTCCCTTCCTTCCCCCACATTCTGGGCCCTTCTGCCCTCAAGAAGAGACCTACTACCACCTTCTCACCCCTCCACTCCCTTGGCACCTGGGCTCCTTCTGAGCTCTCTTGGTGGAAGGAGAGGCTTCTGTGGCTGTGACAAGCATGGTCCCTGATCCCAGTCGGACAGCCTCCTGGAAGACAGGCTGCTGTTCAGGGAAGTCCCAGGAAGGGGACAGAGTCCCCCTTTGGCAATGACTCTTCTAGGTCAGTGTATTACAGTCTGAAAGGTCCTGGAGTCAAGGGACTTCTTTGCCCTAGGGTCTCTCCAGAGTCTGGGCACATCCTTAACCTCCAAGGCAACACCAACTTTGGGGAGCATCACTTTAGAGCGGCCTGTCTGCCCTTGGGGGACCCCACAGCTCCTCTAGGGTGAAGTGAGTGGTTCATATCTGCACCCTGTGTCCCAGCACTGAGGGGAGCCTCAAATGTTTGCTGAAGGCTGGACTAAGGTTCCAGGCTCCCCTCCACAGAGCCCTCAGTGCTCCTCCAGTGAGTCTGGGCAGCGCCCCCTCCCCCGAATCCACATCTACCCTTGCTGGGGGTGGGCAGGTCATGCGGGCTGGGGCGGGCACTGCAGTTCTTACCTTGATGTTGTCCTGCCAGCGGTGGGCTTTCTGGAAGTTCTCTGCGGCGTCGGCCAATCTCTGAGGAACAGAGCATAGAGAGGTCACAGGCTGAGGGAGGCCCATGCCCAGCCCCAGCCCTCTCCATCCTTAGTGCTCCCTTGCCCCATGCTGCCACCTCCGGGATTCCTTGGCCCCAGACCTTTCCCAGCTTGCTGTGTGGGCCCTTCCCCCACCCACAGCTGGGTTCACATAGGACAGGTGAAGCCTGCACAAAGTGACCTGAGTGGCATCTCCATGGGACTCCCTGTACTTCAGCCCCCCACATCTCCTGCCCACAGGATGGCGGGGGGGGGGCCCCCAGGACGCAGTAGGACCCAGGCCCTGGAGTCAAGCCCCGTTGCCCCTCTACCTCGGACAAACGAGTGTCACGCCAGTGCCAAGAAGAGGCCCTCCCTAGTCAAGGGCGAACTGCCCCAAGGGACAGGCGTGCCTTGCTGATGCGTCTTTGCCACCAGCTGCTCAGGGCTTGGCAGGAGGTGCCCTCAGCACATCTCACACACCCAGGCCCACGACCACTGTCCCTGTCCCAGCTTCCTGAGCCCCTTCCCAGCATGGCTCTCCAAGCCTCTGTCCACACAAGCCTGGCCATCCCTTGGGGCTGGTTCCTGCACTCTCCTCCATCACGGCCCCTCTGCGTGTGAGCAGTCCCTCTATCCCACGCCCTGTTACCGCCAGGCCTGGCACCAGACTGTGCTGATGTGCGGAGATGTGGTGGGCCAGCCCTGCCCTCTCACAGTCTAGAGGAGGAAACAGACACAAAACTGGGTAGAACCACCAGAGCAGGAGGAGCTGAAGTGCTTCGAGGAAGCTTAGTGCTATGGGAACTTGGGGCATCGGGGAGAGCTTCCTGGAGGAGGTGTTGGTACTCTGCCACCCTCAGGGCCTGAACCCCGGCTGCCCAGAGATTCTTATTTTGCGCCTCTGTGGATCCTGTCCCTCCAGGAACTCTCGGGACTCCTAAAGATGGCCCTCTGGGGCCTCCCGCAGAGCTGAATGTAGTGAAGTCCTGTTAATCATATTGACAACTGTCACCACGAACTGGTCACTTGCTGCATGCCGAGTCTGCCACCAGGCCAGTGACACATCATGTGTAGCTGTCTCCATTCATGCCTGACAGGTCTTCCTCAGATGAGGAGACCCAGGCATGGAGGCAGTAAGCAGCCTTCCCAAGGTCACAGCGTGGGTCAGGCTGGGGCCCTGAGTCTGGCCCAGCCCATGACCAAGGTCTGAAGCCACCTTCCATGGGCCCACCATGCCTGGTGAGGGACAGGGCAACTCTTGCAGGGGAGGGGCTCTGGTCTTCCACCCCTGCCCCACTCCATCCCATGGGTGGAGCAGTGGGTCCTGCCTTCTGGCCTCCAGCCCTCACTCAGAAGGCCCTGGCCTCTTGGTATTTAGGACACACACTCCCATCCATCAGTCCAGGCCTGGGGTGGCATGTGGGCCCCAGAGGGGAGGTTCTAACAGAGCCTGGCAGCTGCCCATCAGGGGGAAATGGGGGTCGGGATTTGGGAGACTGGTTTTCTTCCCTCCCAGCATGGAACAGGGTGGTATGGCCTATGTTCTCTGGGGCGGGATGTCACCTCGGGCAGTTAG
Source organism: Phoca vitulina (assembly GCF_004348235.1). Taxonomy (NCBI): domain Eukaryota; kingdom Metazoa; phylum Chordata; class Mammalia; order Carnivora; family Phocidae; genus Phoca; species Phoca vitulina. Next base: position 8,443,627 of record NW_022589716.1, read on the forward strand.
AGGGGCTGACCAGGACCATCCTCACTCCCATTGGGCCTAGCTCCCCCTCTTCCTCAGGCCAAGAACAATGAATGCTGGGAAGACTGTAAGGCTGGGGGTCTTGGGGACAGGGTAGGAAAGTCTCTCTTGTCCAACCCCCTCACTTCACAATGTTGGGCCCCTCCTGGCCTCCAATTCCCTCTCCTGTTACCCCACCTGATCTTTGTAGGTTCTATTCTCTGCCCACCTGTTATGCAGTGCCTGCTTGGGGCGGCCCACCCCACTCCCCCGACCCAGCTTCGGGGACCACAGGCCTCTATACTCCCAGACACCTCCCATACCTTGCCTCCAACCCCGGCCCCTCCTGGGGTCCTGGACACCTTCCTGGGGTGACCCTCAGGCCCACTGGAGCGCATCCTGTCCCCTCTTGGAATGAACCCATCCATGCTAGACCCCTGCCACCTACATCTTACCCGTGCTATCACTCAGATCACCTACTGTCCTTCCTCAGGCTCCTGTGTCCTCTCTCGCCTTTTGTCATCTATTCTCCAAATGTGGATCCAATCTGGTGGCCACCCTTTGCCCCTAAGCCCTTCAGCAGCTTTCTTGAGGTCCTGAGGGGTCCACCTGCGCTTCCCCCTGGGGCCTCTTCTCAGCCTAAACTACAAACACCCCTCCCCTGACCCCGACCCCCAGGATGGGTGCGGCCCCTGCTTCGCAAGGCTGCAGCGTTCTTTTGCAGAGGACATAGCTATGTGATATGCGCACACAACACCTGTTATTGCAGTTAACTGAGCACTCCTGTGCTAGCTGAGCACCTGGGCTGGATGAGAGTGCGAGAAGCCTAGGGGCAGCCCGTGGGGCCGCACCTCGAGGGGTGAGCCTTGGGCAATCTCTTCATGCCCCTTTTCCTTCCCCAGTGGCCTGCTACCTTCCTGGGGACCCCAGGCCTTTCTCAGAGGGGGCCTGAAGCCCACATGGGGCTCCACTGAGGCCGCTGCCCTTCACGGGGGATGAGGCGAGGACGGGGCGTGGGGATAACCAGATCAGGCCTCCTGCCTCAGGAAAGTCCCAGGGCTGATGGGGCTGCAAACACCAAACTGACACCAGCTGAAGTCTCCAGCTGGGCCGCAGCCTCGAGGAGCCAGCCTCTCCCGCACCCAGCTCCCCGCCGGCCAGGGGCGCCGGCTGCTTCGGCCTCTCAGGGCTCAGCTCCATCTGCGGGATGCACGGGCCCAAGGACCAGGGCTCCGTAGCGGAGCGGCCACGGTGAGGGAGACCCAGGGAGGGGGGCCCTGGCCCCTAGCCTCCTCGAAGTCCCAGGGGCTCGAAGGTCCGGGTCAGCCCGCTGACTCATGAATAACGGAGCTGCAATAGCCACAGCAAAAGGATTATGTTTAATCCTCAGTAACGATCAAGCCATTATTATTTGTTCGGTGTTACAGATCAATCAGCCCATCCCCGGGCGCTGGACGTGTGGAAACTGCTAAACACACAGGCCCGGTGGTGCAGGAGGAAGGGTGGAGGCAGCAGAAGGGGGGTGGAGGGGGCAAGCTCTGGCTGCTGGAGGTCCCACCGGGTCTGAGGGGGTGAGGAGAGAGGCCCACTGGCATACCTGAGGGGCCCCGAGCAGCGATCCGAGCCTGGACTCCCGGAGCCTTGGAGCCCGGGCCTGGGTTCAAATCCTGGCTTTTTTGAATAAGTGGCTTCCCCTGCTGGCCCTCAATGTCTTGTCTGTAAATTGGGGATAGGAACTGTACCCACTCAGAGGGTGAGTAGGTTCTTGGCAGCCCCCTTGCTCCGACCCCCAGAAACTGCCCAGAGGGACCAGTCCCCTGGGGTGTCTCTTGCTGGCTCCAAGCACGAAAGGCTCTTGCCCACCTCTGGGTCTTCCTCTGTTATCCACCTTCTGCCTGGGACGTGCTCCCTATCACCTCAGTCAGCCCTATCAGACTGTCACCTCCCCTGGACACCTCCTTTTGCCCTTGCCCAGTCCCCGGCTCCCCTCCCCTGTCAGGCACTCAGAGCCTCGGGCTCCCGTCTCCACAGAGCCCACAGCCCTGCTCAAGGCTGTCTGGGAGATGTGCTCGCAGCCTCACCCTACCCTAAGTTTCATCCTCCTAGCGCATCCCCCCTACTTCTCCTGGCTCCTTATGATGGCCTCCGCGCAGGCAGGATGGGGAAGGAAACTGAGGCCCAGAGTTGAAGACAGAACCACCTGTGGGTGGGCCCGCGGCTTGGTCCCATGTCCAAGATACTGCCTGTCTGGGGGGAGATGTGCTCTATTCTCGCCCCTCAGCCACTGGCAGCCTCTGATTCTCCTGCTACCAGGCCCCTGCACATTCTGCTTTTGTGTCTCATCACTAGACTGCTCAGCGGGTTCGTTCCCTCACCCTTAAGGTGTTAGCCTAGGCCTTCTCCTCCTCCTAACCACTCCCTGACCCCTGCCAAGCCCCCATCTGTCCCCATCACATCTCCTTGCTTTCTTCCTTGGGCTCTGAGCTTGGTGAGGGCTGTCTCTGGCAGCTGTTAGCTTTACAATAACCTGGCCCCTTGCGTAGGTACACAGTGAACATCCACGAACTTAAGGTCAGCGTATCTCTGAACCTGGGTGGAGCCCTAGGCAGGAGTCTGGCTCTGCCAGCCAGCTGTGTGACCCCGGGTGGGTGGCTTAACCTCTCTCAGCCGCTTTTCCTCGTCACATCGTGGAGGGTTAGGGTGGCCCATGAGGGTGACACTGACCCTGCGGCAGAGCTGCTGGTGTTGGCTGGCCTGGCCCGAGATGTCCCCATAGTGGCCAAGGCGTTGGAGGGAACCATGGTGGGACCGCTGAGCAGGGCTGCTCATGGCCAAGTCCATCACAGGAACAGCAGGCATTTCAGAGGCAATTATCAGAGAGTTTCACTTAACAATCAGTTTCCCTCAGCTCCGGCAACTGTTCTCACAGGAAAAGGCAGGAAAGGAGGACTGGTGGTGTGCTGGGCTGGGGACGAAGCTCCCCTGCAGAGTAGCCCCTCTGTAGACGCCTTCAAATTTCACTAAGTGAAAAGTCTTTCCCTTGCTGTGGAGCTGGTGCCCTCAGATGAGGGGCCTGGAGCCACGGTGGGTGCCCCTCAGAGGCCAACAGCTGGAGGGTCCAGCCCCTACCTCAGGCTGGGAGAGGCGGGGCTTGAGTGCGAGGGGGATGGAGCCCTCAGGCTTCTCCCTTCTCTTTGAGGGCCCACTCCTCCCCCAGGGCTGGGTGCCCCGCTTCTCCTGAGCCTCCTCCTCTCACCCCAGTGCTGGCCAAACCCGAACGGGTCTGGGGAGTGACTGCCTATCAAACAGGCTTTGTTTCGTGCTGCCCAGAGGGAAAGATTGTACGAGGTGTTTGGTCTTAATTAGTTATAGCTACTCCCTCTTCCAAGAGGATACGAGAGGCTTAGGATGAAAGGCCCTGAACCCATGGGGAGCAGGATATTGAGATCTGAGCCACTGAGGGCTGTGCCCGGCAGAAGCCGTGATGGGGGGGCCCTGAGGGGGAGGCTGGGGGCTGCAAAGTCCTAGCACCAAGCAGATGCCCTGAAAACACTGCCTGAGGGTTGCAAGGAAGGTAATGGTGACAGATGACACCAGACCCCACCCCTGGCACCTCCCCTGGGCCAGGGCTTCACTGACCGGTGCAGTTCATTCGACGACAGGCGGAAGACTGGGCCTCTTCTTCACCCTCCCCATTCCATCCCTAGCAAGCCACTGGAGAGGTGGAGTCTTCTGTTCCCCCCGCCTTTTAGAGGTGGGCAGACTGAGGCTCAGAGCATTAGTGCCACTACCCAGGCCCCTGGTGGGGAAGTGGTAGAGGGGGTATCGACCCAGGTCTATCAGGAGCGTTGGACAGTGAGCATCTCAGGGACAGACCAGGTCTGGCCACATGGGTCTGCTGCTTGGGCTCAGATGCCCCCCACCTGCCCCCAAGAAGCGGTTCCTTTGTCCTTTCCTCAGGAGAGTGGATCAGTAACTGGCTTCCCAGATGCTGCTCTGAGCCCACCCCCCCCAACCCTGGAGTCACTGGGCCCAGCCCTTGGGAGGGGCTGAGGACCAGGGTGTCCAGCAGGCCCTGATCAACCCAGCCTTGCCACCACCGCCACCCTGCTTCCCTCCTTGCGTGCGGGCCCCGTATTAGCTCTGTACTGTGCACTGATAGATACTAAATACAGATTTCCAATTTCCAGAGCTGTTATGGTCTAATGAGTAAATAATATACATATTTAAAACTGTCTAAAAACATATCTGCATAATTAAAATATCTGCATAATAATGAAGCAAGATGCAGCTTAGCAAGGAGGCAGCTAGAGCTCCGGGGCTGACAATAGGGGTAGGTGCGCAGCTGGGGTTGGGGGTCATGGCCCTGTGGCTCTCTTCCTTCCTGCTACCTTGGCCCGAGTGGGCTTTTGTCTGTCTGTCCACCACCTGCTTCAAGCGGGTACACCCACAGTCGGGAACCAGGAGAGTCCCAACTTGGCCCCGTCCTTGCACAACCTGCGGCCTGGGGGAGGCGCACGTGTAGACGGACGGTACCCGCTGCCTGAGCGATGGCGGCCTCGAGGACTCTGACTGCCACCATCCGCGGCACCTGATGTGCTCAGGGCTTTACGGGCACAGCCCCGCTCACCATGACCTTCCAAGGGCAGGTCCTTTCCTGATCCCCCAGCTTTCTGGGTTCTGAGGGGTAGAGAGAAACACACCAGCATGGGCAGAGCGGGCTGCCTGGGACCCATGACTTACACACCGTAGTCGATGGAGATGCCTGTGGCTTTGCCTGTCAGATGCACCACGGACACAAGGGCCCCTGGGGCAGGACCGCACTTGGCCTTGCCCTCCCACCCTCTCTACCCTCCTGCATCCGTCCGCACCGGACACACCTGGCTCCCGTCCCATGACACTTCCGACTCACCCTTTCTGTATGAACGAGACTTCCAGCTGAAAGATACAACCACCACCGAAACAGTGACAAACAAACAAACACTCAAACCTCAGACCAAAACTCCAGCAACCAAAACTGCAGGGAAAATCACCAACACTCCTCGAAGCGAAGGGCGCCTCGGGGGAAAGCCATCACGTGCCGCTGTTGTTGGCGGCAACGGGCTCCCTGACCTTTTCCCTCGCCAGCGGCCGCACATCCTCTACGAGTTGATTAAAAAAAAAAACAAAAAAACAGTAAAATGGATTTTTTTCTTAAAAAAAAAAAAGGTCAGAATACAAGTACCAGGAAAAAACTCATTCGAGTTGTGGTTTCCTTCTGGAGGGGCTCCCGCCTCTCCACCCCCAGGCCTGGGCTTGCTTGCTGTCTGTGGGCATCTCGGGCTCGGTCATCGACTCCTGTGCCTCCTCGGTCCCGCCTGCAAGGGCAGCCCGTGTGTTACTCTCCCAGGAAAGACAGGAAGACGTGAGCAGTGGCTTAGGCTAAAGATGGAGATGGGGCTGGGGATCCTGGTGTCCTAGAGGCTTGAATTTCAGACCACAGACGGGATTTCCCAGAACATCCCGGGCACCCAGGGAAGGTTGCTGTGTTGTATTTTGCCTGGGAGGACTTGTAAAAAAACCCACGGGTCTCCTATTACTGATATGTTACCCTCAACTGGACAGTTTGACATCAGGAGGAGGAAGCCATGTAGGAATAGTAGGAAGGAAAGGAGGTGAAGTGGCACTCGGGGGATGATACCTATAATCCCACTGGCTTCACTGCTCTAGCTCTCAACAGGAACCTCAGTCAGCACAGAAAGAGCTGGGTGCAGTGTGTCATGGGACAGGGTCCACAGTGCCCACTGAACAGGGCAAGGGGCAAGGAAAGGGGCCTCTGTGGGTGGGCAGAGCATTCGCCAGGGCCAGCCTGAATTTACAGAGCAGTTGTCAGGAACCATGGATGAAGCCCACCCTTGGGAAATTTCAGCTCTGGTGTTGGGCTGCTTCAGGAGGGAATGAGTGTGGACAGCCTTGTGCTGAGGGCAGTAGCATAGGCCCGGCTCTTGGGACCCTGCCCTGCTCAGTCACTGCTGCTGCTCCTCAGTCCCCTGCCAGGCACCTGCGAGAGTTTCCCTGATGAGAAATAAGCCAAAGAAGCCAACACACAGGTCAGAGTTTGGGCTGTAGCCCCAGAGCCCGGCCATATGCAAGCACCTTGCCTGCGAGGAGCGTGAGCTGAGGGCCGGGCCATGTGGATTCCAAGGCTGAAGGGGCTCCTTTCAAGGTGCGGCCCCGCTCAGCACAATCCCTCAGGGGGCTGGCAGGGGTGAGAACCCACCAACCTAGCTGAAACCTAGTCTCCAGCATGAAACCTGCATATCTGTACGGGTGACTCAGTCCCTGGTGAGCCAGGTGGAATTTCTCATAAAATTTCCAGTTTTGTCAGGTTTCCTCCCTCTGAATGATGACCCAGTGTAATTCACTAATGTTTCTTTCATTCTTTTAAAAAACATGCAGATAGCATCAGGCGAGGGTGTCAGGCCCAGGGCTGTTGGCCACTCTCCAGTTAGAGAAGATGGGTGACACACCATTTATCAAAGTGTACCATGGAAATGTCACTGACTCCTTTCCCTCATCAGGCCATGTTCTGGAGACTAGCACGTGTGGGCGTGGGTGTGTGTGCGTGCCTGTGTATGACAATGGCCCTGTCACAGAGGCCGGGAGGCCTGAGCTCCTAAGGTCTGGTGGCTGGCCCAGTGCGTCATTTGGTAAGTGTTGCCTTCATCTCTCTGCACCTGTTTCTCACCTGTTTAATGAAGACCAGAACCCCACCTGGGCTCTCCTAGGGCCATGGGGCAGGAACTGAGGGCCCATTTGCATGTCCTACTCAACCACCTCTACCCCAAGGCCATCCCTTGGAAGCTGCTCCCCTCCAAAGCCCCCTACTCCTGTGACACCCCTCCCTTCTGACCAGACCTCTCCAGAACTACCCTCAACCCAACTTCAGACTCCCACCCAAGCTGCTAAGCATAAGCTCATCTCCCCAGGCCCCCACACTTTAGGCCTCCCACATAGGCCCATGTCCCCTCCCCCAGCCCCCACTTCCCTGTTGTCACCCTTTATGGGGACCTGTGTGACCTAGCCTTGCCAACCTTGTCACTCTCCCCCCATGATGACCCGGAGTTCTGCCTTCCCACCATGTTTAGGTTCCCTACCCTTGTTTGTGCTGCACCCTAAGCTTGGACTGCCCCCCACCCCCTTTACCTGCTCATCCGCCTCCTCCAGGAAGCCTGGCGCTCCTGCCAGCCTGGTTTCCAGAATTCCCTGTGGCACTTCCATCACTACTTTGTCTAACTCCCCCCATATGTGGTCTCTGGAAGGCAGGGACTTGATTCATGGATGTGTGTGGCCCTGGTGCTTGGGTGCAGGCTTCCATCTTGGTCAGTAGGGTGGGGGAGGGAGATTAGGAGGTGCCCTTAAACACTTGCAGGCTTGGAGGCCATGGGTTTCCCTGGGGGTGGAGATGGCAGAGACCAGGCCAGATGCAGCACTGATGACAGAACACAGGGATCCCAGAGGGTGCAGAGGTAAAGGCATGGGCAGAGTGAGGCTGAGTACAGGCCCCTCAGGGCACCCCATGTAGAGGGGGCAAGGGGTTGCCTCCGGGGTCTGAACTGAAGATGTCTGTTTTCTGGAACCCCAGCCTCACTGTGGAACTCAGGAAAATGTCCACCAGTCCCACGCAGCTGCTGCCAAGTCAATGATGAAATGGTTTGGAAGCAAAATTCACTGAGGCCTTACCAGAGTGAGAGGCTGGAGGGTGGTGGACACGGGTCCCTCATCTGGCCAGGTCAGGCAGGAATTGGGTCCTCCTGCTCTGGCCCCAGACCAGTGCATTCTCCGGACATGCTCCAACACACTCCTCCAAGAAGCCTTCTCAGGTGTCCTTATGCCCCACCACGGCTCAGGGACAGGACATGGGAGGGTGGTGGTTCCAGTGGGAAGAACCCTCTCTCTTTCCTGTCAAGAACTGTTTATTAAGCACCCACTGTGTGCCTGGCCTATGCCAGGCTAGGGCGGATGTGGCCCTGCTCTCATGCAGTGTACCATCTGTAAGTTCTTCTCTATGTCCCACCCATCACACCACTACAATTCAGTCCTGCTGTCCCGAGCACAGAACTTGGTAGAGGCCTCTACAGTCACAGCTGCCTGGGGTAGCAGCTTCATTGGGAGAATGTGGGGGTGCTAGGAGGCCTCTCTGTTATGAAATGTATTTCCACGTAAAAGCTGAGCCTGAGGGCCCCCCACCAACTAGAACAGAGGAGCCTGAGCCCCTGCCTGTGAGGACAGCAGAGCCCAAGCCCCCACCCAGCCGCCATACTCCCTTCCCATGATGTTATTTTTATACTTTTTCCTAAAACACAGCCTGAGCGGGCCCTTCTCGACTCTATTAACATTAGGAATCTAATCAGTAATCAGGCAGCTCATAATTTTCTGATTAGCTCTGATTAGACCCAACCTCAGGGGGAGAGGGAGTGGGACAGTGAGAGGGGAGGTGGGGCCGGTGGGGCACCAGGATCTGCCTGAGGGGGCAGTGGCTGGGCTGGGGTGGAGGGCAGAGGGAAAGAGCCTCTTGCCCCATTGTCCTCTGTCCCGGCAGGGGGTATAGGGTGGAGTCTTGGGTTGCACTGGATCAGAAAGATTGCAGGGGTCAGAGAGCAAGGCAATAGGAAAGGGGCCCCTGGTCCTCTCACAGCAGGGACCCCAGGGCAAGTTGGGCCTGAACTTTCAGAACCACGGACAGAGGCAGCCATGATTGGCAGGGTGGCCCAAAGGGCTGGGTTTGGGCATCTATCTGGGTCCCACCCTGCTTAGGTCCCCTGGGTCACATTCCAGGAATGATCCCAGGAGTTGCCTTGAGTGATGGTGACAGTGACGGGATGGGCCTGCTCAGAGGGCTGCAATGTGTGACCTTCATATGGAGGGCTGGACCTGGCCTCTGTTGCTGAGCACACCATCGGTGGAGCTTGATGATCATCATCTTCATTGTAAAGACAATGAGGCCAAGGGCTTCTCTGCACAGTGGGAGAGCCAAGGCCTGGAGGGACCACCCAGGTGATGGTGCCAGTTAGGGGCAAGCCTGGACCTGTACTGAGGCATCCCAGGCCAGCCAAACCTTTGTTCTGCCTGAGGCCTGTTTGTCACCTTTACACCACATGCAATGGATGGAACCATGGTGCCGGTCAAACCGCACTTCCTAGACCTGACACACATGGAACTGGACCTCTGGCCTGTCCCTAGTCCTGGCCGAACATGAAGCCTGACCTCCCCCCTGCCCCCCACCACTGCTGTCCAGTGGCCTTCCCCACAGGCCCAGACTCTTCTGAGTCACATCCTGGAGCCCCAGTCAAGTCAGGGTCAGAGTGGCCCTGCCCTTGCCCCTGGTCTGGATTACCCCTTGTTGGACGCAACCATCCAGGTGACCTCTGATGAAGCGCATGAGCCCCGTTGGAGGAGACATGCAAAGCTAATGCCATGCAAATTGGCACAGAGGCAATCAGCCTGACTCTACAAGCTGCCCCACCGGCCGCAGGCTGGCTCATTGTCTTTTCTGTCAATTTGCATTTCATTACCCAGAAGGCTGTGCTCACTAGAGGTTAAAAGAAAAAGAGAATCAAGCCCCACTGCATCCTGCCTCCGGCTAGGGCACAACCCACATGCGGGACAGGGCTGCCTACCATGAGGTACACTCCACGGGGAGCTTGATCACCCCCATCGCCACCACCGTTACCCCTGCCACCACCAGTGTCACGCCCATCACCACCATCACTGCTACCTCCATCATCACTGCTCATCCCCACTTAACCACTGCCAGCCTTGCTCATCACGCCTACCACCATTACCCCACCACTGGTCCTCCCATCACCAAGCACCACCACCATCACCACCGTCATCTCCATCATTACAGGCACCAACACCATCACTGTCCCCTCCACCATCACCTCCAGCACCACCACTTCACCACAGTAACCATCACCCCACCGGGGCACCTCTGCTAGCACCTCACATTGCCTCATGGTCACCACCTGCTCCATCACCTCTGCATCCCTCAGGGAAGTCTGGGGAACGGGCAGAGACCACTGACCCTTTACTTTTCTCTGACCATCACCCTCCAGCATTACGGGAAGGTTAGAGAAGCTGTAAACAAACGATCCGGTGATCAGAGCCCTCATGAATCAACCTCCTGGACGCTGGTGCTTGTAACTGGGTGTCTCAGGAAGGAAGCCCACGAGGCCGGGGTGAGGCGGGCGGGGTGAGGATGCTGCCGCTCTGACAGAGCCCCTGGGAGACTGGGGCTTCGTTTACTCCCCTGATCAGTGGCCACTGCATCCTGAGGGGCAGAACCAGGAGCTGCATGTGGGACATGGTGACTGCCACCTTGTCTGAACCTTGTTTGCCTCATCTCTAAAATGGGGCTTCTAATAGTCTCGACCTTATAAGGCTATGTGAGGATGAGGGTAGATAATCAGAGGAGAATATTGAATATCCAGGACCCACTGGATGGCCACATAAAACCTGTGGGCAAGGAGGGTGCTTAGATCAGGCTGGGAGGGCTTCTGGGAAGAGGGAATAGCAGACCAAACTTGAAACAAGACCAGATGGATGGGAGAAGGGAGGGGACTCCAAGGGGGAGCCTGAGCAGGGCCAAGCTGTGGAGGTGAGGATGAATGGCTTCTCTGTGGGGATAGGACAGTCAAGGCCAGGGCAGCTGATGCAGGCCTTTGCTCTTCCTGAGGCTCCCTCCATCCACGGGTGTTTGTGCTCACAGTGTGGCTGAGCCTTCTCCACAGGATGCCATGATTTACATCTTGCTTCACACACACGTTCCCTCTAAGCCCCATGGAGCCCAATTCTTATGCCCATTCCACTGACAAGGGCGCCAAAGCAGAGAGATGAAAAATAGGGGCTTCCCAGAAGAGTGGGAACCGGAGCCAGATCTTTCCACTCGGGACCTCACTCTGCTGGGCATGGATGCCTGAGACCTGACCTCATCACTGCCCACCAGCTTTGGTGGCGGCAGCCCGAGCATGACCCAGGATACAAAGCTGGGCACCGGCCAGCCCGGAGGCCATGCTGGGGAGCCTGGGAAGAGCCGACAGGCAGACAAAGGCCTGGAGGTGGAGGGTGGGGTGGGCACGGCCCGGTTGCCAGGTGGAAACGCCCAGGGTAAGAGCTGCTCTGAATACCGGCTGCATCCCGCTGCTGCAATCAGCTTCGACACTTGGTTATTACGAGGAGTAAAGGCGGCCGGCGGGACAGCTGGAGCCTTGGCGACAACATTTAAGGCGTTTGTCAGAGCCATGGGACACGGGCTGCCAGGCGCTAATGGCTCCTGCCAAGTGAGAGAGGGGCGGGCAGGCGGAGGCGGCCTTGCTCCTGCCCGGGCCCCGTGCCCATCTCACGCTACGCGGCTGTTCCACGACAGGTAGGGCCCACCTGGGTCTTACAGAGCCGCGGCACCAGCTGGGGAGGCCGGGGCAGGCAGCCGGGCAGCACGTGCCTGCCTACCTGGGACCTTATCTTGCCCACCTCTACTCAGGCTGCCGCACGGCTCTGCTGCTGGGAGGGTCTGGGAGTCTGTTCTCTACCGTGCCATCTCCCAGGAAAGGGACCCTCAATCCCGGCTGGCGAAGGCCACTCAGCCCCCGATCTCCTCCACCCTCAGGGCTGGACTTTGTGTGGGAGGGAGCCCTGTACTGACGGACCCACGGTGGACTCAGATCTATCCTGACAGGGTGATTTCAGCTCTCCTGGCCCCAGTTTTCCTCCTCGTGAAATGGGAAAATGGCACCAGCCACCCAGGGAGCCTGACTCGGTGAGAAAACAGGGTAATGCTTAAGTGCTGGTTACGTGGAACCCAATGGCACTTGGGCTTCTTAGGAAGGGCTAATCTCCCAGTCCCATGTCCCCTGGGAGTGGGGGAGTGTGGCCCCCGGGACTGCCTGAAGAAGAGGACAGCCCCTGAAGGCAGGGCCAGAGCAAACTGCAGGGGGTTTTCCAGGGAGGAGAAACCCATGGCCAGGTGATCAGGTGGGACCCTGAGTAAAAAATGTTCCTGAAATATACATGGCCAGCAAGGACTTTCTGTGTCTGGAAGTGAACTTGTAGGACTCATGCTTCCCACAGACTGAGCACTCCTTGTGCTCCAACACCATCCATTAATCCCCAGAGTAGACCCTACAAAGCAGGCCCCATTCCTACCCCATTCTGCAGATCAGGAAACTGAGGCTCAGATGTGGTCGCTCGGTTTGTCTGCAGTCATTGCTCTCTGAGAGCAGGGTGGGGGTTGCTCCCCTCCTCCACTCACTGATTCACCCATGAGACACCCTGCGCCTCCTCTGAGATGCTGAGCCCCAGCTGAGGAGGAAGTGGGTGGGTCTTTGGCTGGCTCTGGATCGGAGAGCATGGGATGGAGGAACACCGTGGGGCAGGGAGAGGGATCCAGGGTGCAGGAGAAGACCTGGATGGGCCTGAGCTCAGCCTCAGCTTTACTGGATGACCTTGCACTTGTCATCCTGGGTTCCTGCCCAGGTTCCTGCCATCAGAGTTCCTGACCACCCCTCCCACCCTGGCTGAGGCCAGAGGAGGCAAGAGGGGGTCCCTTAAGAAGGTGGGGAGTTGTGTGCCCTTCCCAAGGTCACCCAGTGAGCTCTGGCCCCTGGGAGCCCTCTGCCACCTGTGGTCAGCCTCCAGCACGGCTGATGCGCTCAGCCTGGGACCTTCACAGCATCAGGTCTGCTGCTGTGGGTTTGTGTTCATCAGCATTGAGCCTAGCGACCCTCTGTGCTTGGCTGTGCTTGGCTCTGCTTAGATCGGAGCCTACTGCCTGAGATAAGGGGCACAAGGTCAGGGCCAGGCCCATCCCCTAGAGGACCAGACCTCAAGTCCTAGGCTGGCTGGCTAGGCCCCATGGTCATTCTTCCACACTCATCAAGGCAGAACCTCCATGAGCTATCCTCACCCCCTTTTATAGGTGGAAAAACCAAAGCTCAGCAAGAGGTGGGTCTCCCTGGGTGGGGGCCAGTGAGCAGTGAGGATAAGCATAGGATTTGCTCATTGCCTTTGGATCTGCCCCCCTTCCCTGAACCCACAGAGGTGGGTGCTCTTTAGGGCGGGGGGGGGCAGGGGAGTCTTCATGCCCTAGAGCCAGTCTAGCTTCAGCCCACCAAGGTATTCAAGGCCTCTGTCTGCCTGATTCCCAGCTCATTGCTCAACCAAAGGGTTGGGCCCTGGCCATGGAGGCTCTCCCTCCCTAGCACTTGCTCCTCGCCTCCAGAGCCCCCCCTCTACCTAGACACTCCCCCACAGGAAAGGGAGGTAAGAGGGGCTCCTGTGACGGGGGCTTCGTGAGCCTTCACTGAAGGAAGTCTGCCAAGGAGGAGCATGGTAGGGAGTCTCTGTCTTCAGTAGGGGGTGGGTAATGAGGCCTCTTCCAGCTGATTTTGTGGTCGACAGCTTTGCAACTGGGGCTGGAAGGTCTGGAGTTGGAGAAGGAGGATGTGTGTGCATGCGCATTCAAATGTATACACACGTGTACACGCATGTGAGCATGGGAACACAAGCGCAGACATGAGAAATCATATGTGACCACAGATGCATGTGGGCGCATGGGAACAGGTGCATGCAGGCCAACATGTGCTCAGGCACAGTCACACGAGGGAGGTGAGTCCACACCTTCATGTCCTGGACTCCCTTCCCAAGGCACAGGCGGGGCAGGGCTGCTTCCTGGGGTGGCTGGGTGTGGGGTGGCTCACTGGGCTTCTGCCCACTCATGCCTAGCCAAACAGACCCTTCTGGCTACCCCTGCCTTGTTCCTGCCGAGTGGTCTCTCCTCAAGCGTACCCTCAGTTTATTCACTGGTCTACCTTCCTCCCTGCCCTCACTCCAGCCTATGGTCACTTTACTTTGTGTTATCCCAATGAACACCATAGTATGGAATAAATGAAAAGGTGACCCCCAGGACCCCTCTTCTTTCAACAAGAATGTTTGTGGCTTGTGCCGGGTACTGGAGACACAGGAGGAATCAGACCCGGCCCCACCCTCCCAGACTGCTCAGTGGAGGGAGCAGGCTCCCACGTCTCCATGCTCACCCCCCAACCCCGCAATCACAGTATGGCCAATACCAGGCTAGACGCACATGCAGACCAAGGAAACCTTGGGCACAGTCTCACGCCAACTGCCCGCCAGGTGCCTTTGTGACTACAGTTATCACTCATGGGGGCCCACAGTCATCGTGAGACCAACATGACCATGGGGGGCAAGGCTGGTGCTACTCGTCCATTTTTCAGAAGAAAAGCAGGCAGGAGGAGGATCCGGGACCCAAACTGAAGTCTGTTCAGCTGCTGGGCCCAGGCCTGCAGTGCTGGAGGCTGCAGTGGCCACACCTGTGTGAGCAGCAAGCCCAGCACTGCCCGCAGCCCCTGCCTATAGCCTCCGGCAAGGCTCCGAGGCTGGGGAGGCAGGACATCCCCAGGGTCACACTACAGCCCAGGCGCCAGGTCCCAAACTCTGATTCTAGTAAAGGCAGGAGGGGCTGAGGGGCACCATCGTGAAAGTCCCCCCAGACACCATTCCATGGGAAGTGGGACTTGGCCTCTGTGGGGATTTGACCTAAATGTCTCATCTTCTATAGTCAGGACAAAAAGCGGTGGGTCTCCCTTTTTGCTTTGGCTACCAAGAGGCTCAGAGTCGACTCAGAGACTCAACTAGATCAAATGCCTGGTCTACCAGGGGCTGCTTACCATGGCTCTTTTGTCTCATCCTTATTATTCATATTCTATGTTTTACTACGTATGCTTTTGTGAAGAGATGCTCAATACTTTGCTGAATGAATTAGTGAATCGACCAAATTAAACTGTGCTCCCCAACCTGCCCACGCTCTCTTTTTCTTTTCTTTTCTTTTCTTTTTTTTTAAGATTTTATTTATTTATTTGAGAGAGAGAGAGAGAGAGAGAGAGAGAGAGACAGCACTAGCGGGAGGGATAGAGAGAGAGAGAGAGAGCGGTAGAGAATCTCAAGCAGACTCCACGCTGAGCGCGGAGCCGGACATGGGGCTCAATCCCAGGACCCTGAAATCATGACCTGAGCTGAGGACGCCGAGAGCTGGATGCCTAACCGACTGCGCCCCCCATGCTCTCCTTTTCTAAGAGGCAGCTAGACCCACGGGAAGGAACTGGACAGGAGTCGGGGCCCCAGGGCTCTGGGGAGTGTCGGCCAGTTGCTGTCCCCAGGTTTAGTTTCCCCGCTTCCTGTACCCGTCTCCCCATCCCCCCACCCCCAGTCTGGCAGGGCGGGTGGCTCTGTGAGGCGAGACTGACCGGGGCTGGGCAGTGGGGCCCTGCCCGGAGCCACCGCCCCACCCCCGTGGCAGGCCGGCATCTGGCAGGCACAGCCGTCTCCTTGGAAAACGAGAGGCTTCTTATTGAGATAACGAATCGCTCCATTTAGATCCAAATTAACCTCCCCCAATTACCCCATTTTCTACCACATTTCACCAGATCGAAATCCCCTTCTGCCCGCAAAGTCATGTGCCTTGCCCCTCCTCATTCCCAAAGCCACGTTCAATGGCCCTAGGGGGGCCAGCGGCAGCACCTCCCCCTCACCGTGACCATGATTTTCCTTTCCTTCTTCCCAGGGGGCGGGGGTGGGGGCAGGGGGATTGGGAAGCTTGATGCAGCCGTCGCTCTGAGGAGTCAGAATTTTTATTTTATTTTTTTAGCTCATTCTGTGAAATAAGGATGCAATATGGGATCAATTTTTGATGACAGTGAAGTAAAAGGGGAAAATAGTAGCAATTTTCTCTTCTGAACATGCCCTATTTAATGGAAGGATGTCACGGTGGTTTTATCCAGAGGAGAGAGAGGGCCTGGTTCCTAGGGACACATGGTCAAAGATGTCTGGCAGGATCTCAGCCTGAGGATGGCTGGACACCCCCTCCCCAGCTTCCCAGGGCCCCCTGTGAGGATGTTGCCAGGGCCCAGGACTTGGGGAGAGGAGAGACTGAGGCCGCAGGGCACTATGTCACCTTCCGGGGCCTAGCTACTGTGGACTGAGATTCCATCTCCCCGCCCAGCCCCAAGGTGGACCCTCCCCGCCTTGTGCTCTGCTGGTCTCCGCCCGCACCAGGATTCTAGAGCTGGAACCCCAGGGAATCCAGTGTTAATTAGGGTTATAAAATCCTGCCCAGCTGCTGCTGCCGCCTTTGTGTTAAACCTAGGGAGCTGAGCTCCGGTTGGCCTGGAGCTGGTGAGGGTGAAGAACAGTGGTGGAGGCTGAGGGGGGTGGGGGGCCGGTGGGGATACACCAGGAAGAGAGAGTGAAGTGCTGAGTCCTGAGCTGGCCAGGACTGGGGGATCAGGCATCCAGCTCCTTGTCTCAGGGCTCAGGAAGGAGAGATGGGGTGATAAAGGGGGCAGTGGTGGGGGAGTTTCTCAGTGGGGGTGGTTCTCAGGGACACTGCAGGAGGACTTATATGTGTCCCCAACCTCAGTCCCCGTGTTAGAGATGAACCAGAGTCAGACCTGGGCTGAGGGAGTCTGGAGGCCTTCAGACCAGGTCCTGCAGGAATCTTGGGAGCCCTGCCGGGTACCAGGAGGACTGGCCCTGCCCTGCTGCTCTAAGTTGCCTCGGGGGAGGTTAAGACCCTTGGGCTGGATGGCCTGGGAGGCTGCCAGGGCCACATCTCCACCAGGAAACCCAGCCATTCACCGTGTAGCCCCTTGAAGCCTGAGGCACCCCCAGAGCGGCTGAGTGACACCCTGGCCAGCCTTGGCCCACCCTTCCTGAGGTCTAGTCCCCTCTGGCCATCTGTCCTCCAAGGCCTCCTTCACCTTGCAGTGCAGGGACTGGGGACAGACATGAATTAGAGCCATACCTTGAAGGACTGAGCTGCTCCACTGCGGGCATCTCATTCACAGACACGTGCAGTCACCCCAGGCGGCTTGTGACCCGCAAACACCTCACGCGGTCACACCAAATCCCCACATGTTCCCACGCGCCTGCACTGAGCCCCCGGTTATGAAGACACCCAGCCACACGCCCTCGCAAGCATGGCCCCTGCCTAGGTGGGGTTGTTCCGATTGATGACTCGGGCTTCACACAGTGAGAAAAATACTGGCCTCTTTGGAGCGTTTTCCCAACCACCACCCATGGGCCTACCATACTAGTAACCCCAGACCCCCAAAGTGACCTTCCAGAACCCTCACAAGGAGGCCAAGACAGCACTTGACAAGAACAGGCCCTGCTGCCTCCTCCAGGGCACCCCTTGCCCCCAAATATCTGCAGATCCTAGGCGACGAGGAGAGAGGTGGCGGGCCAGGCTCAGCATCGACAGATGCCGCCCCAAACCGCGCCTGCCACCTCCCTCCTCTCCTCGGCTGTGGCCGGGCCTCTGAAATAATTAGCAATTCTGCTCGACAAAACGCTGGCCCGATGGGATAATAAACTCCAACATCTGTCAGAAGAGCGAGCTCCTATGGAATTGCCAAGAGAAACATTTTTCTCCTCATTCAGTTCACATTTAAATCGAAAACAACCCCTCCAAGTCTGCGCCAGGCCGGCGGCACGGGGCTCCGGGAGCCCACAAGCTGTTCCTGGGCCTGCAAAGAGGCTCGGACGAGTGGTGATCACTCACTCAAATTAACAAATCATTTTATTTAGAAATGAAGAGAATTTGTAAGTGACGGATGGCTTGAGAGCCACTGAGGAGGAGAGGACGTCAGCCATTGGCCCTGCTGCTGCACTGGTGGACGGCCCTATGTACCCCCCAGCCCCTCCGGCCCCCCCGCGGAAAGGCCTCCCTGGGAGCTCCAGTCATGGGAGCCAGCACTCCCTATCTTCACAACTGCCCAGTGTGGTAGTAGGCCAGGAATCATGTTGCTGGTTTGTAGCGGGAAACTGAGGCTCAGTGAAATGCCTAAGACCCCAGTTGTTCCTGCTGGCCTGAGAAGGACACAGGCCCCCGTCTGAGGGAGCCCAGGCAGCCCCCTCGCAAACAGCCTCCTGGGCCTGCAATTCCCCGTCTGGGCTGCTGGAGGTGCTGTGCAGAGAGGACTGGGTCCTGTGTGAGTCCAGGTTTCGGTCTGGCTACGGGCAATCCTTGCTTTATCCAATACAACTACACTCTTTGTCTTTTCTTTTCTTTTTTTTCCACAACTACATTCTTGAAACAGGAGCCCTAGAGACTTGAGTTTTGGGCCTAGGGCCCAGATTTACTGTCTGTACAATGAAAGATGTAGATCTGGATTGCCAAGGGCCTTCCCAGCTATGAGGGCCTCTGAAGACTGGGTATCAAATTCTGATAAATAAAAAAAAATACTGATGACTGAGCCCCAGTCCTGGCCAGGCCCCTCCTTGGGGTTCTAACAGTGGCCTGTGTGCCTCCATAAGGTGTCCTCTTTAGGGTTTTCCAAATGCCCATATGTCTTCCATCATACGCCTCCTCAGGGTTCTCCCAGGACCTATGTGCCCTCATCAAAGACTTCACTGTTCTGTCACATGATTTCCCAGCAGACTGTGCACTTTCTGAGGCAGGCACAATGCTGTTTTTTTCCATCCCAGTGGCCCTAGTGCCCAGCTCTTGGTAACTATTTGCTGAATAAACAAATGAATGAATGAATGTCTGGTTGCACAGACGCTCAAATGCATGAGACAGGGGCTCGATTAAATGTCTGACTATCAGGCCACAATCTCATACCTCCGTGCGTTTGCACAGAACATTCCCTCTGCTTGGAATGCCATTCTCCCTGCTCTGCCTGCACAATTGTTTCCTGCTTCTTAATGTCCAGCTCAGTTGTACTCTGTGCTGAGCTTCTTCCTGTTTGGCCTCGAACAGCTGTGGTTACCATGAAGGCACCAGGTTGGTTGACAAGGCTAGCCACCCTGGACCAGGTTCTCTTGAGGTCACAGCAGGGCCTGATTCCTCTTGTCTCCACTCTTGGGCTAGACCTGGGTCTGCAGTGGGGGCTGAGAGCATGGCCTACCTCTGAGAGCTTTCCAGTTGGGAATGTCAGGAGCTCTCGAGATAAACTGAGGAACAGCCTTGGAGAGAAGAGGGTTGTGGAGGGGCAAGAAGACAGGAGACAGGGCCAGAGGGATGGGGAGCGGAGGACAGATTCCCAGGAAAACAGATTTCCAGAGCTGGGAGTGCTTGGGTGCTGGTAGAGGCCTGGTGGAGGCCTTTATTGCTTCTGCAGGCCACTTTCCTGCACGGGGCTCAGGGCAATGCTTCTTCTCAAACTATGACTGTGAGCTCAGATGCTCCGCTGGGGGCTTCAGGGCGCCCCTGCCAAGGAGACAGCAGACAGGAGGAGGGTGCTCTGAAAACACCATGCCTCCATCCTGGACCCTACAGACTCTGCAGGGGGGCACTGGGGAGATCACGACACCAGCTCTGGGGCTGCGTCAAACTTAGATCGGGTCCCGGGAGGCTTGGGCCCCCGCTGGAGCCATCCAGCGGTCTTGGCCCTTTTCCTTTCTGCACCTCAACCTGCCGGTCTGTAAAACAGAGATATCCTCCTCTAGGTGCAGTGGGGCAGTGAATGGACAGAGGGATGAAGACAGCTGTGACAAGGGGTTTCCAGGCAGGGGTGTCTACCTGGGACACACAGGTGCACTCATCTGCGCGTGCACGGGCCGGGCTGCACACACGCCCGGGAATTACCTGCAGGTACGTGTGCATGTCTATCTGTAGCCATTCGTGTGCGGGCGTGGGCGTGGGCGTGCTGCTGTGGCTGCAGAGTGGGGAATGGGCTGGGAGCACACGGCCTTTGCACATATGCATGTCTGTGGCTGCCTGAAGCCCACATGAGGGCCTGTGAGCGAGATGGGCCATGCTGGGCAGCAGGGACCCTGAGGTGGTAGAGCTCTCCCCGCCTTCCCACCCCAGCTCTTCAGACTCTTCCAGCGCACACCCCACGTGTCTCCCACATACACCCGTGCACGCAGGCCCCATCACAGAGAGCCCTGGCCTGCCCCTCAGCCATACACACAGGCATGCATATCCATCCAGCACCATCCCAGCCATGCATACCGGGTGCATCCCAGCCATACTGACAACCTCCCACGAACAGATACATACTCCACTTGTGTTTTGGTCTCAGGTGGGCCCCATCACCATTCCTGGGAATTCTAAAGGACCGTTGGGGTTCTCCTCTGCTGACACCAGCAGCTGCTCAGGGTGGCCTGGTGCTGGGCAACCCAGGAAGATGCCGGCTGGGCCGACCGTGCATCTCTCACCACCTGCCTGGAGGCAGCGTTTGGGGCACAGGCAGGTGTCTGCTGTCTAGGGGAGGCTCCTGTTTCCTCAGCTTCCTGGCAGGAGCCAGGGGGCTGGGCTGTGGGAAGGAGACCCCACAGATGCTCAGGAAGCTGTGTCCCAGGTCGGGGGATGGGGCTTGACCTTGAGCCGACCGACACCTTCTCACTGCCTTCAGCCCTGCTCAGGCTCTGAGTTTGCACTTGGGAATATGTGTGTGTGGGTGCCGACTCACGCTCCTTGCCTCCCTGGTGGGACTGTCTTCTGACACCCCTCTGACACCCCATTACACATGCTCACATTACCTGTCTACCCTCTGCCTCCCATCTGGACCACAAGGTCCCAGAAGGCAGGACCACGTCTGCTTCTGTCACTGGAGTCCTCAGCAAGCAGCCTGACATTCGGTGTGTACTTGGGAAATGGAGGGATTGGTGGAGGCTGAGAGGATAGGGTTCGGGGAGCACCGAGATGTGCTGCAGTGGGAGGAAGAGTCCCCCACCTCTGCCTATATCAGCTTTGGAAACCAATGGGCCCCGTGGCAGAACGAAGAGCGAGCCCAGAGGCGAGGGCAGCGCCGTGAGAGGCGGGCCCATACTTCTGCTCCTATCGGAAGAGGCTGCACCCTCGGCCTGTGGGGAAGGCCCAGGCTCCTCCCCTACGGTCACCGCCACTCTGACACGCCCAGAGCCACGGCGCATCTGCAGTGGTAGTGGGCACCGCCTGGCACTGGCAAGCAGGTGCTCAGTGTATGTTGTAAAAGGACCATCCCTGTCTTACTCAAGAGGTGGCGGGGCTTCCAATGCCGGGGGCCTAAATCCCTGTGCTGGGTGCCCAAGGCCTCGCACTGCCATTCCCACCTTGGCCATGCCCTGCCTCTACCTCAAGCCAGCCCCTGCCCTTGGCCTCTTCATACCTTGGTTTGTGCTGTGGTCCTTTCTGGCCTGGCCTGCCCCTCCTCCTGGCCAATTCCTCAGCCAAATCGCGGCACAGCCCACCAGCCTCTGTGGGGATGTCTCCCTGAGTGCTCCCAGGGCCAGGCAGGGCGGCCTCCAGGCCTGCGGAGTGGGACACATGCAGTATGTCAGGAGGGGTGCTAAGGGCAGCCCAGGAGGTGAGTGGTGGGGGAACCTCTGTTCTAGCCCCTCGGGGCTCATGGCCCCATTGCATCCCCTTCTCTGGGGCCTCCTGATGCTCCCATGAGGGCCAGCCATGTCCCCTGTCCATGCTGCAGGCTGGACAGGGAGAACAAGGCAAGGGGTAAGGGGCTGGGCCCCATGGAGATGCGGGCTTTGCTGGCGATGTCTCTGTTCTTCCCCTGGGCTCAGGCCTGACTGCAGTCTTGAGTGCTGAGCCTCTGGGGGCTTGGAGGGGGCCTGGCCCTTAGGGATGGGAGAGGTACAACCTGTGGTGGGGGCATCTCAGAATGGGACAAGGGGATATGCCTGGATGAGTCTGAGTTTGTGGGGGGCTTCCTGGGCTGGCCTGGAAGCCTTCAGATGAAGGTACTCAGCCTGTAGAGGAATGGAGGAAGAGACAGGAACACGGGGGCGGGGGGGGGGGGGGGGGGGACATTCCATTCCTGTCTCCTGGGCCACAGGAGGGCTTATGGGCATGGAAGTGTGTGCCAAAATTCTCTAGAGGTGGAACCAAGGCTTAGGCTTCAGCAAGAGGGATCATGGTTTGACACAAGGAAGAACTTCCAGACATCTGGTGGGCTCCAACTCTGGAATGGGAACCTGAGGACATGGCGGCATTTCCCTCCAGAGTCAGGGATAGGCTAATGTGCCACTGCTTGGGGGAAGGGCAGTGGGCCAGCCCCCTCCAGCCCCATAATTAGAGAAGCTGTTCTGATTTCCTGGCGTCACGGACCTGTGTCCCCAGCATTCCCAGGGCCACGATCTTGTGAGGCTGAACCCGACCTTGTGCCCCTGAGCTGAGTTGGGAATTGTACATGTGAAGTATCTGTGACCTAGTCGGTGACCTCGAGGCCCATGACACCAACCCTGGGCTGCATCGTGCCTGACGAGTAACCCTGGGAACTCTTCTCCAAGCTGTGATCCACGGACTCGGGGATGACCCTGAGGCCGCTGGAGCAGACAGCACTCTCTCGGGAAGGCAGGGCCCCTTTCACTCAGTGGAAATGGGCACGTGCTGTGGAAATCTTGAGTGAGCACACAGGGCATGGTGGGAATGTGTGCAGGCCCTCGGCTGGCCCATTCCTCAAATCTGGCAGCGGCACCCAGGGCCGGAGCCCTCAGAAATGCCTCCCTCGACAGCCAGGAAGCCAGGGAGGGTGACACAGGGCCAGGGGGCAGCCCGAAGCCTCTTCCGGGCCAGGCTCTGGCTCCCTCGGGTTCCCTAGGGAGGCTTGGGAAGGCCTGACCTCCACTCCTGGCCTGCCGTCCCCTTCTCCCCATTTCTCCTTCTATGAGGAAAATCACAGGGAAGCAAACCTTGGGGGGAGAAAGGAGAATGTTTTTAATTAAAAGTTTAAGAGAATTCACATCCTGAGGGAGTCGAAGCAAGAGAAGGTGGGGAGACAGTGGGGGCAGTGCGGGGGTCGAGAGAAAGTAGGCCACGCCAGCCGAGGGCTCGAGCCCAATCCTTGCAGCTGCCCGGGGCCATGGCCGCAGCCGGCTCTGAGCCGCCGAGGGCTCTCCGTGCAGAGGAGGCCCCGGCAGCCCCTGGTCTCCCATCCCGGGAATGGGCGGGGGAGGTGGGGGCGGGGGCTCGGCAGTGATGGCTGGATGGGAGCAGCACCAATCTCTGAGGCTAAAACAGCTCAAAGTCCCGCACTGTCCCTTCTGCCCGGTCCCACTGCCAGAGGCAGACGTTCCTGGTGCCCCTGGCTGGGACTGTCACGCTTGGTCAGGGCCAAGGCCGGGGCCACAGGTGACCCTACTGGGGGGCTCCATATCTGCCCTGTCCACAGTCACTGTCCCAAGCAGCCCCCACTTCACAGCTACACCAGACCCTGGTTGGGGCAGGGGGGTGGGATGGTGTGGGGGGCCAGGGCAGCCTAACCATTGTGGCACCTTGTCCAATGGGTGGCGGCAGACAGGTGATAATGAGGACCACCGGGATGACTCTAAACCAGGTCCTGGCTGCACACCTGGCTCAGCCCATCCATGCATGGCCACGCCTACGAGTGGAGGCATTCCTCAGTCCGCCCCCTCACCCCCAGCCTGCCTGCCATACACATGCCAACCAGGGGCAACTCCACTTAGTAGCTCATTAGTCTCAGCGCAGCTTGGGCCTGAGCAGTCCCTGCGTGTGAGCAGGTACGCGGAGGGTGCTTCCAGAGCAGGGCTCGGTCAGCCCTGCACCATCCCTTCTTCCTGACGGAGGGAGGGCGTGGACACCCTCAGCCCACTGACCTCCATCTGCTCACCAGGCCCTGGGGCCAGGATGTGTGTTAAGGGGGCCTGTGCATGTATCAGCGCGTGTGCCTGGGGGGCCCCGTGTGTGAGCGGGGGGCTGGTCAGGGCCGGCCTGTAAGGTAGACTCATCCCTAGTAATCTTCCTCAACCCCATCCCTGCCTACCCTTTCCTGGGAAAAGGAAGAGGCGGGGGGGGGGCGGGGATAAGACAGATGCAATATTTTGCAAAATGAGCTAATTACATGGCAGTCACACAAGGAGATGAGATTAGCAGAATATTTGATAAAAGGAGGCACAGGTATGCATGTGGGTAATGGGGAAAGGTCATTGCCATCCCTGGAAGATGGTGGGGCCACAGCCCTGTCACTCAGGCCACAGTCACGCAGCTCAATCCTGGGCCACGGGAGAGCCACAAGTGCAGGGAAACACGTGGGTGTGTGCCCGCACATGAGGACACACATGCCCATGTCGAGACACCGCCGCGGGATACATACACACGTGTGCCCAGGAGAAGGAAGAATGGCCACACTCTCCCCCACGGCCCCCACACCCCATCCCCTGCAAGCTCGTATCTCGGGGCCAGGGCTGCCCTTGGGGCGGGGGTCCCATGCATGAACAGCCAAGACGGAGGACAGTTCAGCTGTAGCTGTCACAAACTGGGCTGTCCCTGCTGTGGGCAGAGCACGGATAGGTCCATTCTCTCTGTTTAAATGCCCATGACTCCTCTGCTGGCCCATGGGGTCAGGACCCTCCCCCCCGAGGGATGTGGGGGCACTTTGGCCCAGACTGCTCCTCCCACCCCACGGTGCCTACTCTAATTCTTCAGCCCTTGGTACTACGGGTGCACAGGAAAATGCTCTGGGACCCACCCCCCAAAGCCCATGTCTAAAAACCAGCCCCTAGCAGGGCCCCGAGGCCCCCAGTGACCAGAGTCAAAGGTCCAAGATGCAAGCTCAGAAGACCTTAGAGCCCCTCAGGACTCCAGGCAGGAATGTGTACTGATGCTAAACTTGCCCAGGGACACCACGGTGTGAGCGGGTCTGGGGGAAGGCCGCTCCTCGTGCCCCCTAAGAGCGTGAGCACTGCACACCACGGCGACACACCACCCTCACCTGGCTTCCCTCTGGGGAGGGGTCAGCAAACACCTGAGGAAGGAAGGTGGGGGCAGGCAGGAAGTGCTGCCGACTTGCTGACAATCCCCATTGGTTCCTGGAGGTTCAGCCTTCTCACTCCACAGCCTACTCCTGTCCAAGGCCCCCTGTCCCCGTAAGTGCCACCTTCACCCACGCCCCTACCCCAACCCAGAACTTGGAGGGTTCAACCTGCTCCCCCTCCCGTTCTAACCCAGCAACCATACAGGACTCTGCCTGAGCCCCACTCCGACCCACAGGGCCCCTCCACGCTGTCCTCTTTCTCAGAATGCTCTTCCCCACCTCCTGAGAGGCCAACCCCCTCCTTCCCTCCAGCCTCAGCCTCAGCACTACTGCTCTGTGCTTCCACGTAACTGGGACCCTTTTGGGAAAGCGCAAAGTGAGGTCAAGTGTCGGGGCTCTTCCCTGTGGCCCACGTCCCTGACTTGTAACGGTGATAACCACATAGCACACACATGTCTAAGAGCTGGCCAAGTCTCAGCTCAGACAAAACGCTTGGCAGTCCTGCCAGGTGGACTCTTCTCGATCCCCTGCCCTGACCCTGTCTCCGTGCCTGTCTATCCATCTGTCCATTTGCCTGACTGCTGCTGGATCCGATGACGAGGAACACGAAGGGGGATGAGAGGGGCGGAGCTGGGCCTGGGGAGGAATTCTGCATAGAGGGTGGGAAAGCCCCGAATTTGCCAGGGATTTGCCAGGAATTTCCCGAGTTAAGCCCAGGGCAGACAGCACTAGTCCCTCTTAGTCCTGCTCCCTGCGCGGGGCTGCCCTTGCTGGTTCCCCATACCTGCCCAGCCGAGGCCCAGCAGTCCCGTGGGTGAATGGGTGGGTCATAGGTGGGGAGCTGCCCGCTTGCCCACCAACCCCAACCACCCAAGGAGGGGGCTGAACCCAAGGCACCTGGGCAGCTGGTGGATAGGGCCTCATCCCCTCGGCTCCAGCTGGTGTTGACACAGCAAACATGCTTCGACTCCCATTCGCCGAGGCACAGAGTGGGCAAACACAGGAAGGCTGGAACAAAGGGCCTGACAACCGTGACCAGCCTCTCAAACAAGGGACCCAAGGCCTGTGCCAGGAGGCAGGAAGCGTTAAGCAGCTTGGACAGTGTGGTCCCCAGAAGTGGAAGCTAGGGACAGGCCCTTGACGAGGTATCCAGAGGAGGGAGGGTCGGCACAAAGGCTGACAGTCCAGGGCTGGTCCCATGTGGGGCACAGACCAGTCTTGTCCACGGGGCCCATCCCATGTGCATCCTTTCCGGAATCGACGTTACCAAGGCCTGGGCATAAACTCTCATGACAGATCTGTGAGGCCATGCTTGCTGTTCCTATTGTACGGGCAGGGAAACTGAGGCCCAGAGAAAGTGAGATTTGCCAAGGGCTCGGTGTGCTACTCAAGGGCAGAGTGGGGGCTGCCGCACAGCAGTGGCCTCTGATTCTCGGCCACCTTCCGCTCTGGGCCTGGTCGTGCGTGTCATGAGCCATGCTGCATCTTTCTGGGGGACTCATGGCCAGAGGTTCTTTTGGGGGCAGTGCAGGGTCAGGACTGTGCAGGCTGTGGTCACTAGGCGAGGTTTCCACTAGACTGCAAGGAATGGTGACTGCCCTGGGCACAGCCATGCACGCCTCTGCCTCCGGACCCACCTCACGGCATCTGTGCGCATGCTCCGCAGAGCCGAGCCACTGGGCAAGATTCTCCGCCACCGCACCATGCAGAGGCCTCGGCAGGAGACACGCGTGCACCCTCTCTACCTCTGGGCTGTACTCTGCTGCGCGCTCTGACTTGGAGCCTCTTCCTCTGCCTGGCTACATCTCCAGCAACCCCCCGCACCCCCAGCCCAGGTCCCCTAGGCCCGGTCAGTGTCCACGGGCCTACCACCCTGGCTCCACACTTTGTGGCATGGGTCACATCACTGTCACCTTCGGCAGACTGCACTCCTCGAGGGAGGGGCCCAGAGGCCTATTCCCCCATCTCTGTACCTGGTGACCTAGTATGGTGCTTGTATACAGCAGGTGCTCAGCACGGTAAATAGAGGCTGAAGGAAGCAAAGGGCTCCTGAGGTACCTGGTACCCCATGACACGATGAGCCAGCCAGGATCAGCTGACCTCCTACAGGAAGACCCCAGGGGACCCCGCCCAGGGTCACCATGGCACCAGGAGCTAGTCCAGCCCTCTGCTGTGTCTGGAAAGACTACTGAGGGACCTCAGAGGGCCTTGCCGCCCCTGTGCTGGGCCCAAGGCACCAGGCCCTCCCTGCCGGCAGCCCTGTGAGCTGGCTCACTTCCCACGTAGGTACTCACTGCCAAAGCGGAGGCATGGGTCCCTATGTATTATAAGCTATAGAAAATGGGGTGACATAAGTAACTGGCCGCTCCCAGGGCTGCTGCACCGTGAAGGGGCCATGCTTTCAGTTGTGCAGCTACCACCCCAGAACTCAGGGGGTGAGCCCTGTCCCCCCGTCACCTCTCCATCCCCTCTCCCCTCCAGTGGAAACAGTGACGCGGGCTGCACCTGCTGGGCTCCCTTCCCAGCTCACAACGCTCCAGCGGACTCAGCCTGACTCACTTCCGCTCACTCTCGTCGTTAGGCCAGGCTTGGTGCCTTCCTTCTTCCCTTCTCCACCTCTGGAGGTTTCACCAGCTCAAGCGCCACCACCTCCAGGCTGTCTCCTTAGACTTGCCCCTCCCATGTCAGCTGTTCTGCACACTAGGACCGCGTAGCTTGTGGGTCTCCTCCAAGTCTGGGGTCCAAGAGGACGGGGACTACTGGGCCACAGGCTCGCCATGCCTTAGATGCACTCTCCCTCCCCCAGCCCTCGTACTTGAGGATTTCAGAACAAAGGGCCAGAAGCTATTAAAACTCAATTAAATTTCTCACTTCTCTGATCCTGAATTAGAATGGTTTGTCCCTGTGGCATCTACAGGTCCTTTTCCTCCAAACCCCAGCATCTGCCCCACGTGGCCAGCTAGGACCCCCAAGGAGGGGGGCAGAAGCAGGAGAGGATCCCCCCTCAGTGCAGGCTTCTCTGAGGAGTGGAATCCAGTGCGTCTGCATCCGGCTGACCCCCTACCCCCATGGCCCAGATTCCCCCTCCTGTGGTGGTCAGCGTGCAGAGGCATCAAGAAGGGGACTCAGGGCAGTGGCTTCCAGCCTGCATTCGTGGGCCTCTTCACCCCAGCGACCCTCTGTAGCTGTCCTGTGTCCCCCAACCGAGGTCTTGCCCGGAGGCCCTTGTTTGTGCTCTGCCCTCTGATGGGCAGAGCCTCGTCTCCTTCCCCGACCTGGGGCTTCCTCTTTGCTCCAGCCAGCGTGGCTCGGCTTCCTCCCAATCCTCGGGAGCTCTGGGAGGGGCAGGCACACAGGCTCAGGAGCCAGGGTGAGCAGGGGGAATCGTGACCCTGTTTTAGCCACGCAGTAGCCGGGGCTCGCATTGTCTCTGCACCTCTGTTTCCTCATCTGTAAAACGGTAATTCTGCTCTACAGTGAGTGGAGGCTGGCTCCACACCTAGGGCCAGGGCAGCGGGCAAGTCTGCTGAATGACCGAGTGAGCAGGTGAATCACAGAGAGGCTGAACAGCGCTCTGGGGATGTACCTGGCCTCATGAGCAGGGCCACTGGGCAGGCGAGGCTGACACCCCCTCTTGGAGGGAGATCTGGGCCTGGGGTGCCTCGGCGAAGGTGTCCCCACAGGAGGTGGTTCATGCTGGTCAGGGCAAACAGGATGCCAAGCTTCCTGGTGTGACAATGGCCCTTTAGTTTCCTCTGACCTGCAGCCATGAGGGAGAGCTCAGCAGCAGGGCGGGTGGGTGTAAGGCTGACCCACCAGGCTCTGTGGACTTCGGGGGTGTTACACCCCAGGCCCCCAGACCCTTTGGCTAGCAGATGCTGGGGCATGACCACAGCTCTTCTGACCCTTCTCGAGGCCACTATACCTTGGAGGAGGAGCCAGGAGAGAGGCCTGCTCTACAAGGGCAATCTCAGGGACCAGGAAAGCCCAGCCCAAACACACAGCTCAGCCCTTCCTGAGGCCTGACAGGCCGAGCCAGGCCCTCATCTGACCACCACCAGCTAGCTGTAGGGCAGGTAGGAGAAGGGGAGGAACGATGCTTCCCCTGAGGATCCTGTGGCCACGCCCTACCTGCGCCGGCTCCCTCTTCATTCCCGGGGAGGCCAGCGGAGCCTGGAGGCCTTCGAGGGGCCTCGGGAGTCTTGGCCAGCTGGTGGGGATGCGGACAGGTGAGGCCGTCCCCACGAACACTTCCACCAGTTGCTGGGAGCAGCGTGCCTTGGCCCAAGCCTCATGCTGACTCCCAGGACCCGTGGGTGTGTGCGGGGAGCGCACAGCAGCTCACCTTCCCTCCCGGACACGTTCAGGCCACCTCCTCAGAGGAGCTCCCACCGAGCCCTGTTCCTGAGTGGTCCCTCTCTGCCACCGCACGCTGCCTCGTCTCTCCCAAGTGCTCACTGCCGCCCGGGTCCCCGCCCTTGTTTCCTCGCTGGCCGGCTCTCTGGCCGCCTCCCTGTGGGAGGTGGGGGTCCCCAAGGGTTCCCACACAAGGAGCCCATTCACTCATTCAGCGCTCCGCTCATCCCTGGGGGCCCCAGGTGGCTCCTCTGGGTGGCACTGGCCCCTTGCCAGGAAGGAGCAGCGCTGTCTGGGTGAGGGGAGAATAATCAGCTGTAAACGTCGCAATCCGGGAGAACAGGCTGCTCAGGCCCCTGGTGCCCACGCGTGCGCCTAATCGGCTCCACGTGCCTGAGCCTCCTTTCAAGAGCGGGAAAGTGGAAGGGTCAAGATCTCTTAATGTTCGTAATGCAGGGGAGGCAGAAGCCACCGCCGGCCCCACATAAACACCTTTTAATTGCGCCGAGAAGGGTGGGCGGAGGCAGCCCACGCTACAGAATCCCCTGCCCTGTCTGTCCTCCATGACGGTGCCTTCTAGAGCTTCCCCAGTCTGCAGTCGGATCCCAGCGGCTGACCTCCAGCCAGAAAGCAGAGCCACGGTCCTTGCACTTGTTCTATGAATGTTCCTGAGGCTCCCACTCTGGGCCAGGCCTCCTCCAGGTCTTCTCCCTTTAGGGCTGATCTGCTCATCTGACCCCCAGCGATCGGTGCATGTGTGGATCTAGGTCTGAACCGGCCTCTAGCTGTCTCAGCGCAGAATGCCCCCCCCCCAATCCTTGCTGCCTCCTCCAGGCAGCCCCAAGCTCACTTTTACCCTCTTAAGCTGAAGGGATCTTCCTCCTGCTGGGGCTACCCCGTTCCCTCTGCACCTCTCTGAGGTCCCCATGTCCCCTGCTTCTGGGCCTTCTATTCTCCATGGGCTGCATCTCTCCCATTAGACCAGTGGCTCTCAACCGGGGGTGTGGTAGGGCTTTGCCCCCAGGGGACATTTGGCAAGATTTGGAGACATTTGTGGTTGTTACAGCTCAGGGAGTGGTGTTCTCCCGGCATCTAGTGGGTAGAGGGCAAGGATGCTGCTCAGCATCCTACAACACACACAGCAGCCCCCACAACAAAGAATTATCCTGCTCAAAATGTCAGTCGTGCCGACACTGAGGAACCCTCCCTTCGATGAAGCCTTGGAAAGAAAGAAGCAAATGAGCGGGAGCTAGGTGCAATGCGCGCCCTCCTGACAGGGGGGTGGTCCGCCCCACAGCTCAGGGGGACTCCTCAGCCCCCTCCCTGGCTCATTCCTCCTGTTCCTCTGAGCACCCAGCCCCGAGCCCAGTTCCTGAACAGACCTGGCCACACTCCCAACAATGCACCAGTTTAATTGGGTTAAGTGGCCATTAGCAGCGAAAGCAGGGCGGCTGTGTGCAGAAGGGTTTTTAATTTTACTCTTTAAATGATGCTCGCTCTCCAGAGAGGCGATGGAGGGTGGGAATGCTGCCCACTGGAGCCCCCCCCCCAGATCCAAGGCTGCAGCTGCACCACCCCCTGTCCCATCCATCTGGGCCTCACGGGGCTGGGCTGGGAGGGGTGCTCAGTGTCTGTCTCCACTGCCCAAGGAAGAACCTATGGGGGCAGGGACTTGCCCAAGGTCACTAGGTCATCTCAGAGCAAGCCTCTGTCAGAGGAGGCCAGAGCCCCATCCCTTCTTCCCTCAGCCCTGCCCCCCCTGCAGACAGTCAATGCCATGTGATAGCACAGAGCAGAGTGGCACTGGGGGGCAGTCTGTGGGGTCTGAAGCTCAACTGCCCAGATCTAAAGCCTGAGTTTGGTGTGAGACCTGGGGCCAGTGGCTTAACCTCTCTGGGGCTCAATTTCCTCAAATGTAAAATGGGGATAAGATACCCTTGGGTTGTAGAGAGGATCTGGAGAGATCTGGAGTGTTCTGGCAAATCTTAGGCTGGGCACTTGGCAGGCCCTAAGAAAGAGGCCAATAACCAAGGGAGGGAATTATTTTTGCCCATTTTAAGGGAAATGTTCTGACCTCTGAATCTACGCAGAATCATCTGAGGAGCACTGAAAAATATTGAAGCCCAGGCCCACCCCTGGGGAATCTGAAGTATTTGGTTTGGGTTGGGGCCTGGGCATCACGATTTAAAAGCTCCTCAAGTGACTCCAATGTTCAAGCAGTTTTAAAAACACTGCATGAAGACAAAGGTACAAAAGCACAGCATCTGGAAAGGTCTTGGCCCTGGGGACAATGGGAGGCACCTGAGGTGGAGCATGGGGAACATGGCACGTAGAGGGCAGAGCTTAAGGGCCAGGGTCTCTAGATCCTGGATCCCCAAAACCAGGCCTCTCCACGGCCTCTGGCTTGTTTAAAGTTGGAGGTAAGAGGGTCTCCCCAAGAGCGGGCTTCTAGCCACGTGCATGTCCCTCAGTGCTCTGGCCTTGGGCTTCCCATTCTCTGGGAACCGAGACAACTAAGCCACAGTGGCCACGGCCTCGCCCCTGAGAGGGGGCTGGAAGCCCCCGCCCTGGGGTCACGCATCACCGCATCCAGGCTGTGTCTCCTCCCGCGGCCTCTCCCCTAAGCCACACAGTAGAAGTGCCAGGGATGGTGGCACAGGCTTTGGGGACACTGGTTTTTCTTTGTGGCCTTTATAAACGATGGCTCCTGGAGCTGTGAGACTGAAAGTACTGGGCAGGGATGGTTTCATGTCCCTATTTTACAGAGGAGGATACTGAGGCCTGGGACGGGACTAGACCGAGTGCTCTATGAGGGCAGGCACAGGGCCTGTTCTCCCCGTGTCCCCCCAGCACCGCCCGGCATGCAGCAGGCTGTTAGACAGCTGGATGACTCGCGGAGGAAGAAGGACAGCCAGGAAGAAAGGACCTTTCCAAGGGAGGGGCTGTGGGTCAAGGGCCCAGCAGGGAGCACAGCAGAGTCCTGATTTGGGTCCCTCTCTGCCTCCACTGTGCTGTAAGAACTCAGGCACCTCCCCTCCCCCACTCCTGGGACTCAGGACCCTTAGAAAGTGGGCCCTGGCTCAGGGAACCCCTCTCCCTGGGCAGTATAAGTCACAAGACAGCTCCCCTCTGTGTGTCCAAAGCTGAGGCCCAGCAGGTTTCCTGGACTTGGGAATGCTGGCTGCCTGTGCTGCAAGGCCCCTGACCTGGCCTACTCCTGCCTGAGTCTTGGCCCCATAAATCACCTTGTGCAGCTCGGAGAAACTCGAAACAAACATCTGATTGTCCTGATTAAATGAGACCATGAACTTCCGTCCTGTGTTGCTCAGATCCCTCTTTGCAAGCCCCAAATTAAAATTCCAGACCAGAGCAAGAGGATTTAAATTGGATTACTGGATGGGGTCCAGGGAGAGAGGAACAATGGAGTGGGGGGTGAGGGGTCCAGCCCCCCACATCCCTCCCTCCATATGCACTCAGGCTGCAAACAAATGTGGGAAAGGAGAGAAGGGCCAGAACTTGATTAAAAGCAAATTTAAAACACAATTAAGACCAAAGCTCATCCTGAACAATTAGGACCAAGGCAGGGGGAAGGATGGTTGTCCTCTGCTTCCTCTGGGGATATGGACAGAAGCATCCTGTGGGCTGAGAGCCAGAGGCGCTGCAGCAGGGGGAAGCTTGTGGGCCAGCAGGGCGCTGGGAAGGCAAGGGCCGTGGGCTCTGCGCCTACCTCGGGAATCACGTGGGGAGTCAAGGGCCTGGCCTCGCATCAGAGTGACCTGGGTTCACATCCTGGCCTGAGGCACGTCCGAGTCTCAGTGTCCCTCCCCTCTGTGAAGTGGGCCTCCCTCACACGGCTGCTGTGGGAGTGGCCTGTGACAGACACGCACGTGGTGAGTGCCCAATCAGCGAGTGCTCTTTCCATCATTCTTCTGTTGAGAGTAATTTGTATTTGGCGCCAACGGTGGACCAGGCCATGGGCTAGGCTGCAGATGCGGGGGGAAGGAGAAAGCCATCTGCCCTGCCTCATGGGGCGCGGTGCAGCATGGGGGGTGCAGGTAGAGGGTTGGGATCAGAACCCAGGCCTTGGGCTCTCCCCTCCCTGCCAAGCTGTCAAGGTGGATTAGTTGTCTAGGAGTGGGGGTAGAGGAGCTTGGGGAGGGACCCCAGCACTGTAGTGCCCAGAGAGGATGGGCAGGGGGCTCCACGTGTGGAGGGCAGGTCAGGCATCTGTCATTGTCACCACTCAGCACCCCTCACTGAGATGACTGGTCCTAAAGCTGGGGTGGGCAGCAGGCCTGAAGGCCCAAAGGATGCCTCTTCCCAAATTTATCAGACGGTTTCAACTCAAGTTCAGGGCTGGAGGCCTGCACTTTGTAAAGTGGAGCAAAGCAAGGAAGTAGTGGGCGAATGAGGATCTGGAATGAATGGGACAGATAGAGACAAAGAGAGAAAGGAAAGGAGGGGAGAGCACCCAGGTCAGGCCCAGTCCTAGGAAAAGCAAGGAGGGGACATGATGTGCTGGGTGGATGGGGCAGCAGAGTGTTTCTCACCATCACGGGAGACACTCTTGGACCCCCCAGGGACTGCTGTCCCAGCTAAAGGCTGGGCTTTGCCTCCTTCCCATGGCAGGTCCTTTCTCTAATTGTCTGCCCATCTGTGACCAGGAGATCCTGAAAGTCAGGCTGGGCTGGACTGAGCCCAGCTCTGGGTCATCTGGATCCACACTGGGTGGGAAGCCCTCAGGGTCCACGCCTCTGGGCCTCTGGTCCCAGGAGGCCAGTCTCTCCCTAGTCTATGATTCCAGGTCACACAGAATAAGAAGGGGACCTCAGGGGGACAGCAGGGCCCAGCTCCTGGGGAAGGGGGTCCTAGTTCTCTCCTGGGGCCTAGAAGTGGTGGGTGTTTAGGCTAGGTGACTGCCCTGATCTGACCCAGCCAGGCCCCTGGCCTGAGCCTGGGTACGGCTTGTGTGGACTTGCTCATCCTTTTTTGTAACTAGTTTCACTGAGACACAATTCACATACTACAGAATTTACCCACATAAAGTATATAATTCAGTGTTGTGTTTTTTTTTTTTAGCACATTCGAGTTGTGCAACCATCACCACAATCTAATTTTAGAATATTTTCATCACCCTTAAAAGGAACCCTGTACCCATTAGCAGACACTCCTTATCCCCCTCCCTTCCCCCCTCCCTTTCAGCCCTAGGCAACCACTAATGTACTTCCCATTTCTATGGATTTGCCTATTCTGGACATTTCACAGAAATGGGATCACACAATAGGTGGTCTTTTGTGGCTAGCTTCTTTCACTTAGTAGAATGTTTTCAAGTTCATCCATGTCATGCGTATCACTACTTCTTTCCTTTTGACCGGACTCCTCTTTTTGGCACAGGCTGGGACTGGGGCTGAGGCAGCCGTGCCTCTGAACCGGGGGCAGCTTGGGCACTGTCCCTCACTTACTGCACAACCTCCCAGGGCACCTTGCAGCTCCAGAAGCCCCACCCCCACGCCCCGCACCTGCACTCCCTGGGGTGGGGTCTGCTGGCTTCGTACAACTGGTCAGGGCAGCCTAGCAGGGTCTGCCAACCCACAGAATGGCAGCACCCTAGAGCTGATAGGCAAAACCTCTCTAAGATTAGAGGGGGAGACTAGACTCAGAGGGAGGCAGAGAGACATTCAAGGTCATGGGCAGAGCAGGGGCTTCGACCCCTAGCATCACAGGGCTCCAGCATGCTCCATGGGGCATTCAGGGCCACTCCACACCCCCTCCCACCAGAGCTGCAGTCCACCCTCTGTAAAGAGGAATCAGAGGACTCCAAGACTGCCCGTGCCCCACCTTCATGCCCACATAAGGCCCCCAAGACCCCAGATGGAGCCTCCCTCTGATAAAACCATCTGCTCCTGTCCTAGCTGCCCACATCCAGGTGGGCACTGCCCTGCCAGCGACGGCCTGGCCTGAATTCACGTGCGTTCACGCCGGGCCGGGACGCTGCCCGGGCGGTGCAGGGCCCCTCCGCCTGGCCTGCCCTCAACCCGCACAACTGCACCTACCTTCAGGGCCTGCACCTTCCTGTCCAGCAGGCTCTCAATGTCTCCTGCCACCTTTTCGACCAACTTCTGAGGCTCGTTCTCCTGCACCTCGAACAGATTCCGGTTGTCCTTGTAGATCTAGAAGGAAGCAGAAGCCAGCGGTGAGGCTGAGGCGGTCCCACGTTCCCATGCCACAGCCACCCCCTTGCATATCCTCTCTGCCCAGTACGGTCCAGCCCGTGGCCCCGCCCCAACTCTGGCTCTGGCCAACTACGAGAGCATGGATGTCTGCGGGCTGGGCCCAGTGCCCTCCTGAACTTGAAGGAAGGCTCCTGTCACAGATTCCACAGCTTGCCCTGGCTGCGGTTGGTGAGATGGGCTTGCCACCGCCGTCTCTGGACTCGGGGGTGATTCCTCCTCCAGGAGCCGTGAGCAACACCCCCCTGACGAGTTCGGAGCGGCTGAGAGCAGCAGACGCGGAAGGGTGGGCTGGCGAGGAGGCAGGGTGTGCGTGTG
This sequence comes from Phoca vitulina, assembly GCF_004348235.1. Taxonomy (NCBI): domain Eukaryota; kingdom Metazoa; phylum Chordata; class Mammalia; order Carnivora; family Phocidae; genus Phoca; species Phoca vitulina. Next base: position 8,479,298 of record NW_022589716.1, read on the forward strand.
GGGGCAGATGGAACCGATAAGCACACACTGCATACCACAAGCCTGATGACACGAAGACACTGTCACACTCACTACACACACCGACACACCCACACGTGCATCAGAAACACCTAGCCACCGCTCCTCACGGACTCAGGCATCCATACCCCTTTGGGCTGGTGCTGCCCCAGGGCACTTACAGAAACTGTAGTGGGAACTCCGGGCACCCCTAGGGGCTCCTCTGTCATTCAGGGCACAGAAGATGGGGGCAGTGACCAGGGAAAAAGGCATGTGGGGAGGGCAAATCGGCCCCTCTCTCCTCCTTGGGGACCGGGTCTGTGCACACGTGCACGTGGGGGTGTAAAGCTGACAGTCTGCATCTGCATGTGTGAGTGCGTGTGTTATGGCTCAACACACACCCATCTGTGTGCATGTGCCTGCGTGTTGGGGGTGGGGTGGGATTAGGGCCTCTAGATGAAGTCTAGGGCTTCTATGTGAGTCACAGAAGCGAGTTCAGTGGGCCTCTTTGTTCCAGGCTAGGGTCTTGGGTGTGTGTATATGCATGAGTGTGTGCATCGTACAACCCTGCCTGTGTCCGTCCAGATGACCCCAGGAGGTCTGTTCCCCAAGCTGACTCCTTCACCGAGGTCACATGCCACCACTGAACTGCTACCATGGGGTCGTGCCATCGGGCTGTGCAGAAACGGAGGGATGCAGACAGACAGAGAAAAGAGGTGATGAGGACGAGATAAGGAGGTGGGAGAGGCAGCTGATGAAAGACAGACAGGCAGGCGAGATAAGGTCGGGAGAGTGACAGCGAGACGTGGGGGAGATAAGGCCTCCAGCAGCAGAGGGGGGAGGACGTGGGGGACCAGGAATGCCCGAGCCCCGGCCCTGCCGCCCAGCCTGCGCCCAGCAGTCCAAGGGTTAAAGTACCACACAAAGCCGGCTCAGGCAGTCTCCTCCTCCTGCCGCCCCCCCATCCCTCCCAGCTTTTCTTTTTGTCCTTCTCTCAGAACAAAATAATTTGTGGTGAATTCGCTCCTTCCCACAGAGCAGTGGCGATTAGAGGGTGAGGCGCGAGACCCGGACGCAGGGCAGGGAGGATGGGGGCCCCAAGTGGGCACCAGGGCCAGGCTGCTCCCTGGGCTCCCTGGGTCATGCCTCAAGGTAGAGGCCCCCAGATGGGAGGTGGCGATGGAGACGAGGTCAAGCAGGGGCCTGAGCCTGGGGGGGGGAGGGGTCACTGGGAAATGTGGGGAGCCTGGAGCCCAGTGCCCTCTGTTGGGGCAAACTGAAGCTCAGAAACAAGAAAGGACAGGTCAAGGCTATGTGACTCTGAGTGGCAAAGCCAGGTCCTCCATCCTCCCAGACCTCTCCTTCCCAGGTTTCAGGACTTTAAAGATTTATTTGTTTGTTTGGTTATTTATTTATTTATTTAGAGAGCATGAGCGGGAGGGGCAGAGGGAGAGAGAATCTCAAGATGATTTTGTGCGCTGAGTGCGGAGCCCTACATGGGGCTTGATCTCACGACCCTGAGATCACAACCCAAGCTAAAACCAAGAGTCGATCGCTTAACCGACTGCGCCCCCCAGGTTTCAGGACTTTAAAAATACATCCTTTCCCAAGCATGGGCCGCTGGCCTGCACGGGTTGAGGCCCCATCTCAGCCACACTGGCCGAAGCCTCAGCCGAGTGCACCCTTGGCCCACTTGCACCAGCAGGGGGCGCAGCTGCCTGGCTTCTCAGGGCAGGGGATGAAGTTCCCACACCTGACTCCCCTGTCAAGGTCATTCCCAGGTGTCCCAAACAGGGCTGTCCATAGCAGTGGCAGCCCCTGATCACAGCAGCCTCCTGACAACTCTCCTCCGGGAGCCCGGGAGTTCCTCCCCACTGGGTCCAGGGTACCCCTTGCAAACTGGCATGGTGACTGGGCCAGGGCTCAGGGGCCACAGAGGGAGTGGGTTTCCAGGTGGCAGGGTCATACCCCAGGGCTCTGAAAGGTGGCGTAAGGGCTTGAAAGCAGGCACCCTGCCAAGAGTCACCTCATCTCCGAACCTCAGTCTCTGATGGATTAAACGAGAGAACAGCAGTCCCCACTTTGCAGGCTGAGGGAGAACTGCAAAGAGCCCATGCTATTCTCGCCACTGCTATTGTTGAGGATCACCAGAATTCTGTAGAAGGAATCACAGTCCCTCCCTGCCTCCACTCTCCCTGCTGGACCTGCACACTAAGGATCCGAAGCCATTGGCTCCCACTCCTGGGCAGACAGCTTCGGTCTCCTGGGGTTGGCCCACCTCCAGCCCCACCCTCCTCCCAGGCCTCCCTGGGCAGCCCCTCTCCAGCCACACTGTCCTTGTCTCCAACACCTCAGCCTGAGCCCTGGAGGCTACAACAGGGGGAACTAGACACAGGGATGCCACTGATAACAGTATAGCCAAGGCCAGTTCTCTTCCCACTCGCCCGAAGTATGGGGCCCTTGTGTAATGGACCCTTGGCAAATGCATATGCCCAATTCCATGTTCAAGAGCAGAGCTCTGGGACCAGCTAGACCTCGGTCTGACTCTTGTATTCATGCCTGCAGCTGTGTTACCCCTTGGAGTCTGGGGCTCTATCTGCCACACTTTCTTCCTGTCCTAAGGACCTCTAAGATACCCCTCTGCTCGGCCCTGGTGCCAGCATTTGAGATCTCTCCAGCCCATTGACCTGGCATGGCCCTGCAGGCTTCTGGGTCCCCAGCCCATCCTGATGCCCACTACCGCACTTTTGCTCATGCTGTCCCTGCTTCCCTTCCACCCTTCCCTGACTTTCTAAATCCTTCCTAGAGCAAAGATAGTAAAATGGGTTAGAAGGTGTTTCTGGGGAGATGAGTGCTAAATCCCAGGACTGCAGGGGCTGGTCAAGCTACCAGCCAAGCCTGTCCCCCAATCCCAAAACAGCCCCTGAGACAAAATAGCCCTCGTTCCTTCTATCCCAAGTGCCTCACCCCTCTCAACATTCCCTTGGACCTGTTCCAACTGCCCCTGTCCCCCGGGGTGGGCCATGAGCCGGACCCTGTGTCCCAGGGAGATCTGAGGGATAGAGTTCAGCAGATGGTTCCGCCCTGGGAGATAGGTCATCTCTCCATTGATGTTGTCTGAGGAGGTGCTTTCTACCTACAGGCCCAGCAGGAAGCCTGGGAGAGCCCAGGGCAGACAGCATGCCCAGGGCTGGCTCTCCTAAAGCCCCAGCCTCTAGCTCTGGTCCCTGGGGCCAGCTCGGATGCAACAGACAGGCTGGGGGTACACCGGGTCCAGGGGCATGGGCACCGGGTACACTCAGCCACCACAGCATGACTGCACGCCCGCTGCCGTCCTTGGCCCAGCAAGCTCATTGGAAAAACCCAACAGCTCCCACAGGAGCGCAGCCTCTGAGGCCCCCACCACTGCACAGGGAGCTGGTCTACAGGTTGTCGCAGTTGGACACCAGCCGTGATGGGGGAGGGGGAGGCAGGGGCTCCATTCCACAGAGATGGTGAATAGTAGTGGGACAGGCCAGCAGACTAGCAGACAAGCTGGCTGGAGCCAGGGGAGCATGTAGGGGAGGGGTGGGGTGGGGGAACAGGGAGAACGGGGGTGGCTGAGACCCCAAGGGACAGTAATTCAGGAGGCAACTTGCAGCCCCTCGCTCCCAGGAGTCCCTGGCTCCCCCTCCCTTGTACCAGATACCTATGGCCTCCTCCCCTTGAGGGCACCTCCTCCCATCAGTTATGGAGAACTGTCCCTCCATCTCTCCCCTTATCTCCTCACCTCCCTCCCTGTTCCCCCCACCACCACCAGGTGCTGGTCCTAACCCCAACCCCAACCCTCTCTCAGCTCTAGTGATTCTTTAGTTAAGCAACATTTCCAGCCAGCCTTCGGCCTAAGGATTTCCAGGGCTTGTGGAGGCCCCAGAACCTCTGCCCAGCCCCCCTGTGTCCCTGGGTGGCTCCACATAAAGAGGAGGTGAACCTAGAGGACACGTGGAAGAATGGCGACCTTGGACAGGAAGCACAGGGATACACATAGGCGCGGATGGAGCCAGCCTCATCCCCACAGCTCCCAAGAGTCCTGACTAGGAGTGGGGTCGAGTTCTGAGGTACCTGGGAACAAAGACAGCCACCACAGGAGACAACAGGCCCCAGGACCAGTGACCTGGACAGCACCCCGTCAGACTGGAGAGGCACGTTGCCAAGTCCCAGAAAGCCGGCGGCAGTGGGGCCTAGCTCTGAGCCAGCACCCAACCTGCCCAGAGAGAGGAGGAAGGTGTGGGAAAAGGAGAGGAAAAGGAAGGTGAGGAGGGGAAGCAGAGGAGGGCAAAGTCGGGAAGAGGGAGGATGGAGGCCCCAGGAACGACCCTGTTCCCCGAGAGCTGGCTCTGGCCACCCTGGGGCAGATGTTTTCACACTTGACCTCACTGCTCCTGGACAACCCGAAGAGGGACTCTTCATGCCCATTTAGTGGACAGGCCACTGAAGGCCAGAGAGCTGGAGTTATACCGCAGAGCTCAGATTCAAACCGGATCTGTCTGACCCAAAGCCTCTGCTTCAGGTCCCACTCTGTGCAGCCGGGTTCCCCACACTTATGCCCATACTTGAAGGTGAAGGGAGCACAAGGGATCAGCTGGGGGTCTTGGGGGCGGGCCAGGATCATGCGGAAGGCCTGAGGCCCATGGGAGGCAGGAGAGCCATCCTGGAGGGGAGGAGGGGCGGACCGGCAGAATCAGCCTGATCAGCTAACCAAGCACCCAGCCCTAGGAGTAAAACAGACTCGTGTGAGGCTCCTCTCCCGCAGCGAAGGTGAACGGGCCCTAATCTCTGGAAAATTAAATCAGAAAGAAAATGGAACGAGGAAGATCTGACACAGGCTGGGCCCTGCGGCTGGCGGTGTCCTCACAGGCTCAGGCCGAGCTGGGTGTTCCGCTAGCCGGGTGCCCAGCACCCTGGCCCCTCCCACCACCCAGGTTACTGGGCAGGGCACAGGCAGGACTGTGTGAGCGGAGCCCCACAATACAACCCCAGGGGATTTGCTGTTCTCCAATAAGCCCCCTCTATGCCAGTCGTGTCTTAGTGTCCGGTCCCTGGTCTTGAAAGGAGCCGCTAGTGGGGGTCCTAACTTCATGCCCAACAGGCCCCTGGAGGGAGAGCAGCAAGTGGGCCAGAGATGGTGGGCTGGGCCCCCCTAGGCTGGCCCACAGGGCAAGCACTGGAAAGGCCACAGGGGTGGGGACTGGAGACAGGGGTCAGCTGCTGGAATGGAATACACCTGTGCCAGGGATCAGGAGCGCCTTGGGTAGGACGACAGGGGGCTCACGGTGGCTTAGGGACCCTGAGCTGGGACAGGAGGTGGGGGAGACTGGTAGTGATTAGATCAGGGACCCCAGGCAGTCAGGGCAAAGCTGGGCTCGGGGCTTCTGCCCTTACTCCTTCCCCTGCCTTTGTGGGGAAAATCAAGGGTACTGACGTAGCTGCTAATCACCCTTGAAGACCACAGGATGGAGGGAGTAGCTGGGTGCCCTGTGGTCCCCTCCCACTGAGAGCACCCAGGACAGATCCAGGACAGGCTGCGGCTCCTGGGCTTTTGCTGAGCTCCACAGCCCAGCTCCTGACGGCACGAGGGGGACTGTCCCACAGTGCGTGCTGAAAAACCCTAACCCAGCTTTGGAGACACACCAGGCCCTGGTCTATGTGTGTGACCGACAGCTCCCCGGGGCCGGGGTGGAGCCCCTCCCTTGCCTACCCAGTGCGGGACTTATGTAGAGTAAGGGCAAGGGACCCTCAGAGCACACGGTCAGTGTACGGGCAGGGATTACGTGCCACTCACTCGCATGTTCCCCAGCTGCTGACGTTCCCCAGCTGTCATGGCAGTTCTCATGTGGCCATGCCAACCTGCCACTATCCTGTGGTGGGTGGGCTCCATAGTTAGCTGTCTATGGTGTCATGTCACAAGCAGGGTTTGTACATTATGAAGCTGGCTGCCACATGATTAACATTCATACTGAATAGGGATTTCCTGGAACGAACCCCTGTTTAGAGGAAGTCACAGACACCACCCAGGCCAGGACAATGCGGCCCTGTATGGGCTACAATGGAGAACATGAAGGCAGTGTCGGGGCAGGGAGGAGGGCTCCTGGCCTGGCCTCCAGGAGCAGGTCAGGATGTGGCCCTCCTGGGTCGGTGGCCCATCAATTGCTCCGCTTCCTCCCCACCCCCGCCCCCACATCCTTACATTTCCATGAGGGCACGCCACGTTCATGCCACAGGCTTCGGGGCCCTCTTAAGCCTGGCGCAGCAGAAATGGACCAGATCTTGTCCTTGTCCTCCTGGGACTCACCATCCAGAGGGGACAGATGTCCCTTCAGACTGCTAAGGGCAGAGGGGTGGCAGCAGGGAGAGGTAGGCAGGAGACAGGGGGGATGGGGCTGGTCTGCTTGGGAGGGGGCCGTCCAGGAAAAGAAAGGGGAGAGCCTGAAAGGCTGGGTGGGAGTCTGCCGGACTTGGGGGCGGCCGGGGGATAAGGGAGTGGGCAGGAGGAGTGGCAGGTGCAGAGGCCGGGAGGAGGGAAAGTCAGTGGGCTCCTCAGCAGCACGAGCACAGGGGCTTGTGCAGGGCAGAAGGGAGGCTGGCGGACAGATTCTGAGCAGAAAGGGAGGTAGATACCCAGGAGGCTCAGGGGAGGGACAGTGTGGCCTAGATCATAAGGTGAGAGGGCCCTGGTGGCTCAGTGACCCCTCGGCCCCCCAGAGGCAGCTGCTAGGGGCTCTCACCGGCACACTCCCCTTCGAAAAACTCACAGGGGCACAAAGCCCCCGTCACCACCCCCAGCAACGCCTCCCTGTTTTTAAAGTTAAAGTTTAGTTGACTGTCATCCATTACCGCAATTAGTACATTATGTCTAATTATGCAATTAGTGTAAAAAGTGCACTTGCTGCTGAGAATGGGAAATTACGCTGCCTCGTTACGCTGTAAAATCCATGTCATAAAAAGGCTCAGTCTCTTGTTTTTCAAAAGACACAAAACCCAACACAAAACAATAAACCAAATCCTCCCAGCTGAGCTAGGGCCAGTCTGCGTGGCCCTCCCTGCACTTGCCCCCACGCAGACCCCACCTCTGTGAGGCCGCGCGTGCGCCCCAGGGCAAGGCCTGAGCCACAAAGACAGGCTGTGTTCGGGGGGCCCATTCCTGGGTGTGGTCCGTCTTCGGCCTCTGAAACAGACGTGAATTTCTAAGCTGACTTTAAAACCATGGTAATCCTGATTATCCATCCATTATTCCAGACTTGACTTGGAACAAGGCCTCTGCGTTAAGGCCTATGTATTTCAGGTGAGAGCAGTCCTGGAGGGGCATTGCTCCACCCAGCTCCAAGCACAAATCCTTTCTCCAAGGTTCCTGAGGGCACAACTCTGAGGTTCCTGATGGCGCCCGTGAGGACAGGGCCATTTTCCAGCTCAGGGGAAACTGGAGGAACTTTCCCACACTCCAGGCTCCAAGCCCTGGGAACACTGCCTGGATAGCTAGGGAGCTCCCTGTCACAGGAAGCATGCAAGCCCAGACGTCAGGGGTGCTGAGCAGGAATTCACTCATGGACACCCTGCACAGCTGCTGGACTCTAAGCTGCCGTCACTAGAAAGCAGCATTCCCACAGCTGTGCGCCTATGCAAAGCTTGTAGTCTGTGACTTTCTCCCCTAGGTTCTGGCTCCCTTGGTGGTCAAGCAAATAGTCTGGGGATAGGTGGGAGGTGAGAAAGGAATCTGACAGGGTAGGGGGCTGTCTTGCTACCACAGAGGTGACAATGCCAAATGGCCAAGTCCATGGGGGCTGGGAGGGCACACTCCAACGTCCCTGACTGCCCATGTCGGCACTGGGTACCTGTGTATCTCCAAAGGGTGATGCAGTGCCACGGAGACTCCTTCCCAGCCAAGAATCTGCCCTGACCTCATGGAGATGATGCATGAACCTCCCACGGCTGCCACTGCCCAGCCCAGACAAAGTGCTCACAGAGTGGAGGGCTGGAAACCTGGAGCCCCAGCATCCTAGGGCCCATGGGGCACCAGGGCCCCTGCAACCCCACCCACCTGTACTGTGCACCCATTAGTTCTGGGTGTGCCCAGGTGTCTGGACGCTGTCCACACCCCAGTGGAAAGCGCTCACTGAGAAAGCAGCTGGGTTGTGGGGATGGAGGGGGCCTGGACCTTACTAGAGGGACACCTGTTGCCCAAACACAAGGCATGGGTCGCTGACAGTTCCAGCCTCCAGGCCTGTGTCTACTCAGGTGCTCTTGAAGAGCAGGGGAGCGTTTCACGGCCCAGCCACGTGGACACCAGAGGAGACTCTTAGGGCCCCTGTCCTCTGGATTTAGTCCAGGGTAGCGTCAGGAGTGGGGGACTGGAGCCCGAGGTGAATGGAACTGCAGGCAGATCCGGGGCCCCTGCTGGCTCCCAGCCCTGAGCTGGGAGCCACCGGCTGTTGAGGCAGCTGGGAGGGAAGCTGTGCCCAGCACACCAGCCGGCACGGGGGAGTGCGAGTAAACACACCCGCGCTTCCCAACTCGTTCGGCTGGTGTGGGTGCCCGTGTTTATGGGAAACAGGTTGTTTGTGCCAGCGTCTGGGCCCTCTTGCCACCCACCCTGCCTCAGCTCTCTCCGGCTGCCTCCCCAGCCCATGGGCCCTGCCTTCCTTCCCCCAGGACTCCTCAGCCTCTCAGCTTGGAGACAGCAGCGATGACAGGCCCTCCCCTCCAGGTGGTGAGACAGGGCTCAGCGCTTCACCCACTGAGTCAGAACAATCCCCAAAGGCAGGCATGGTTATCGTCCCCATTTTACAGCTGAAGAAACCAAGGCTCTGGCAGCTGGAGAAATAAATGGGCTGGGGATGAGGCTGGGGGTGGAGGAGTCCATGACACTGGGCTTCTCTCAGGCTCCAGTCATCAGTTCCAGGCCCTAGGGTCCCAGAAACCCCCACCCCCACTCCCACCCCCGAGCCTGGGTCACCACCTTGAGGAGCCCTGGCCCAGCATGGCCTTAGATGTGGACCCTGCCCTCAGAGCTGGGCGCATGGCCCTTTTCTCCTACACAGGGCCTGGTCACCGGCCTGCCATCTGGCCTCTTCAGTCCCTTCACCCCCTGAGCCTGTCTTGGGACCTATGAGGCCCTACCTCCTGCCTCTTGTGGGTGAGAGTCCTGGCAGGCCAGGGTGCAGGGCTCTGGGAGTCAGGGTGGGTAGGGGCTCCAGCAGACCCTCGGCGGCCCAGGGAGGATTCCTAATCATTTCACGGCTCTGGCTGTTATGGAGATCTCATCTAAGTGACTGTCCCTCAGTCTAGAGTGGCAGAAACTTACCCCCATAATCACCCTCATGAGATGGGTTTGAGGCTGGGCCTGAGGCACGGAGCAAAGGACTAGGCCTGCTTCCTCTGCCAACATCACCTCCATTCTACCCTTCCAGCAGGGGGCACAACCCTCTTCAGGGTCTGGGACAGGTCTCTCAGGGACCCCAGAATGACCAGAAACTGACCTTGTCCTGAGAGTCCCCAGGCAGGCTTCCTGGGGAGGGGGGTGCAGGTTCACCTGATTTTTCTTTATCCATCCCCCTCCCTGACCTGTGACAAGGGCACCAGGAGGTGCTCAGCAGCCAGGCAGCTTCTTATCTCACAGGTGAGGAAACTGAAGTGGCAAAGAGTCAGAATCTGTCCAAAGGGGAGCCCTTCCCGTCCCCGGAGCCCCTTCCACTTGCAGCTGAGAACGGCTGAAAAGCTGTGGCCCGAATCCTGGCCCTGCTCTTTACCAGCCGCTTGGCTTGGCATGAGCCTTGGCCTTTAGCATCCGCACAGCCTTGAGCCGCCTCAGCCAGGCCCTGCGGGGGTGTTCCTCAATGAGGAAAGGTCAAATGCAAGGCGCCGCTGGCTTCTCGTGGGGCCTCCTTCCAGGGCCGCTCCCAAGGCCCTGAGAGATCTCCCTGCCCCATGCTGTCCTGCGGGGCCAGACTTTCCAGGCCTTGCAGGCTGGAAAGCTGCCTTTTGCTCCTGAGACTCGCTGCTGAAGATGTCACCGAATAGTGACAGCAGTGATCACAAGGAGAGGCCCTCCGGCCAGTTGCTTTTGTGAAAACATGAGAGCCAGGTATGGGGGAGAAAGACAGAGGCAGAAGTAAGGCCGGGAGGTGGGCCGTGGCCTCCCATGCTATCAATGGCCCGTGTGGGGGCAAGGTCATCGCAGGGTCCTACCCCAGCCCTGGGCACACACTGTAGGTCCAGGTGCACATGCCAGACCTTGCAGACCAGCTCACACACACACCGACCTCACCACATTCAGGCCCAGGGCCCAGGAAGCTGCTCTGGACCTCGCCGGGCCTCACGCTTAGGCTCACAGAGAAAACACCGAAACCCGGATGGGTCCATCGGCTGTCACAGGATGTCACCTGGGTGAAGCTCTGTGGGTTTCCATCCGTACCTCAAAAGGTGGTCTGCAGCCATCTGAAATGTTCTAAGCAGTGAAGCTTCTCTGGCCCCAGAAGGTTGGGGCTACCTGAAGATTGTGGCCCTAAATCCTCCTGATGGACATGGCCCTGGAGAGGCTCCTAACAGTGAGGGCGCTGGGTCTGGTGGGGTAAGGACACGTCTGACTGACAGTGGCTTCTGGATCAGGTCCCTAGGAGGGTCACCGTGCTCAAGCGTCAGGCACTGATAAGGCAGTGGGTGCGGAGCCGAGCGGGAGCCTGCCCGCGGTGAGTGTGCAAGCAAGGGTACGAGGGAGCACAGCCGTGCCGGGCTAGCTCATCCACATCCCGCATCAGCGCCTCCCAACCCCATCTTTGTCCTTCCCCTCGTTTTTCTTTTATTTTTCTCCTACTTCCAATTTATAGGCTCTTCTTGAATTTTATGTATCTCTGTAAGTGCCCTTAAATCTTCGGTGGCATACGTCGGAAGCATACATAAACAAACAGTGCTTGGGCGTGGAGGCCTTGCACACGCTGAAGCCACACAGAGGATACGCACATACCAGGGACGTGTGCCCCAAGGACATGCCCATGCTGGGGACACATGCCAGAGGGGACCCCTTCTCTCCCATCATTCCCAGGCTCTCCTGAGCCCTCCGAGGAAAGTTCCCACATTTGGCCAGGAAAACTTCAGAGAGGTCAGCACACAAGGGGTTCCCAGAGCTAGGGGGTTGGTGATCTCCACGCCCCTCCCAGCTGGGTGCTCCTGAGCTGGCCCAGCCCTTCTCTGCACCTCAGGTTCCCCTCAATGCACTGTGGGGAGGGAAGGGCAATGTTCGGCATGCCCGGCTCCAGGCTCTCTCTCCATGAGTGCGAGAACCCAGTGGCCACCGGGGCCGGCACTTGTCTTCACTGCGTCCGCGTGCAGTGTTTGCCGTGCAAACAAACTGTGCAAACAGGACCCGGTGCCCGGCCACACTGGCGAACACCGTGAGGGCCCTTGGTCTGAAGAGCCATGAACTTCGAAGTGAGAGTGCTATGCTCGGGGGAGGCGATGCTATGTTTGGGCTCCCCCTCCAGGTGGGCCTCCTCCTCGATGCCCAGCTTTGGGGGCTGCTTGACGGCCATCCAGTGTATTGAACCTTCACAAGCCCTAGTTGTTGTCTCCATTTCACAGACAAGGCCACTGAGGCACAGAGTAATTGGTGGAGCTGGGAGTCGATGACTGCTACACAGACTAACCACACACTGGAGCAGGTTCCAGACCCATGTTCCAGACCCCCGCCCCCTTCTCCCACCAGCTGGTCTCCGTTCCACCCTCCACAGCCCCAACGCTGCCCCCCAGGCCCCCTCCTCTGGGAAGCCTCTCTGAATGCCCCCTCAGCTAAGTCCACGGGGCCTCTCGCCTGGGGGCTATGGACATCAGTGGGGGGTCAGCTAACTCAGGTGTTTGCAAACCTTGCCCTGTTTTAAACGTTCCGAGAGAGCTCATCTTTCAAAGGCACCTGGGTGAATCCTCACAGGAAATGCAGCCCCTTCAGGACAACAAGCCCCTAATTCATCTGCCCAGGATCATCCACTCGGATCGATGCATGGTGCCAACTGAATCCTCAGTGGCCCCACCAGCACCCAAAGAACCCATCAGACTCTGAGGCCTGTCATTTGCCCAGCCGGTCTGCCCAGTGGGAATGTGGGGAGGACAAGGAAGATCTGCACTAGACTCAGGGGTGGGCATGCCCCAAAGGGGTGCTTCTAGCTGCAGGAAACCATTCTGGCCTTGCAAGTCTGGAAGTCTAGGACCTCAGGATACAGATGGGTAAACTGAGGTCTAAGAGGGAGGGGTGAGCAGCAGGGCAAGGCCAGGAAGACCCAGGTTCCAGCTGCTGGCACCTCCTTCTGTGTTTGGGAGGAGTGGGAATGGATGGGCCAGAGAGAGTGTCCCCTTGGCCGGGGACTGGAAGACAAAGGCAGAGGCGAACGAGCAGCTAGGCACAAGGCCTGTGAAGAAAGCTGCTGGGCAGGGCTGTCTAGTGGCCGGACAGAGGCAGCTTTGTCCTCCACCCTCCCTGGAGCCTCGGCTGTGAACTCTCTGAGAACTGTGGGGTCACCTGGCAGACCGGGAGTGGGAGGCCTGGGCTTCTGTCCCCTCTGCCCCCCCATGTTCCCCGGGCCTAGGGGCCCACCAGGTCTCAGTGGCGTCGATGCTCTGGGCTCCCGCGTCCTCTGCTCAGCGACCTCCAGCAGGAGGGAGGGACGCCTGAGCTTCCAGCTCTGTCAAGGGCTCCCTGAGCAAGGAGGCGACGAGAGCAATGATGCCAGTAAGACAAGAGCGGAACAAATTGCCCCAATTATGTAAGGCGGCCCTATTTCCTCCTTAGCAGACCAGAGAGGAGACCGGGGAAGCTTTGTTCTTCTCCACCCCACCCCCACCCATGCCACTGGGCCTGCTGGGAGACCCCTCACAGGGGCCCACTCATAGGGCCCAGGTCACCGGAGGTGCTGGGGAAGGGGCTTGGCGAAGGACTCCACGGGTCCTTTCCTGAGGCCTGCAGGATGGGATCGAGGCAAGAGGCCTGGGTCTATCCTGTTCAGTCACTGTTCCTTGAGTGTCTCTGAGTGTATCCTAGCCCCTCTGCTTTTCTTGCCTGTACACTGGGGTGGGCAGTCCTTACCCCAGGCCTCTCCCCTGCCCTGGCCGCCATGGAGCCCTAGGGAACTCAGAGCCTTTCCAGAATCCAACTACAGTCCCTACCCTGCCATATCTCCACTGAGACGTGCTCAGGTCTGCTCTTCTTAGTGCCCCATCGGGGCCAAGCAGGAAGCCCCTTCTTCCTCCAGGCTCCAGAACCAGGCTAAGATGCCAGACAGCCACGTCCTCAGCATGGCTTCTGGACTGCCCTTGCCATGAACACAGTCTAGCCTCCACTCCCCGCGCCCCTCCGCCAGGGCCTAGACACCTCTGAGTTGCCGTCTCTTTCTCCATCTTGGGAGAGTGCCCTGGGGAGCACTGAAGATGCCCCAGGCCAAGGCCCTAAGGTAGTGCCCTGCTTCTCAGCCCTACCTTGGCAGAGGGAGTCTCTGCACAGGCCCCTCTTCCAGCCGGGAACTGGCTGTGCCCTGCCCCGGAAGGCCGGCCTGCCAAGCCGGCTGGAAAAGCCCTCCTACACGGCCCCATGCTTTGCTGGGCTGCCAACATGCTGCGAAGCCCCAGCTATCAGGCTCTTTGAGTTTACGGTGCTAGCAGGTTAGGGTTGCTAAACTGCAAATTTATCTCCTGCCATAAATGCAGGTGACGCAGGAGCCCGTGTATGCGCCTGAGCGCGTGTCTGTACATGTATGTTGGGAGGCACCGTGTGTCGTGTACAGCAGAGTATGTGTACACAAAAGGGGGGTGGTGTTCCTGGGAGCATGCAATGCACACCTAAGCACGTGTTCCAGGGTGTGTGTCCCGGGTACGTGTGTGTCCAGGAGCACATATCCCAGCATGCATTCGTCCAGGCTCACTACGAATGAGGCAGGTGCATCCTTCCCTGAGGGCAGCCCGAGTCCCCTGTCCCTCTGCTCAAGCACAGCACACAGTAGGCCTCAGGGAACATCTGTGTGCACCTTGTGCACATGACAGACCCAGGGAGTCCTTGAGCGGTCCTTCGTCTCCCTGCCTGTCATCTCAGAGGGACTAGAGCCCAGCCCTACTTACATATCCACACCGGGCTGGTGCCTCTTTCCAGCCACTGACCCCACAGACGCAGAAGCCCCCCCTGCATGACCTGCCAGGCTGCAGCAGAGAGAGCCCCAGGGCACAAATTCCTTCCTGTGCCTGGGTGTGGGGATGGCAACAGAACTGCAGGGTGAAGTGATCCTTCCTCCCCACCCCCACTCCCAGACAAGAGGATCTAAAAACACCATGAAAACAATTGATCTCCTTGCTGATAGTGGGTAAGAAAAAATTACCTCTCTCTAAACACTAAAAATAAAGCCCAGTTTCCTAAAAGCGGGGCTCTCCTCAGCCCATGGCTTTAGCGAGGTTTTGTTGCTAATTCCAAACGTGGATTTGTTGGAGAAGCCAGTGTTAACCCTTGGCTGCCTCACTGAGGGGCTCAGCCTTGGGGCACGATGGTGCCCCCCCAGGATCCAAGCCCGGATCTTGGCCATGCAGTGAGCCCAGATGTTGCTATCCCAGGCAGGCAGGAAGAGGGCAGCAGGAATTGGATCCATATGCTGCTTGTGCCCGGCTAATGGGCTGACAAATTAGCAGGTCTCCCCTCTAAGAGGTGATGAATGAGCAGCCGCCCAAGACAGCTGGGGGACGGGCCACCTCCCCAACAGTACTCCTTGGGCTCAGCCCTGACTTGGCATCTAGGGGGTGCCCAGGCCAGAACCAAGACTCTTGAGGAGTGAGGGTTGGCAGCTGCGGGGGGGGGGGGGGGGGGGGGGGGGGGGGGCAGGGGGAAGGAAGAGAGGGCATAAGAGGGTAACCCCAGCCTTGGAGGATGTCCCCAAATGGGCCCAAGCCAGGGAGGCCCGAATCCCCTGGGCTGGTGCTATGCTGTGTGAAGGGCACCGCTGAGGAAGGGGTTAAAGGGCTGCTAACCGTTTTCAGCCTCCTCTTGAAGATCATTGTCACCGCACACACAACGGCCTGAGCGCCTTGACAAGAGAGAGGCGGCTGGTCCATGGGCAGGCCAGCCATGTGGGAGCCCGTGCCCGGAGGACTGATCGGGATAGGGAGAGACCTGAGCCACCCACGGAGCAGGGCTGCATCTCCCACTGAACTACAGGAGGGCAGGCTCCTGGGCTGACAAGGGCTGTGGAGACATGCAGGCAGAGGTGAGGAGCCCTGTGGGGAGGGGTCCAGGGCGCCTGAGTCAAAAGCAAAGGGCGATCCCATCACAAACTCTGATCCCAGAGTTAGTGAGCCCCCATCACGGAGAGGGTCAGCCTCAGCCAGTCTTCTCGGCGGAGGGGGGGGTTGGATCAAACAATCTTATTTGTCCTTTCTGACCTGAGACCCCAATATCCTTGATTTGCTCCCCAAATCCTTATATGGTCCCCCTCCTCCATGTACTCAGAACATCTAAAATGGAACAGGATTTACACATTGTTTTGATAGAAGTTGGCCTGGCTCCCTTGGAAAGCTGTCCGGCCAGGAAAGGCAGCCCCTGACCCAGGTCTTCTGTGGGCTCCCTGTCCAAACAGCCCCAAGCCCCCTGCTTGTACTGCCACCCCCAGCCCGCCCCCACCCCGTGTAAACAGAACCCGCCCGCTCTCTCCCAGGGGCTGCTAATTCCTCACCAGAACTGCTCGGACGTGAAATTGGAGTGAGACAATGTGTGTTTAAGGAAATGAATCTCGCATCTTAAGAGGCTCGGGGAGCCCGTCCTGCACCCCCATCACCCTGCCCGCCCACCCAGAGCCAGGGAAGGAGCGCTTGGCATCAGGGAAGAGAAAGGCGGAGGTGACATTCAGTGCCAAATTAGCAGCCACCACAGCCAAATATTGTACTTGCCTCCAATCTTCTTTTATTTTTCAAAAGAAAAGGCTTTTACAAAGTGAAAGAGGCTGTTGGAACACCAAGGCTGATGATAGTTTTAAACGGCATGCCCGCCACACGCATGCCCATCGGAGAGCCTCCCCTTCCTCCCCGCTTGCCATCTCCGCTCTGCCCACAGCCACACCCACAGGGCCCCTGCCCCCACAGTCGGGCCCCACCGCACCAGCCACCCGGGCTGACATCGTAGGTGTTCTGACCCCGTGCCGCTCCTGGGCACGGGACCGCCTCTGAGGCACTTCCGCCTGCATGGAGCCCTTGCCACTGAGGGGTTATTTGTGGCATGTCCAGAACCGCCTGGCCTACAGAGGCCTCTGCAAAAGTGACCAGCCCGGCCTCTGCAAGGGCTCCTTGTCCACCTTCTGATGGCCCTCGGTGCCCCCACCATGGGCTGCCTGTGCTCGCCCCCATCATTACTGGCTCCTTTCACTAGGAGCTAGACACCCCATAGCCCCCACTCTGGTCACCTTGGTGACCAAATGACACCACTCATCCTGGAGTCCAACCCTTGGAACCCAGCCTGCCACCATGGGCCACTAACTTACTAACCCATGGAACAGGCTGAGCAGACACCCTCTGGTTGCTCCTCCAGAGGAAACACTGTTTTCACCCTTGACCCCCTTACCAAGTGCTGGGTCATCTCACTCATCACCAGGAGCCAAATGTGATGGGTTTTCACTGACAATGCGGACTTAGCCCACGTTTCCCATTTCTTTAAACCGGGGCTGCCCCACACCTTGGTTTCCTTGTTGAGGGAGAAGATGGGGAGCCTGCTGGCTCTAGTGTTTGGAGGCCCCTAAGCCTGGAGCCCCCACCTGGCCCTGCCCCCACACGTGCAGCCTCGGGCTCTTCCCAGTCTGAGCCGCCCCCAGGTCCCCCCTAATAGTCCTGGGAGGTGGGGGCTTGGCCACGCCCCATTTTACAGTTGGGACACTGGGCTCAGGGAGCTCTTGGGACTTGCCCAAGGTCCCAGCTGGTAAGAGGCACAACCAGAACCTGGACCTGAGTTGTGTGGCACCACGATGTGGATGCTGTGGTGTGCTGTCCAGAACCCTCCCCCACCCCGCCCTCAGGACAGGCCCGCCTGCCCCCAGCTGCAAGCTGCTGTCTGCTCTCCACTGAGTCCCTGCCTGGGCTGTGGCCCGAGCAGCAGGGAGCCGCCTCACCCTCTGACACACAGGTGCTCAGCTGACACACAGATCAGGCACAGGAGCACAAAGGGCCGACCCCAGCTGGGGACAACTCCGAGGGGTGAGGCCGGCTCCAGCACTCTCTGTGGAACTGGCTGAGGCTTTGGTTATGACTGCATCACAGCCACACTTCCGCTGCCCTGTCTGGCTCCCTTTCCCCCTCCCAGGTGTGGTCCCTGGGAGAACGCCCCCAGGAAACACCTCCCCAGCCTCCGTTTCCGAGTCTGATTCCAGGGAACTGACCCCACCATGGCTAGTGCAGGGAGTGGTACCCGAAAGCCAACGTTTTTAAAAAATTTTTAAAAATATTTTATTTATTCATTTGACAGAGAGAGAGAGCACAAGCAAGGAGAGCTGGAGGCAGAGGGAGAGGGAGAAGCAGGCTCCCCGCTGAGCAGGGAGCCCGATGCGGGGCTCCATCCCAGGACCCCGGGATCATGACCTGACTGAACGCAGACGCTTAACCGACTGAGCCACCCAGGTGCCCCCCCAACCAAAAGCCAACTTTAAAGTGGGCACTGTGCTGCTGGCACTGAGGGTCTCACCATGGTGGCAGGGAAGCCTGTGATACGGTGCAATTGATCAAATGTTCACCCATCGTGAACTGACATGGGATAACTGAGGATGGGTGCAATATTTCAGGTGCCTGAGAGTTTCAGGAAAGTGTAATTATAAGGACTATGGAATGGGATGGCTGTTGCTGAGGGCTATCAATGCTTTGGACAGAGACAATGAAAGGCTGAGTGTGATTAATCACGAATTTAAGATGAAGTGTGAAAGTCAGAAGCCCCCTTGGCAGGATATAAAAAGACTCTCAACTCCTGCAGCCAGAGGCAGAAAAAGCTGAGGGTCAGGCACAGGACTTAATTAGAAGAGTGGCCAAGATCCTGAGGGAGTTACAGTCTCAATCCTAGCAGGTTGGTTACCCAAGGTCAGGACCCTGATTGGGAAGAAGTGGGTCCCTGAGTTGTGGGATGGGGACATCTGGGTCACTGCACTAGAGATCTTGAGACTCCCCTGCACTCCCTGAGTGTAGCAGTGGCAACTCCTCCTTGTGAAATGCTAGGACCCCCCTGCCCCACCCTGCCTTGCTTGAAGATGATTAAGAGGTCTCTATGTTATAAAACAACACACTCCCGGGGCGCCTGGGTGGCTCAGTCGGTTAAGCGTCTGCCTTCGGCTCAGCTCATGATCTCAGGGTCCTGGGATCGAGCCCCGCGTCGGGCTCCCTGTTTGGCAGGAAGCCTGCTTCTCCCTCTCCCACTCCCCCTGCTTGTGTTCCCTCTCTCGCTGTGTCTCTCTCTGTCAAATAAATAAATAAAATCTTAAAACAAAAACAAAAACAAACAAAAAAACCAACACACTCCCCTCAGGATCTGCACCCCTCCTTCCCAGCCACCAGACCAAACACCAGGGTCAAGTCACAACATAACTGATCCAGAAAGTGCTGGGCCTGCTATGGGAGAAGAAAGGACTATATCTGAAGGCGCTCTAGAACCTAGCTGACAATTGGGACTGGATCCTGAGGTTGCCAGATCAAGGATGGCAGAAGATAGGCTGGATATGGGAGAGGACACTGATGTAGGAGCACTCTCCCATGATACAGGATCTAACACCCTAGCAAGGACCCCAGGAGATGTGGGCAGCTTGGCAAAAGCAATGGCCTATACCAAGAGAAGTAGAAATGCCAGAATTCCCATAAAAACAATTGACAAAGGGATTAAAGGCTCAGATAAGTGGACATACCACAGTGGTTCTACCGCAAAAGGCCAGAAAACCTACGATGACCATGTTCCTCGGGAAAGCTGTTCACCAACGTGAGAAGGACACAGTCAGAGACAGGAACTCAGGGGGGCTGTCCTCTTAGGCTGGCTGGAAACACTGCTCCGTCTCATGTACCAGGTGACATGGAAGGATCTCAGCTCTGAGTAAAGCCCAGAATGAGAAAGGGCTCTGCAGCAGGTTTAGGATGAGTTGAACGTGGCCCTGTAGCTCGGGCCACATGACCTAGTGGTCTGATGATACTAGAAGTATCTGTTTGGGGAAAAGATGCTATGTGGAGTTCATGGCAGATTCTGTTTTTTTTTAAGATTTTATTTATTTGTCAGAGAGAGAGAGAGAGAGAGCAAGAGAGCACAAGCAGGGGAGGGACAGAGGAAGAGGGAGAAGCAGACTTCCTGCTGAGCAGGGAGCCCGATGCAAGACTCAATCCCAGGCCCCTGGGATCATGACCTGAGCCGAAGGCAGACGCTTAACCGACTGAGCCACCCAGGTGCCCCATATGGCAGATTCTTTTTTTTTAATTTTTTATTGTTATGTTAATCCCCATACATTACATCATTAGTTTTAGATATAGTGTTCCATGATTCATTGTTTGTGCATAACACCCAGTGCTCCATGCAGAACGTGCATATGGCAGATTCTAATAGGAGAATCACAATATAGTTGTAGGATCCAGATCATTTTCAACAAAACAATGTACCATTCTGATAGCAGCTCCTGGATTGTTACTGGGTCCTGGCAGAGACTGCACATGGCACATGATTAAATAACCAGAGCATGTTAAATCATCTGGCTTCTGTCACACCCATGAAGTCGTGAGGTTTTGTGAGCCCAAGAGCAACCCACCTAAGAAGGAAGAGATGCATCTTTGGTCAAGTATGAGCCTGGTCAGAGGGCACAAGAAAGCTGCATAAGCATGTGGTCCAGATCCCGTTCATTCACTACTGTTGTATGAATGCCCCTCTCTCAACTAAGACTGCATGGAGGTCGGGGGGGGGGGGGGTGTCCCTTATGACCAATGGATGGAGGAGGAAGAAGATCGAGGTTATTCTCAGATGGGTCAGCTTGGTATGCTGATATAAGCTGAAAACAGACAGCAGCTACATTACACCCCACTCAGGGATGGCCTGAAAGATAGTGTAAAGGAGAAATTCTCCCATAGAGCAAAGCTCTGAATGGCAGCATACCTGGTCATCCACCTTGTATAAAAAGTAAAGGATGGTAAGAATACGTCCAGATTCATGGAAAGTGACAATCATCTTGGCTGACTGTCAAGATGAAGAAAGTCTGGAAGATCAGGGACAAGAAAGCCTGGTAAAGAGGCATGTAGATGGACCTATGGGCACGGACACAAGATCTGAAGATCTGTGCGTGTCAACGCCTATTAGATAGCACTACCAGGAAAGGGGCACCAAAAACTGGACAAAATGACTCAGCCAGTTGCCATCAGTCAGCCTCTGTCATCAGCCACTCCAGGGCTGGTATGATGGGTGCACGGACAGGGGAGTCTTGATGGCAGGGATCCCTGCCTGCGCCCAAGCCCAAGTCTGGTCTAGCGATCGCTGCTGCCGAATGCCCAACCTGCCAGCAATAGAGACCGAATCCTGAGCCCCTACGATGGAGCTCTTTCTTACGGAGATCAACTACCTCATTTCGGTAGGAAGCTGATTACACTGGACCTCTTCAACCTTAGAAGGAGCAGTGATTCATCTTGACTAGTATTGGCACATACGCTGTTATCAGGTCAGTTTTCCTTTCCTGCAGGGTACTGGCTATCTGAAAGCTCATCAAGTGCTTGATCCACTGACATGGGATCCCATGGGTTTATGGGATCAAGGAACCCACATTACAGCAAAAGAAGTGCTTCAGTGGGCACATGAACACAGGATCCACTGGTCCTATCACTTACCACATCACCCCAAAGCCACCAGCCTGACAGTGTTGGAATGCCATTTTTCTTTCTTAATAACAGCTTTATTGAGATATAACACAGGTACCATAAAATTCACCTTTTTAAAGTATACAATTCAATGATTTTTGTCTGTTCGTGAAATTGTGCAAGCATCAACACTCTTAATCTTAGAACACTTTCATCACTTCCAAAAGAAACCCTGTACCCCACTCCTGCTGTCCTCAAGTCTCTGGCAATCACTAATCTACTTTGTATTTCTACAGATTTGTCTATTCTGGACATTTCATATCAAGTGAATGATACAACATGTACCCTTTTCTGATGGGCGTCTTTCACTTATCACACTGTTCTCAAGGTTTGCCCACATGGTAGAGTGTATCAGAACTTCATTCCTTTTTACTGCTGAATAATATTCCATTACATGGCGATATACCACACATTTTGTCTATTCGTGCATCTGGGTTGTTTCCACTTTTAAACAATCTTCCAAATCATGTTGCTATGAACATTTGCGTACAGGTTCCGCGGGGACATGTTTACAATTCTCTTGCGTGGAATGTCCTTTTGAAGCACGGCAAAGCCACCAGGCTGGAAGTGATGTCTAGCCAGAATGAGGATGCAGTACACACCCTCAGTCTATGAGCATTATAAGTGCCACGTCCCTAATAGGCAAGAACACATTGGTTCAGGGACCGAGAGGTCAAAGTAGGAGTGGTTTCACTCCCCTCACTCCCAGTCTCCCACTTGGGGGAATTTTGGCTTCCAATCACTTCCAATTTTAGGCTCTGTGAATCTACAAGTCCTGGTTCCCGGAGAAAGAATGTTATCACAAGGGACACAGTGAGAGCCTCACTGTAAGTTTCAGCTGCTGGCCGGTCACTTCAGGCTCCTGAAGCCAGGGCAGGAGCCACGGAAAGGTAATTGATTCTCATTATCAGGAGATCCCAGGGCAGGGAAATACACGGCGAACACCCAGGTGACCCCCTGGGACGCCCCTTTGTACTCCCAGACATCTAATGGTTACAAAGGATGAACAAGTGCCTCAGCCATGGCCTTCGAAGGGCAGAGTGGGCGGGGCTTGGAGCCATCAGGGATGAAGGTCTGGGTCAGGGTGAGGGGAATCTAGGGTGGGTGGGGAGGGAGGGAGAGCATGTGTCCCAACTCTGGCTTTTATGTTGGAGGGCATAGCTCATCTTATCATCCTTCCTCTTGCAAGTTTCCCAGGTAAAGGGACCAACCAGAATTCTGGATCAACTGAGTTCCCATGTGGGGAAAACTTACTATACGAAGCAAGGGGTCCTAGTGACTCAAGAGGCGGGCTGTTGTGGATACTGCTGCGGGTTCCCACTCAGAATCAGCTCTCATTCCCCACCTCCCAGGTGCTGAGGGCCCGCAGTGGAGTCTATGTGGGACTCTCCCCTGGTTGAAGGGAGCCACCTCATCCGTGGTCATGCCCCGTGCCCAGCAGTAGCCTGCAGCCTGTGATGGGGCTGTGCAGAGTATAAAAGCTAGGACCCCGGCCTCAATTTAGGACATCTCTAAAGAGCCATCCCGGACCCAGAGCTCCCCATGGGGCAGGCTGAGACCTCCATTCAATTGCCTGTGGTCAGCTTCTCTCCCTGCCCAGTCCTGTTCCATATATCCCCTTACAAGTGTGGTTTCTCGGGGCGCCTGGGTGGCTCAGTCGTTAAGTATCTGCCTTCGGCTCAGGTCATGATCCCAGGGTCCTGGGATCGAGCCCCACATCGGGCTCCCTGCTCAGCAGGGAGCCTGCTTCTCCCTCTCCCCTCCCCCTGCTTGTGTTCCCTCTCTCGCTGTGTCTCTGTCAAATAAATAAATAAAATAAAATAAAATAAAATAAAATAAAACAAGTGTGGTTTCTCAGAGCACCCCCTCCCCCCAAAGTTAATCTTCTGTTTGCAAATCTTAGTGTCGCAGAGCCTGTTTGCCAGGAACATGACCTAAGACCCAGGGCCCAGGCTGTCTGCCCCGTCAATGTCAAGCCCCCGGCCAGCCTGAAGAGGCTCAAGAAAGCCCTGCCATGGCAGCTGCTAGACCTCCAGACCCCCAGGCCTGCCTTCACACCCCAACCCCACATTCAGGCCCCACCCCCTTCAGGGAGGTATGATAATGAGGCCCTTTTACAGGTGGAGAAACCAAAGTTCTAGAGGAGAACTAGCTTGTCCAAGGTCCTAGAGCTAGAAAGGGGCGAATCAGAGTTTGAGCCCCAGTCTGTCTGAATCTCCTTGCCCACCAGCCCCATGACTTCCATAATTCCTGCCATAGCAAGAGAGAGGGGCAGGCAACAGGCTTGGGGAGCTTGGCGGAGACAGCTCATCTTGGCCTGGAGAAGTGGAAAGGTGCTCCAAGGAGGAGATCTGGGGTTCAGGTAGGTAGATGTGCAAGGAAAGGTGCTGAGGAAGAGGGAACGGTGAGGGCAAAGGCAGGGAGACAGGCCTAGTGGGGGGTGCAGAGCTCTGGTTTGGGGTGATGAGTCAGGGAAGGGAGGTGTGATCTGTGTGAAGGTCGCGGTGGACACAGATCAGGCTCAGGTCCTGCATCTGTTTTACCCTGCCCCCCCCCCCCCCCCCCCGCCTCCCTGGGTCCCATCTCCCCCCAGGTTCCGGTGCCTGCTCTGAATGGCCAATGAGGCCATCTGATTGGCTCATCAAGGGCAAATAATAGCTTTTGCTGAATTCAGCTGCAGCCAATCAGAGGCAATCAAGCACACAAGAGGCCTGATGGGCCACACAGGCGGGTGCACCGACAGGCACCAGAGCTGGCCCCTCAGTCAGGTTCCAGAAGCCTCCCTCCCTCCCCCACCTTGTGTGGGAGAACTGGAGTGGAGGTCGGGGGGACAAGGGGGTCTCAGGAAGAAAAGGGGAAGGGACCCAGCTGGGCTCCACAGCATTTACTTGGCACCTGCTGTGTACCCAGAGCTCTGGAGAAGCTGTGCCCTGATAAGGAGGACTCAGACTGAGGACACACTCACCCCAGCACACACTGCAGAGCAGGCCCAGCTCACAGGCCCCAGGAGGGGGCCTCCTTAGGAGAAGCTTTTCTGAATCCCACAAAAGCCTCCCAGCATTTGTCCCTCGGCCGCCCCCAGCCTGCCCTCCCGGGTGTCTCTGTGCTGAGTTCTTGCCTCTTCTCTGAGGAGAGTGGAGCCTCCAATCAGACCCTGGGAAAGCAATTTTTCAATCTCCAACTGCAAACACTAATACTGCCGAAGCTAATTTTATAGATTTCCACTTCGAGGCCTCGCCTTTGTCCCAGAATCCCTCAGCCCGGGAGATTAGTAGTTTAGAGACTGGAAAAAATAAGGTATTTTAAAATTCAGCATAAAACCCTCTCTTAGATTCAGTGAGCTTAAAAAAAATTTTTTTTTTGATTGGAAAAGAGCCTGTTAGTGAAGGAGGAGCCAGGTCTGGGACCTGCTCCACTGGGCGGCCGGAGGAGGGGCGCTGCTCTTCCAGCCCCCGGACGCCTAAGCATCGGCAACACAGCTTCGACACGCAGCCTAGGGAGGGGCAGAGAAGGGGGAAGAGTCAGGCCCCATCCTGTGTGCTGGGAAGCCATGGGCCCTCTGCTCAGCCCTCTGGGACATGCGTACCCCTTTGCAGCCCCCTAGGATTTCCCTGATCCCAACCTCAAAGCCTGACGAGCTATAGCGAAGGTTTCCGTCCCTGGGACAGAAGAGGCTCCAGGCGTGCTGCCCACTTTGCTGGTAAGGTGATTCCACTCCAGAGCAGGCTCTCTCTGGGCCTCAGTTTCTCCATTGAACCAATGGCCAAAGTCCCTGGCCCCGTGGCCCACCCAGAGCCACAGAGTCCGGCACTGCACACCCGTTGCACACACACCCCCCAGGCCACACACTCGCTCGGACCCTTGCCCTGGCGGAGCCGATCGAGCACGGGATGTGCGTGGTGGAGCTCAGTCCGCGAGCACCTCTCTATTGCATCTCTCACAGACGAAGAGCGTAATCACTCTGGCTCTCTGGGGGCCACAAGCTCCGAAACGTCCTAATGAAAAATAAATGTATTTACAGGGGGACGTCAAAGCCGCCAGGACGAGTCAAAGTAATATGCCTGCGACCAGCACGAGGACTTTTATTTCTTCCCCTCCACGCTCCAGAGCTGCTCCTGCGGCGTGGAGAGATAAATATTTTAAATAGCGACACTTTGGCGATGCACGGTTATGCAAGACAAGGAATAATTAGAAAATAAATTACTTTTTTTAAACACAGCGTTATAAACACCGGGCGCATCAGATTACTCCTCCCTGCAGTCCAGGGCCACACAGCCCCGGGGGCCAGCCCAGCAAGGACCTCGGGGAGCAACCACATGCCCGCCTGTCCCTACCACCCCCAGATGGTGATGTCCCCTCCCGCCCGCTTGGGGAGGCTCCCAGAATCAAACTGAAGACCACACTTGGCAGCTTCTAGAAAATCTCAGCGATGGAAAGGCTTCCTCCGGCGTCTCACCAGCAGTGGCGCAGACTAAAAATAGTTTAATCTCCTTGAAAGCAAAAGGAGCAATCAGCAAAACAGACACTTGGGCCTGCGTGCTCCCCCCGCCGATCCTCACCATGCTCTGCCCCCATCTATCCGGGCCTGTCCCCAATGCCAAGCATCATCCACTTCAGACCGACCCCTGGGCAGCACCCTGTGATTCCCCTCTCCCCCGATCGGAGGAAGGCATCTCGGGCCCATCATTCAAGGCTCTTAGTGCCTGCAGCCCCAGACCACGTTACATGTATGGTATGTCTCCTTTAGACCTTGTGATGCCCTAGGAGGCAGGATGGGGGGTGTGATCTCTGCTTTACAGTTGAGGAAACTGAGGCACAGAGAGGCGGAGTCACTTGCCCAAGGCTAGAAATGATGGAGAACAGACAGCTCTTGCCACTAGCCTGGGCCGGATACTAACGGAGGAGGGCTTTGGCCTCTGCAGAAAGGAGGCTGGTGGCTTTTAATTAGCACCAAACCTGGAGTGCTTGGGTGGCTCAGTCGTTAAGCATCTGCCTTCGGCTCAGGTCATGATCCCAGGGTCCTGGGATCGAGCCCTACATCGGGCTCCCTGCTCAGCGGGCAGCCTGCTTCTCCTTCTCCCGCTCCCCATCTCACTCTCTTTCCCTCTGTCAAATAAATAAATAAAAATCTTTAATAAAAAAAAATGATTAGCACCAAACCTGAGTCTCCAGAGATAGTTCCTGAGAAACAAAAGCTGTCCAGGGCAAGAAGGGGCAAAGGCTGGTGGGGTGGGGAACGGGAGAGTCTCGCACATTCAGGGGGCACAGGTCTGTCAGAATGGGTCTGCCTACTGTGGCCGGAATGACATTGTAATTTTCCCATTTTTACCCACTGGCCTAGGATGGGGTCTGCACACCTGTGTTCTGGGCCCAGCTCTGCCACCAGCTTGCTGTGTGGCTGAGAGCCTGTCTCTGTCCTCTCTGGGCCTCGATTTCCTCAGGGATAGGCCAAGATGATTTGAGGGGATGATGACCTGCCAGGAACTCAGCTGCCCTCCAGGCCTGCCCTGCACACTCTCTGCACCCCCCTTACTCAGCCCTACCTCTCCACCTCTGTCCACTTGCCCTTCCTTCTTGCCCACCTGCCCCAGACCAGGAGCATGGACTGTCCTGTCCCCCAACCTGGTTTTACAGGAGGAAACTCAAAACAGGCAGGGGAAGGTCATGTGCCCAAGGCCACCCTGCGGAGGTCAGAAGACGCACAGCCAAGGCCAGGACCTGGTCTCCGACCTAGTCCCCTGCCCTTCACAATGCTCTTCATGAGCTCCCCAAGAATGCTGCAGTCTCCTCGGAGTTCAGAAGTGCCTTCCGTCCTCTCCCCCATCCTTTGGAGAATGAAGCCAGGACATAAAGCGATACATCAGGCTCTGGTGGGTGGTCCAGCTTGCCCAATCTCCCGAAATGCCATCAGGGAAGTTGGAACTTTCATACTAATATCTTTCCTGGTAACCAGCAGCTGCAAAAAATTACTCCATAACCTTGCTCTGAGCTTTTCAAAAATAGCCTGGGGGCCTGCTTCTAGAAGGCGCTGCACTGCCCAGCCCTATCTGTAGGCCTGAGGAAGGTAGCTTCATCTCCCCTCAGCCCCTGGAACCCTCTGCCCTGGCTCCCCAGTCCATCCCTCGGCCCCCCTGGTACACTGGCCAGTTGCGGCCTCACATCCAATCCTTGCCTCCTGCTCTGGCTGCTGGCCTGGGTCTCGTCTCTTGCCTCCAGCCCAGTCCAGCCTTTGTCTCTCCCTCCCCAGCCTTTGGTTCCCAGTCCAGCTCTTGCCACCGCAGCTCCATGTCCCTCTGTTGCTGCCTCAACATACATGCGGCTTGGTTCTGTCCCCTGCAGCAACTCGTCTTTCAGCATCTCCGCATGACCCCGAGGGCAGAGACAACCCTCCCTCTTTTACGGATGAGGAAACTGAGGCTCAGGTCACCTGATTGTGAGGGGCTTCACTGCGTCCAATCACCCTCGAGGGGCAGGGCCCCACTCACTCAGCCTCGGGAGAAGCTCAATTTTAACAGGTACAAGTGGGGATTGAAGAAGACACTACAGGCAGACGGAACAAAGTAGGGCGAGGGGATGGCCCCGAGGAGGCCTGGAGGCGTGGGGCTGAGCTGAAGAGAGGACTCTGACTCACTCAGAACAGCCTGAGTCTTTGGGAGCTGCTCCAAGGGATGAGCCGTCAGCCACCAGCCAGGCTCAGGGAAATGCCCTTCCCTGGTCATGGGAGCCCTAGGTAACCCTACCTGAGCACAAAGAAGGTGTTGGAGGGGAGGGAAGGGGGGGCACCCAGGGAATAGCTGCCATGTTGTCAAGCAAGGCAGAACTTTATCCACAAAGCTCTTCCCCACTGCTGGCTGTGTAAGCCAGGCCAGCTGGGGCTTCCAACCGCACAGATGGGGCAACTGAGGCTTGGGATGAGGGGCACCTGATCAAAGGGAGAGAACCGGGCTGCTTAGGTTCCCTGTAGAGCCTGCTGCCTTTCTGCCTTCTCCTTAACTTCCCTCCTCTGTACCTGATGCTAACCCCAAGCCAAGCCCCGGGCTTGACGTACTACCGGGCACAGGGTAGAAGTTCTCAAACTGTGTTCTCTGGCACCCTGGGCAGGAAGCAGGGCTCATGTGGAGAGTCAGGGTAGTGGGACGGAGGTCAGGAGGCCTGCCTGCCCGCGGTCTGCCTCAGCCAGAGAACCTCCTGTTTATCTATTCCCTGGCCAGGGCCCTGCATGGATTTCAGAGCTGCTATAAGAGCATGACAGCAGTGGTGCCTAGTGGGCTGAATTTCTGTTCTTTCTCAAAACGCCCCAAAACCACAGGAAAGGGCTCTTCAAAATGGCAAAAACCCATGAGTCAAAGAAAATATGGAGGAGGTGCCAGAAACAACATTTGGAAGCTGGAGGCAGATGGACCAGGGTGACAGACTCAGCCGGCCCTGGGAGGCTTACCTGTGCTAGCAGTAG
Organism: Phoca vitulina; assembly: GCF_004348235.1. NCBI lineage: Eukaryota > Metazoa > Chordata > Mammalia > Carnivora > Phocidae > Phoca > Phoca vitulina. The sequence continues at coordinate 8,507,640 of NW_022589716.1, forward strand.
GTTAATGTGGGGGAACCCCAAAGAGTAACCCCAAACGGGAGGCTAAAAGAAACTTCCCCGGGAACCTGCAGCCCAGAAGGGCCATTTGGCCAGATTACCCACAATGAAACCAAAGCCCATGAACCCCACCCCCCTCACCCCCCTGTGTGCCTGGAGCTCTTGCCTCCACATTCAGTGCCCCACTCTCTGGTGGTGTTTTGATGAGGCTCAGAGAGTTGTGAGCCCCACTTCTCAATTCTTATCACATAATCTCCTATCTGCTTGAATACGAGTAGATCACATGGAACCTCAAACATAGAGGGGAGACAGGCACATAGGAGTTAGAGACCAAAGCAAACAAAAAGTACCTGGAGGAACCTGGGCTACATAAGGACATGGAAGTGTAAAAAAATGCCATAAATTGTGCATGCTAGGGTTGAAGAAATAAGTAAATATATTATAGATAATGAGAACCGGGTTTCTCACTGTTGGGAGAAGGAAGTCATCAAAGAGGAAAGGAGGAAGACTTGAATGAGCCTGTCGCACTGGACGGGACCCAGGGGTTTCGGTACTGAGCCACAGTTTGGAATATCTATACAGATAGATAAAGTTACTCACAGATATGTGTGTACACATGGGTAGCAGACACACATATATTTCCCATTTCCCGGTTGTGATCATGAGAGGGCCGAGGTTCCCTGTTGAGCCCCCTGCCTTTCTGCCTTCTCCTTAAATTCCCTCCTCTGTACCTGATACCAGGTATCACCCCAGGAGCCATGAGCACACTCGGCACACAGATCTTAATTTCTAAATACCATTTGCCAATAAATGGGATCAGAACTCCTTGGAGAAGTGGGCGATTCCAGGGAAGATACAAGACGAGCATGGAGTATCTTGGGGCAACAGAAAGTAAGCAAGTGCTCGAATAAGGACAGAAGTATGTCAAAAGGGCAGAGGAACCAACCTGGAAGAGCTCCCAATGGCCAAAGCTGGAATAATTCGAGCAAGAAAATAAATAATGACAATAGTGAATTATAGCCCACAGAGTAAGTATTCATGAGTCAATACAGATATAAATAATTGAATAAATAAGTAAAACAGGCGAGAAAGGACAGTTTTTCCTTACAGAAGAATTCTGATTAATAAATGGAGAAGGAATGAGAGAATAGGAAAGCACCATTAGAACACCACAGTAATAACAGCTGCAGGCAAGACCCACCAATGGATTTTAATAAGAGTGAACAAAAGTTTGAGAGGATCAAGATATTTGTATAAACTCCAAGCATCTCCCAAGAAATTTATTAATTACAAAGGGAAAATAGCAACTTTGCAGTGGGGGAAGGAAGCAGACCCCACCTTAACCAAACGATCAAAATTAGCATCACCGATCATACTGACATTATGCAGTCCCTGATATAATACACTGAGAAGGACACATCATTCCAATGGCGTTCTTCCTAAAAATGCATAACCTCAGTCCACTCACAGGAAAACATCAAACACAAATTGAGGGATATCAAACAAAATAACTGACAAGTACTTTTTAAAAAGTGTCAAGATCATGAAAGAGACCCCAAAACTGTCACAGATTGGAGGAGCCTAAGGAGATATGACAACGAAATGCAGTATGGGATCCTGGTACAGAAAAAGGACATTAGTGCAAAACCTGGTGAAAGCCAAATACAGTCTTCCCTTTGGTTAGCAGTAATGTACCAACGTCAATTCCTCCTTAGCTTTGGTACTTGTACTATGGTTATGCAAGATGATAATGTTAGAGGAAACTGGGTGAAGCGTTAGGGAATTTCTGTGCTATTTTGTCAACTTCTCCGTAAGTCTAAAATTATCTCAAAATAAAGGAGTTTCTGTGTGTGTGTGTGTGTGTGTGTGTGTGTGCGCTTAAGTAGGCTCTGTGCCTAATATGGGGCTTGAACTCATGGCCCCTAGATCAGGAGTCACATGCTCTACAGACTGAGCCAGCCAGAGGCCCCTAAAGGAGTTTTTTTTTTTTTTAAAGCTATAATACGATCATCCTCAGAGAGCTAACAGACATTGTGGTAACAATGAAACAAGAGCTAGATGTTATTCTTTAAAAGGACTAAAAAGAGATCCTAGAAATCAAAAACATGGTAACAAAACGTATAACTTGATAGAAAGGTGGGAGTCTGGGTGGCTCAGTGGGTTGAGCATCTGCCTTTGGCTCAAGTCATGATCTCAGGGTCCTGGGAGTCCCACACTGGGCTCTCTGCTCAGCAGGGAGTCTGCTTCTCCCTCTCACTTTCCTTTTGTGCTCTCTCTCTCAAATAAATAAAATCTTAAAAAAAAACTTGATAGAGAGGTTGGGAGATAAAATTAAGAAATCTCCTTTGAGGGGCGCCTGGGTGGCTCAGTTGTTAAGTGTCTGCCTTCGGCTCAGGTCATGATCCCAGGGTCCTGGGATCGAGCCCCGCATCGGGCTCCCTGCTCAGCAGGAAGCCTGCTTCTCCCTCTCCCACTCCCCCCGTTTGTGTTCCCTCTCTCGCTGTCTCTCTATCTGTCAGATAAATAAATAAAATCTTTAAAAAAAAAAAAAAGAAATTCTCCTTTGATTAACAAACAAACAAACACAGAGATGGAAAATCAGAGAAAAAAGAGGAAAAAAGAAAAAGGTCTGAGTTAAAGGTTCTAGAAAGCAGAGAAAATATTAGGGAGGAAACAATCAAAGAAATCATTCAAGAAAACTTTCCAGAACTGAAGGACGCAAGTATCCAGCTTGAAGTGTCTACTGAGTGGGTGAGGAGTGAAAATAAATCCCACTAAGGTATAGCAATGTGGAATTTCTGAACACTGGGCATAGGGAGAAAGTTTCTAGAGATAAAAATCAGGTCATGTACAATGGATTGGGAATCCACATGAACTCTGGATCTCTCCAGAGCAACTCAAGAAGCTGGAAGATACGGAGCACTGCCTTAGGAACGCTGAGGAAAATGGTTTCCACCCTGAACTTGCACGCCCAACATCAACCTCTGCCAACTGTGGGGGAGAGGGCAAGCTTTCTGAGACATGGAAGTCTCAAAAGTCTAGCTCCCATGTACTGTTCCTCAAGAAGCCAACTGAAAATCTTCTCTACCCAAATGAGGGAGCAAATCAGAAACCAAGGGGTCCAGGAATCAGGGATTCCAACCCAGATGACTGGTGAGGGAAATCCCAGGCACAGTCTGAGCAGCCGGCTGGGAGAGCAGGCGCTGTTCACAGGAGCAAGTAGGGGGGCTTCAGGTAAGACTTCCCTGGGCGGTTTATTGGACAGAACCCCAGATACATCTGCATGCATGACAGGAGGTCAGAGAGAAGGGCAGGGGCTTTGGAGCAGTGTTAGCAAAGGTTCACAGAAAATGAAGCAGACACCAGACAGTTGTTAACCTGCAGAAAAAAATGTAAAAATTGCACCCCAAAGTGTGTACTCTGAGTTACAGTTCTGAAGAGCATTTGCCCAAGTGAGGACAATGTCACCCCGAGTCCTGACCCACCTGAAGGACCCTGTGATGGGGATGGGAGGGTGAGGGATGGGGCTGTGCATGGGAAGACAGGGAGTGCTAAGTGCTCCTCTCCCCCAGCTCATGTCCATGGATAATGCCTAAAATGGAACAATCATGAAGTAGGGACTTAAGTATGTCATTTAGAGATACGGAGCTCTGAGATTAGAAAGTGACAGCCTCTGGGGAGTTGGAAGTGGAGAGGAGGGGCTGCTGCACCCCAACACACACGCCTGGTAAAACTACGGCACATTGTACAATGTGTGCACATAAGATGCTGATTTTAAAAATCCATCTCGAGGGGCGCCTGGGTGGCTCAGTCGGTTAAGCATCTGCCTTTGGCTCAGGTCATGATCCCAGGGTCCTGGGATCGAGCCCCGCATCGGGCTCCCTGCTCAGCGGGGAGCCTGCTTCTCCCTCTGCTTCTCCCTCTGTGATCTCTCTCGCTCTCTCTCAAATAAGTAAAATCTTTATTTTTTTTGTTTAAAGATTTTATTTATTTAACAGAGAGAGACACAGTGAGAGAGGGAACACAAGCAGGCGGAGAGGGAGAGGGAGAAGCAGGCCTCCCGCTGAGCAGGGAGCCCGATGGGGGGCTCGATCCCAGGACCCTGGGATCATGACCTGAGCCGAAGGCAGACGCTTAATGACTGAGCCCCCAGGTGCCCCAAATAAAATCTTTAAAAAAAAGTAAAAATCCATCTAGAAGGGTAAGAAAAAGAAAATAATATTAAGAAAGGGAGAAAGGAGGGAAATGTGGGAGAAGGTAGAAAGGAGAAAGGATAATGTAGGCAGAGGAGTCAGGGGCCCCCAAAGGGCAGAGCTGATATGATGCTCTGTTGACATCACCACCACCTGTGTTTATTCTTCCAGCAAATGAGGACAGTCTGAGGTTTCAATTCCCAGATCAGCTGAGTACATAGACCTGGTTCCTTAGGCCAAAACACCCGTTTAGTATTGGTGACCTCGGTGTGGGTGACCCCTCATTCCCACGTCTACATTTCCTCAAAGCTGGGGGTATCAGAAAGCAAGTTGAGGGACAACAGTCCACAGTGGGGGACAATGCCGGTGGGGAAGAAGCTATATGTCTTGCACAACGTCTGGGCAGCATGGTACACTCACTACCTTCGCCCTGACCTCTGTTTAAAGCGGCAGGCGCCGGGGTGAGTCATCCAGACTCACAGGCAGCCATGCTTGGGGAGGGCTGTGGAGGGAAGGGACTGCCTGAGAAGTGGGGCTGGGTGAGCTACACACGTCTGTGCAAATTTTCACCCCCTCCCCGGAATCCCCAACTCATCACAAAATTTTCCTGCAAATGCGAAAACCTGCAACTCCTCAACCCACTGGCCTCCTTAAACTGGACAAACGTCCATCCCAAGGGGCCCCCCAGTCCCAGGGAGGGAGGGAGGGCAGGTGTGAGACCCGCAGGGAGGAGCTGCATACAAAGTACAAGCTCAGATGAGAGTTGGGCTCAGCTGGAGGAAATCAGGAGCCCTTGGAGAACGGAGAACGAGACATTGGACCCAGACCTCCTGATCTGTGTCTCGAAAGGGAAGACTGAAAGCCAGGCGAGTACCATGGGAGAGCCCCCTCCATCATCCAGGCCTTGTTCCACCCAGGAACCTTCATGCCCCTTAAGTGTCTCATCGTGCCTCACTGCAAAAGGAGCCCCAAGGACCCCAGGAGGCAGGTGGTGGGTTACCCAGCCCCACGGACGGACACGACCTTTTCCAGCTCTGCCAAGGGTTTCTCAGGAGGCCCTGGGGGCATATATGCTGTGGGTGAGGCTCGTGCGGGTGGCAGAGGCATGCCTCCTTGGGCAGCAGAGGGGCACGTGCCCTACCCTGGGAGCCAGTTTGAGGTGAGAGGCAAAGGCTGAATCTGATGGCCCTGTCCAATGGGAGATCTCCCCGGCCTCCCGGGAGCCCCAATCTGCTGGGGGGTACAGCCAGCACCCTCACAAAGATGGGGTGACAGTGTGCAAGGCCTGGAGGTCCTAGTCTGAGCTGGGGGGCTGCCAGACGCAGTGAGTCTTCAGGGCCAGTCTCCTGCCTCCCGCCCCCCCCCGCCCTCGCCAGAAGTCTCCAGACCTCCGTTCCCCCTGAGCAGCTCCTCCACCACTTAGCAACAGAGACAATTTACATAATGCATCAAGTGTGAGAGCAATAATGGCTGGGGGAGCAGGGTGCCTGTTAGTGGCTCCTCGGGAGAGAAAATACCTGTTCCCACACCACCGCCTCCCCTGTCACAGACGGGCCTCAGCGCTGCTGGGAAGCAGGTGCCTCTAAGTGCTCAGTGCTGCCAAGAGGGGCCCTGGAATTGGAGCAACCTTGGGACAGAGATGCACGCAGGAGGAAATTTCCAAAGCACCCGAGTTTTGAACATAAATCCACCCAGCCGTGCTCTGGAGCCTGCAGCCCTGCTGGGCCCGGGGCCCTGCATCCGGAGCCTTCCCGGAGCAGGCGGGAAGCTGTAGCCCGAGGCCGGGGAGCTAGGCTGCAGCTGCCCAGGAGGCGGTCACGTTCAAACACAAAGGCAGCGATGGAAGGGGGAGAATACATAAAAATTACTGGCATGGTAATTGCTTTTTATATAAATGTTCTTTTTAAAAGTTTTCCCCAGTGTGAACGTCCCTCTTTAAAAAGAATACATTCACTGCACACCAATTTATTCTGTGCCTGTAGATGGAGCATAATGAAAGCTCCTCCGTCAGCACCTGATCAAGAGGCAAGTGGCTGCCACTTGACCCAGCTTCCAGGTCTCCCTGAGCAAAGGCGACACAGGCAGGAGCAGGGCCCGGGGTCTGTGGGGCAGTGGGAAAGTGGGGAGCTGGCACCCAGGATGCTCTGGGCCTCAAAGCCAAGCCCGACCAACCCCATTAGCGCCTCAGAGCTGCACTCGGATGGAGGATTCAGAACGGGGGCAGCCACCATCACAGACAGACAGACAGACAGACAGACACACACACACACACACACACACACACACACGGGGAGACACGGGGGGGGGCGGCGCTGCGGGAGCTGCGGTGCATGGGAGGCTGGCAGAGGGGAGGTGTTCAGCAGGCTTCTCCGGGGGGATCAGGCCCCAGGCCTGACTGCAGGGCGTATGCAGGAAGCTGGCTGGTGACAAAGCACCTGGCGGTTTGAAGCGGGAGAGGTCTATCCTGGGCCGCAGAAAGCTCTAGCTCTGCTCTAAGCCCACAGGCACCCAAACGGTTCGCCGCCTCTCCCTCCCCACGATGCCCAAGACCTGGAAAGGAGGCTCCTTCAGGTGCACGCCCCTTCAGCGCCACAGCTCCCTCACCTGTCAAATGGGAACAATGTCTCCGCGGCCGCACCACCCAGCCTTTCCGAGCACTGGACTGAGGACCACGAGGACAGCCTGCACAAGGCCTGTGCTCTCCAGAGAGGGGCCATCCCGGGATGCAGACACACGGGGGGCGAGGACACAGATCCACAGCCGACTGGCACCTTGTCCCCCTGCAGTGGTGGCAGAGTCACTCGGGGGGATGTTTACCACGCACGGGAACATGGCGTGTGTGCGTGAATGTGAGCTCCTCACCCACAACTGAGATTTCTCAGCTTCACTAATTAACCAGTTAAGCAGTTCTTGCCTGCTCGGGTGACACAGAGCTCCTGGCATCTGCCTCCTCACCGTCCCACCCTGCTGAGTGTGCCCGCTCACACCCCCACGCAGAGCTCAGCCACATATGCGCGTGTGCGTGTACACACTTGCCTGACCACACCCCCCACGAAGCCCCCATGCTCTCCCGAGCACACGCACACGCACTGTTGCGCCCCCACACGGAGCACACATGCAGATTTGCAGGTTCTCTCCCAGGCGCACACACAGTCCCCTTCCCACACTCGGCATCACGCTCCTGTCCTCTCTCTCCCACGGGTGGTCAGCCGTGCTCTACTTACACGAGCTTCCCCAGGTCAGAGAGGTGTCTCCCAGTGAGCCAGGGGACTAATAATCACGGGGCGGGGGTGGCCTGCTTGCCTTCTAGGTCTGACTGCGCATGTTCAGGTGGACTCCGGGGAGGCCTGGGCATGACCCTGCCTTCTGGTCATGATCTCCCTACCCCATATGATGTCCACCCAAGGCTCCTGGCAGCTCCTGCCTTCTGTGCGTACCCAAAGGGTGCAAAAGCAGAAGGGAGTGGGGAGCGCTGGATACTACTGGCCTCAGGGTAAACCCTGGAGGGCTTCCTGGTGGAGGGAGCTGTGGGCTGGGTTTAAAACTGGGGTGAGGCCTGGAGGGGATGGGGGTGAGTGAGGAGAATGGCAAGTGGACTAGGGAGAGAAGCTGGGATGTCTAGTGGGGACAGGGGAGGGCACAGGGATGGCTGGGAGGCCCAAAGGCTCTCCGTTCCCCCTGCGCAGGCCACATACCTTGGCCAGGCCTTCAAGTCCTCCGGGCACAGCCCAGCCTCCCCTGCCCCAGCCTGACATCTGGGTGGCAACACACCTTGCAGCAGGCTCTTCTCTTGGGCCCTTCTTCAAGGCCCCCACACTCTCCATTTTCTCACAAAGAGCAATCGGGGACCCTGGATGTGGGGCCAAGCCTGGCAGATCCCATGCAAGCCTACTGCTCCCAGGGCATCTGGCACTGAAGCTCCACCTTGATGCACTGGATATGTTTCCCCATGTGGGGCTGGGGGGTTCCCATGGTCCTGTGGGACAGTCAGAGCCCTGGTCTCCCCCTTCTCAGTCCTCGATGCCTGCCACTTTGCCTATCTATCCACTGAACAGTTACTAGCTAAGCACCTACCCCTGGCCAGCCTCAGGGGCACATATATGCAAGTCTGCATGCCACAGGTGTGCATGTATATGTGCCCTCCGTGTGTGTGCAGCCTGCTTCTCCACCCAGACTGTATGACCTCTCAGATAGGGCCCAGCCCCCAACCCCACACACTCAGGCCAGGATGCTTGAGCCTTGGGGTTTCCCGAGAACCCAAGGATGGACAAGGAGTGGGCTGAGGAGTCTATCCAGGATCTCCCCCAACACACACACACACACACACACGCAAGTAGCCAGCCAGCTGCCCTGCAGAGCCACCAGGTCCCAGGGCTGGGAGAGAAGTATGTGAAAGACAGGAGGTTTGGAGCTCTGCAACCTTCTCCAAACTCTAGATCTTTGCTCACAAGGAGAGGAGAGCCATGCTCAGAGAAGGTGGAGGCAGGCCAGGCTGAGCCTCTGTCTCCTGCCTGGTCGTGGTAAATGGTGCTCATGTTGCCCCTGGGGCTGGCTGTGCTTTGTCAGAACCAATTACTTCTCTGCCTCTGCCAAATGCTTGGGGCTCCACAAATTTCAGGCAAGTGTCCCCATGGCTGCCACCGATCCAGCAATGGATGGGGGTGGAGGAGCAGGGAGGAATGCAGATCGGGTTGGCCATACCCGGAGGCCCAGCATGGAAACCCATTCCACCCTCTACCCCCATCCCCCATCTCCCACCCTTGATCATCCAGACCGGCCCCTGGCTCTGGACATGCGGCCCCACTGCTCTCCAGAGACAGATGCAGAGGCCAGCAGGGAGGGGAGCAGACCCTGGTCTCTTCTCAATACTCTGCAAATACTGGGCCCCCATTGGAGCTGACCCCCCCCACTGTCCTGCTACCAGGCCAGCCTCTCTGGGGACCCCAGGGGAGAGCCAGGGTGTTCATCAGAATAGTCCTGCTGTGTGTGGGGGAGGAGTGGGGGTGTCTTGCCTTAGGAAAGCTTGACAGACAGATGTCTTAGGCTCCCAAAATGGAAGGATTGAGGGGCATCCACTTTAGGGAAGGAGTGTGCAGCAAAGCCATGGGTTCTCAACCCAAACTTCCAGAGAGACGCCCTCTGTCTGCCTGGCGAGGCATGACCCTGCCACTGAGATTGTCTCTTCTTTAAACTGAGGGACCCCACACCTGGCTGGCTCAGTTGGAGGAGCCTGCGACTCTTGATCTTGGGGTTGTAGATTCGAGACCCATGTTGGGTGTAGAGATTACTTAAACAGATAAACTTAAAAAACAAAAATAAAAAAAAAATAAATGGAGGGACCCCAGTCACAGAACCTTCCAGAGATCCCTGGAGTTGCCACCTTCAAGAACCTGTGATCCTCAGCCTTGGCCTCGGCCACACTACTTTCAGACCCACTAACCTCTCCCCAGGGCCAATACCTGGGGCCGGCCCACAGATCGGTGGTGTCCCACCACTTCCACTCTCCTGCCAGTCAAGCCCCATGCCCAACCCACCAGGCCTGGAGACAAGCTGCCAGCTGGCTGACTGATTTGAGAAACAGACTCACAGGCCTCTTCTGGAGTATAAGGGTCCCTTTCCTTCACCACTGCCCACCTCCTCCCTAGGGGTGCCTCTGCAGCTGGCTCCCTGGGTCCCTGGCTCAAGAAGCCACCCATCTTTCCCTGGTCCATGGGCCCCATTTCTTCAAGCCCTGCCTCTCCCTGTAAGGTTCCCAAAAGATACCATGGTCGGCCAGTGCTAGAGACTGAATATCTGTGTCGCCCCAAAATTCATATGTTGAAACCTAATCCCAACATGACGGTATTTGGAGGTGGGCTCTATGGGAAGTAATCAGGTCATTAGGGCAGAGCCCCTTCCGAAGGGGATCCGTGTTCTCATTAAGGACCCCAGAGAGATCCTTCCTCCTTCCACCATGTGAGGAAAGCAAGAAGACAGCTATCTATGAACCATGAAGTGGGCCTTCGCCAGACACCAGATCTGCTGACACCTTGATGTTGGACTTCCCAGCCTCCACAGCCATTAGAAAGAAATTCTGTTGATTATAAGGTACCCAGCCTACGGTATTCTGTTATAGCAGCTGGAACAGACTCAGACAGCAGGGACAAGAAAACGGATCTCCAAATTCCTAGGCTGAGACAAGGAAAGGGGACACCATGGGCATCTGAATTTCCTCAAACTGTGACCAACTTCTGGAAGGACAAGCAATTGACAGCGGGGGTGGGGGGGAGCACAACGGCACCCCCACATTTATAGGGCTCTGTCCATAGCCTTTCCTTGCCCCTGGTCCCTTGAGATCCTCTCGTGTCCCATGAAGACAGAGGTGCTCAGATCCCCATGTCACGGATGGGGGAAGCAAGACTTAGAGAGGCAGGACAACACGCTCCAGGTCCCCGAGCATGGGAAGGTCATCCTGCCCACTCCACTCTTTCCACCACCACCCACTGTGGAGTTGCTGTGCATGGCACAGGTTCCAGGTTCAAGTTCCAGTTCTGCCACTTACCAGCTCTGGGACCTCAAGGCAGGTCTCACCTTAGGAATGCACAATTCTTTTCTCCTGCTCTGAGCCAGTCCCTATCCTCTGGAACTGACCTTGGCCATGGCCCTGCGGTGGTCCCTCTCCCATGCCGGTACCACCAGCCATGGGTCTGCTGATGCCACCCAGAGAGGCCTCTCCCACAGACCTGTCCCCTCCATACCCACAACCTCCACAGGCACCTGGGGAGCAGCTCCGCACTGAGGCTGTGCCCAAACTCCAGAAGCCTCCTGGCAGGGCTCCCTGCACCAGCCTCCCCCTGCAAGACTCCAGAGCAAGGGGCTCTGAATTGGCCATGGACGCAACCACCCACTCGTGCTCCTCTGGGGACTTTCCTGTCACTGCATCCTCCACCTGCTGTGCGGCTGTTCCGACCTAACACCCTCACTAGAGGCCTGGGAGGGGTCAGGGGCTGAGAAGGGCACAGGTACTGGCCCGGTACTAGAGGAGCCCTTGGGGTAGGGGAGGCTCCAGTAGCGAGTGCCCACGGAAGGCATGGCCAACACAAGCCAGGGCCCCTGGGCAAAGTGTCTCGGGGCAGCCCTCCCCCCACACCGACCTCCCCGCACTCCTCCTCTGGTGGGAGGGTGTGTGGAAGGGATGTTGGAGACCCAAGCCAGTCCTCTGGCCTGCAGGCAGGAGCTCCTGCCACTGATGAAATGGCTTTTGAAAAGCTTCAAAAATGGAATTTTCTCCTTTGGCAACAACAGAGTGTGTGGGGGGGGATGGGGTGAGCAGGATGCAGTCTCCCGGTCTCCCAGCCTCTTGTCTCCCCACACAGTGCTCAGGAGAGAGCACTGCCAGACCTCATGTGGGGGAGGGGCAGAAGAGGCCACCCCCAGGGCAGGCCTGGGAAAGAAAGAAGTGGGGAGCAGGCTGGGCTGGGGGAACAGAGAAGGGGTCCAGGCAGGCTTCGGCCAGGCTTCCATGCATCTGCCTCTGTGTATCTAATTATGCTCAAGTGGCGGCCTCACCACGTTTCAGACGCCCTCCCAGGAGCCCCTCCTCAGCCCCATGCATCCCCGCTGGGTGCCGAGCAAGAGGACCATATGGAGGGAATAATAAGACAATTAACTTTCCATTAAAGAATAATATATGTGGGTTTTTAGGGAGGCGAGCGGCAGCAATCCCTACCCAGCAGCATATTTCACACCCGCGCCCCCCACCACCCCCACCCCAACGCACCCCACATCCTGATCATCTTCACCAGGAGAAAGGAGGGCACTGCTGGGCCTCACTGGGAGGTGGCTGGAGGAGGGGTGGGGGCTTTGGGAGGAGCAAAAGCAGAGCCCCTAGGACAAAGGTTCTGAGGCTTCCAGGAACCTTCGGGAGGGGCTTTGATGGGCCTGGTTGGGGCTCCCTCAGCACCCCGCATCTGACTAGGAGCACATCAGCTGGGACAGCTGTGCTGGTCTCCGAGGTGGGCAGGGGGGCGGTCCGCCTGGCCAGGGAGCTGCAGGCCTCCCTCTCGGGGTACATGTGAACCACAGTGCTCTGAGAGAAGGACCGACTGTGGGGTCTGGGGGTCACAACGGTTTGAATTCCCCTTTCCTGGCCCTCCAGGGGCTGTTCTGTTCCCTGACACCTCCCCCTACCCTGGCTTCCTTCTTCCTCTTCTGCCCCAGCCCCTCTAGGGTTCTGAGCTTCCCTGGCACTCCTGGACACTGCTAACCCCACCTGAATGCCCAGATGCCCAGAGAGGACCCACCCCAGATGGGGGCCAACCACAGTCTTGGCCGGCACCCCTAAGCCAGTGTGTGAGTATGCATGAGTTTCAGGAATTAGTGGTACCAGCCAGGGGGGAGGGCTGGAGGGGCAGTAGGAGGCCTGTCTCAAAGGCATGTAGGAAGGGGCCCTGTCGTGGCCAGACTTTGGTCCTTGCCAGGAGCCAGCTCCAGATGTGGCACTCCACAAATATTAATTACACATTCCCAGGGAGCACTAAGTAGATGGGCTACTGGGATGGCCAGGGGCAGACAAGATGGGCTGGGACTGTGCCACCATCACTGGTTCAGAAATGCCATCCTGGCTACCCAGAGCGTGAGGACACATGGATACCATCGGTCTGAATCACCATGCCTGTCCAGAGAAGCACAGCAGTGGGGAGTGGAGGAGGAGATTTGGGGGTAGGGATCTCCGAGTCCTAGGGTCCTGTTCTCTGTAGACGCAGCTCAGGAGCTGAGGGGAGGGGCTGCTTCAGGGTAGCTCCTCCAGGCAGGCCCCAGGCCTGCACCTCTGGCTTTGATACTTCTCCCCAACCCCACTACCACTGGCCTGTCGGGGCTCCAGGATGGGACTGGCTAGTGGAAACAGTCGCTCAGGACCTTGGTTTTCCCGTTTGTATTTAGGACCACAGGAGTAACGAGCCGCATGCAGCTGGGCTAAGGCCATCGTGGAACTGAGGCAGCCAGGGATGTTGACAGGGCTCTAAGCCATTTCTGCCCCAATGAGAAGGCGAGGTAGGAGGGGTTGATGTGGACTGAGAAAGGCTCCCACAGGCCCAGGCTTGGCTTGACACTTTCCAGAGAGCAGCCTGTGGACCCCAGACATGGTCATCCTGGATCTCTATTCCCAGCCCAGCTTTGGCCAGGAAGCCTTCCCTCACCCCAGAGAGAGGATCTTCTTCAGAGACCCTCCAAGGAAGGTGTCTCACCCAGGTCAGGAACCCATCTCAGGATGGTACACCTGATGAGCCACTGGTTCTTCCTCACGTCTGACTATAATCTCTCCTGCTTTGCTTTCCCACAAGGTCCCCGGAGTTGTTCCCCTTCTACACTGGACACCCAGTCAGAAGTGAGTAGGTTCCTGGCTGTACCTGTCAGAGTGACCTGGGCTTCAGAGTGGGGAAAACAGCCATCTCCACGTCCTCCCCCATGCACCCCCAGGCACCTGATGAATTATTCATCCTGATCAGCCTCATTATGTAAATGAGCTCAGAGCCCAAGCATATGCTCTCTGCTCTTCCCCCGCCCCGCCAAGGATGGGGACAATATGGTGATGATGGGGGAGGGCAGAGAAGGAGCTTGGGAGACATGGATCAGCTTCCAGGGGTTCTGGAGAGGGCAGACTACAGTAGAACCCACACTTCTGTGGCCTGTTCACATCAGGAATAGGCCAGGGCTTGGCGGGGGGACTGGGGTACCTGGGGGGAGCCATGGCTCAGGAGTGTCTGGCTAAGTATGGGGGTGGGGATGGCATGTGAACACCAGGCCACAGCCGGAGCACCCACTATGTGCTGGCCCTGGGCTTAGATGAGGAAACGTGATGGGGTCTTTGCAGACAGCCCCCACACCCCGCCTTGGTGTGCTGTGGTTCCTAACCTGTAAGTGGGCTCTGGTCTGCACGCAGCCATGCCTCCGTGGGGCTGTGGTCGGAGGAGGAAAGTGCCAAGGCGAGGAAAATGCTCCCATATGCCACTGTCTGCAGTTTCTGGACTCCTGCCACTACCAGCTCTTGGGGCGCCCAGCTTCTGGGAGTGGGGCGGCCTCCAGGACCGGGGTAGGGGCAGAGGGCAGCCATGCAGGGGAGGAAGGCCAAGGGGGCCCAGATGCCAGGACACCCCAACTGCAGGGTGTTTGGGGGGAGCACAGAATCAGCTCAGGGAGGCCTAAGGCTGTCAGCTTGGTGGAGCTGGTGCCGGGATCCTCGGGAGCATCCGCAGTTGGGTCAGGGCTCTGCTGTAAGCATCCTCCCAACCCATCATTGCTGGGCAGGGGCTGGCCACACAGGCCCTCTCATGTGCATCTGAAGGAGAGCCATGGTGACTTAGTCAGGTCTGGGGTGGCTTGTAGGGGGCGGGGAGGTTGGCTCCCTCCCGCTCCTGTGGGATTGTCCTTTTCTTCTGGAAGTCTTTACCTGCTTTCCTGCCGCCCACCTCACCAGAGTGCCAGGCGCCAAGAAGCAGCCCCAGAGCTGTCAGCGGGAAGTAAGAGGCTGAGGAAGCCGGTGAGAAAAAACTGGAGCAGGACAGAGAGCCGCCGGGGAGCTGGCAGCCGTCGGCAGGCAGAGGGATGCCAGGAGGAGCCAGCCGGGAACGCCAGGTCAGCACTTCTCTGACTGTGGCCAGGCTGGCCACCGCCGCACCAAGCACAGACCCTGCTCCAACCCAGCTCCCCACTTCCCCAGGCTCATCCTGCCCAGCCTTCCAAGAGGTGCCCGTAGAGGAGGAGCAGGCAGGGGACAGGAGTCAGGAGCCCTGGTCCAAGCCCCAGGGCTGCCACAGCCAGCTGCATGACTCTGGTTGTGGCTGGCCGGGTAGGGGTGGGGGAAGATGTGCTCACCGAGGAAAGTGTCTGGAATCACTCACCTCCCATCAGAAAGGGAGGGGCCAACAGGTCCTCGGAGTGAAAACTCCAATCAGTGAGGGAAAGTCAAATTTCTAGAAAAGGGGGTGTATCTGTGTCAGCCCATCCACTGTTATTCTCATCACCTCATCCTCCAGCCAGATCTCCCAGACACGCCACAGACCAAGAGTGAGGATCAGAGAGGGTCGGGGACTCGCCCAGCAGCACACAGTGGGGATGCTGAGCTGGGCTTCCATCTCTGGTTCTCACCAGCCAGGGAGCTCAATGGTTCAGACAGAACCAAATCTCATGTATGAAAATGTGTGCATTATCTTCTTACTGGCAAACTTTCGGGGTCTGAGTTGCCCATGACTATAAAATAAACAATGTCCTCAAGCTGGGAATTCAAAGCACGGAAGATTCTTGACCGGAGGTGCGTAGTTAACTACTTATGGTCGTCTTATGTTCCAATACAAGACTTGGAAAGGCACACGATGCACGTTCCAGGGTACTATCACTTCTTCATTAACCTACACTGTTACACTCGGCAGCACCCACTTAGAACCTAGTCCCTGCCGGGTACAACTCCTGAGCATAAACTCACTTCTGTTCTGGAACAGCTTTTCCTACAGAGCCTTCTCTGGAAAGCTCTGCTGGCCTCCAAGTACGGCTGAGTCATTGAGAGTTCACGGGAAGAGTGGGATGGGGGTTACTGCAATTCAAGCCCAGCAATTAGGGCAGGGAGGTTCAGAGAGACTGGGCCACTAGGGGGAGGATACCCAGCAAGCTGGGGGCTGAGACCTCCAGACCCGGACTCCCGCTCCCCGTCACGCTGCCACCTTGTTAGCCAGCCCTGATCAGCTGCATCTGTGCCGGAGGGACAGCCCCATCCACAGCCAGTGGCGACGTACTCACCGCCAGCCCCATTTCCTGGGTACCTGCCCCAAGCTAAGCAGGGGGGAAGGACCAAGGCTAAGACCCCATGGTAGCTTCCCCATTCACCTGCTGATCCCAGCGCTGAACAAGAAGGATGTCACGAAGAGGGTCCAGACCTGGCCTCTTGGCTGAATCACCTACAGAAACTCTGTTTACTCTGCTGTTCCCGGACAACCATCCGCAGGAGAGCCCTGTTACTCCCCTGCTCGGTTCTGGTCGGGCGTGCTGGCCCAAGCCTCCAGCAAGAGCTCCTCAAAGTACCCCCAGGTCCCTGGAAGTCCCACCCAAGCACTCCAAGAGCTCAGCTCTCCGAGCCTCTGCATTTCCATATAAAGAGCGACGGCTCAGGGACCTGACAGCGACACATTTTGCAGCCTTCTGGGGGTGACGGATGGCCCGCTCTTCACATCACTATTTCAAACATTAACATAATCTCCGAGGATGAATGTGGTCGCTCGCACCTAATCAATCACCCCTCCTGCCCTGATCCCTCAACTTGCCAAGCACAGGCTTTCAACCCGTCTCCTGCTACAGCGCCCTGAGCGGCCAGCGCCGCGCTCCGCTGTCGTCGGCCTGGCCGCCCCACTCATCGTGTGGACGGTTCCTCAACCTCTGTGCGCAACCGCACCCACCGCACCCTCCAGGGCCTGGCCCCCTGCCTCAGGGGCTACCTCAGACACAGACCTCACCCACGTAAAACCCTGAAATTCTGGGGCGCCCGAGTGGCTCAGTCAGTGAGGCATCCGACACTTGATTTCGGCTCAGGCCATGATCTCGGCGTCGTGGGATTGAGCCCCGCGTCGGGCTCCACGCTCAATGCAGAGTCTGCTTGTCCCTCTCCTTCTGCTCCTCCCCCCACTTGCCTTCTCTCTCTCTTTCTCAAATAAATAAATAAAATCTTTTTTTAAAAAAAACTTGAAAGCCCAACACCCCGACATCAGAGTTCACTGGCTAGTGCTCAGTACCAGAAAGAGCAGGCCAAGTCCTGGAGGAGTGGCTGTTTTTCTAGTAATTTCCCCACCTGCCCCACTGGGACCAGCAGTGGCCAACCTCACTCCTTATTTCTGAAGCCCTTCTCCCATTCCTACTCAGAAGAGGGTCCCTGAGCAGAAAGCAAAGAGCACCGGGCTTACCTCACGGAGCTGTTGGACACCCCCAAAGATCCGCATCACGCCATCGATCTCTTGCTCCAGGCGCCGGGCCCAGTGCTGCATCCTGTGTGCAGAGAGGAGAGAGGTGTCAGGAGGGCCCCCCTCCCCAGTGCTGGGACAGCCCAGCGCCGAGTGACCTGGGCGTGACCTGTAGCAGCCACTCCTTCAGAACCCGATCTTCACTGGAGGAGAAACAGAGACTAGGAACCGGAGTAAGCCTGTGATTCCCTTTGAAGCCTAGACCTGGTGGCCCAGGCTCTCCTCACGTACTGTTGGGCGGCCAGGGAGGAGAGCGGGTTGTAGTTTAAATGCACCGAGGGAGTCCAGCAGCTCCAAGAAGCCTGCAGGGAGACTATTTTTCACCGTGAAGAGCCAGCCCTTGATGTTGCTGCTCTGAATGTGGGGACTCTGGACACCAGGGAAGAGGGGAACATGAGTGAGCCATGTGGGGGCTGCTGGATCTCAGAGCCTCCTGTCCCCAAGGCTGGGTGAGGCCTGAGGAAGGGGAAGGAACATGAGTCGCTGCTGTCACCACCAAGTCATTGTGTAGCCGGGGGCAGCTTCCTGCCCCCGTGGGCCTCATCTGAGAAGTGGACGTGGAGATTCTGGTGGAGGCAGCCCTCATCTTTCCAGCACACAGATGCTATCTGAAGCTCATTGCTGCATGCTCCACATCAACTGCCCACCCACAGGTCCAGTTCAGACCATTCCGCCCCTTTGCAGGGGCTTTGCAAGCCCCATGAGTCCTTCACCTGAGCCACCAGCCTAAGCAGGTCTCCTTCACACTGGTGTTACTCTGAGCTCGTTCTGACCCGTCTGTGTCTGTTTCCTCCTCCAGAAAGTGGGGATAATTTGGGGCCACCTCATAGGGTATGAGAAGGACACATGAGAACAGGCAGTCAAAGGTGCTGCACTGGGATACTTGTGAGCCGACAGGAGGGACAGGTGGCCTCAGGACCCAGTATTCTCAGCCCACACCCACGGAACAGGAGTGGCATCGGGGGAGAGGCTCGGTCCACGTTCTAACCTGTGACCCTTCCTTTAGGCAGTGCCAGATCAGGTGAGCAAAACCATACCAGGGAGATGTTCTCCACACTTCCCAAGGTGTTCTCTGCTGTGACCAAGGTCCGCTGCCCTAATGCATCTGAAAAGGTACCTCAACGTCCTCATCCCACCACACAGAGAACAAGGCCATTCCAGGGAGGGCTCATAGGAGAGTTACCACAAAGATTTAAATACACCACGGGTTAAGCACAGCCCATAGGGCAAGGTAGGGGTGGGGTGACGCCAGCCCGCCAGTCTCTGGAGGAGTACCCTAGAAACCATAGGATCCAGGAGATCACATCTGGCCCTAACACATGCCCTGGGCCTGTTACCTCTCCCACCTTCCCCAGTGTCACTCAGGGCCAGGACTCTGCTAGCTCCCTGGGTCAGAAGAGCTCGAGCCTCCACCCCAGCCCCCTGCCCCACATCCATCCTCAGGCCTGTGGCTGGGGGGCTGGGCCTGTGCCATTGTGTGTGCCCGGGTCGGTTGGCATGGGAACTTGGAGCAGGAAGCGGGCGGATCACTAATTGCAATTTGCCAAGCTGAATGTCAGGACCGTGATGGAAAAAAAAAAATCAACATCAAAAGAAATAGGTATTAGCTTCAGCTTGTTGCTGGCTGGGCCACAGCCTGATGCCCACCTCCAGTCCCCACCGCAGGGAAAAAGCTAACTCCAAGCCCAGGAGGAGGCCAGGTTGCAGACCAGGCTACAAAGGGCAATCAGGCCTCCGCTGCTAGCCAGGGGAGGGCAAAGCCCAGCAGAGAGCGGAGAGCCTGCCTGGCCCCTGCTCCTATGTACCAGGTGCTGATCGCGTGGCCGTGGCTGTGGGTGGACAGTGGGGCAGGTGGCTGTTTATGCTCCTGAGACAGAGCCCGGGGGCCGTGGGGGGGAATGTTGAGGTGGGATGTTGTGTCCAGCTAGGTACAAAAATGGTTGAGGTCAAGGAGTTGATCTCCAAAGGGAACCATTAACTCTGCCCTGGCCCTGACCCTGACCTCAGCCACTCACTGGTCCAGGGGACGAATGCCAATCATCATCGTTTCTGGGACTCATGTGCACAAGGGCACCCACGATGTACATGGAGTGGTGCCAGCATGCCACCTGCTCTCTTGCTTCAAGCCTCACAAAGCAGCGAACATTATCATCCCCAATTTACAGATGAGGAAACTGAGGCACAGGGCCTTTAGGTGACCAGCCCACGGTCACCCACCCAGGAAGCAGCAGACATGGAGCCTGATGCATGGATGTGCTAGAGTCAGCAAGAGCCACGCAAGAGTGTGCACCTCCTCCCAGCTCTGCATTCAGTATTGTCACTCTGCGAACTTGAAATCGGCCATAGTGGGAATATTTATACCACAGAAATCGGCAAATGCTACAAATTGCAGTTCTTTTTCCCCCTGGAGAGTGAACTGTAAACATTTACTAGCATACCACTGATTTGGCCCCAGGCTGTTGACTCTTTTCTAGTGTATCTATAGGTCTCTGGTTCTAGGATTTCACAGATAAGCAAAAGAAAATTAATTGGAAGAACAGACATGGATGCCAAGTTTTTATTTTGCTCAGACAACACATTATTATTATTATAATCACCATCATTTCATCTAAAAAGGCTATTTCAACACTAAAAGAATTTTAGAAGAGCCAAATCTCAGGATAAAGTCCAATTCTTTCCAAGATACACACACTCTTTCCCTCCCTCTCTCCCTCCCTCCCACTGTCTCTCTCTCACACTCACAGACACACACACTCACACGCATACATTCACATGCACATACACACGGCCTCCCCACTTCCACCCCCAGGCTGAGCAGCTCCAGACTCTGCTGTAGGTCGCAGAGACCGGTCCGCCCATGACACGGCAGGACACACACATCCTCCTGGGGGCCGGGGGGGGGGGGGTGGCTCTAGCCCTTGGTCTGGTGCCCTGAGCCTGATGGACAGACAGACCCCAGGCCTCAGCAGCACCATGCATCAAAACAATGCCAGGGAAAACAAGTTACTCTGATTATTCACCTAAACCAAACCCAATTAGAAAGGCAGTATGTGTCCCAGTGTTAAAAAGAACATGATAGATAAATCATTTCACTGTCACTGAGATGAGAGTACGTGGGTTCCAGGGTTTGGCTGGCGTATCAGTGCTGGCTCCAAGGCGTGACACCATGGGACAAAGGAGGCCGGGAGTATCTATGCACCCCCACAGCTCCTGTCTGAAGGCTGGAGAAACCACCCTCCAAGCCGAGGCTGACCTGGCCAGGCACAGCTGCACTCCCTCTGGCAGAATGGCATGGGGGCTTTGGAAGTATGCGGGACGTATCTGGATCCATGGCCCCACTGGGTCAAAGGCAAGCTGACCAAATATGCCTGGGCTCCCATCAGCCCGGGGCCAGGTGCCTGGCTCCACAATGCCTCCTGAGGGCTGCCCATGGGTCACCCTCCCGACAGGGTAGGCCCACCTGCTGGTTCCCCACATCCCTGTGTTTTTCCATGCTCTTCACCGAGATGACACTGCTTATCTCCGAGTGTCTCTAAGTGCCAAATTAGCAAGACAGGGAGGCGAGAGAGTGTCTGGGAGGAGGCACGTGCAGCCAGGGGCTGCAGCCCTCAGGATGACTGGTGTGGGCAAGAGAGGCCGAGGACAGAGCCCTGCACCTCTGTGTCCTCTATGTGCCTGAACGCAGGGAGGTGCAGGCACTGGGCCCCCATTCCACAAATAAGAAAACGGAGGCCCCTGGCAAGGATGGGTGCAGGGCCACATACTTAGCATCCTCCTGGCTCCCTCAGCTCCCTGACCCCACCCTTCCAGGACAGGGCAGCTTCTGGGAAGCCTCAGGCCCCGGCGCCTGTGTGACCACGACCTTGGGGAGTTGAGCTCCCTTCAAATCTCAGTATTCCTGTCTGTAAATAGGGGGAATGACTGGCTGAAAAGCTTCAATGGCCAAATCCACATGGCAGCCTCGATGCATATTTACCAGGCACCCCTGGGGGCTACGAGAGCACCCAATACAGTGCCCCCGTGCTCAGGAGAGCTCCCATGAATGCCTGCACTTGGCGAGAGGGGCACGGAGGGAGGGAGTGTGGCCAGGATTCCTGGAAAGGGTGAGAGAGAGGCAGGGAGTGGGCACAGGGCAGAGGGGCACTAAGCCCGGGCCTGGCAGACTGAGGGCAGCCCAGTGGGAAGAAGGCCCAAGGGGCTGCAGGACGCCAGGCCTTGCTCTCCAGGTCAGGCTTCAGAACCAAGAGGAGTATGTGAGAGAAGAGTCACTAAGAGGTAAGGGAGCGAAGCCATCCCCATGTGGGGTGAGGAACTGGGGCTGAGGACCCCCTTCAGCGGGCAGAACCACCAAGAGCCCAGCTCGAGGCTGGGGAGGCCCTGGCCAAACTACAGAGCCGCCCTGGGGCCTGGAGCTCTGAGGCCAGCAGCACGGGCTCTCCCAGCGGGGAGGGGCAGGGCAGGAGGAGGGGGGAGGAGAAGCCCCGGGAAGGGGAGGGGCGGAAGAGGGAGGGCCTGTGTGCAGATGCAGCAGCACAGATGAGACTGTTGCCAGTTGTTAATTTTATGCCGAAGTTGTTGATCAGAATGTGATTTAATTGTACAGTATAATCCAGGCTTTTGGAATAAATTATGCAGAAAACTCATCCATAATTAAACAAATCAAAAAACCAGAGACAGGTGACACGGCAGGTTTACCCTCGGAGGGCGCGGGTGGGTGTGGGAGGCCGGACCCTGCAGAAGGGCCAGAAGGGAAGGAGGCAGGCTTTGTTCCAGAGCAGGCAGGGGCAGGTCCAGGGAGGCCAAGGCCTAGTAGGGGCCTCAGGACTCCCAACCTCTGCCTCTGCAGGCCTCTTTACCACTATGGAGGCATTCTGCCATCAAAGCCCTGCTCGGACTGCCTCCACCAGGCAGCCTGCCTGGATGAACCTGGTTGCCCTGGGGACCTCTGAGCCATCTACCGTCCTCCCACTAGCTCAGCAGAGCAGCCATCACAACGGGGCAGGTGGGGGGCGGGGGGCAAGGGCGGAGCTGCAGGTGAAGCACGAGGGGTGGATGGCAAAACAGGACGAGGCTGGGGCAGGTGAGGGGTGTGGGGGCCACCCGCGGCTCAGGGCATGTGAGCCAAGCCTGGCAGTGGTGGCAGCCCACAGGTCTCCTGCTTCTCTCGTGACAGGCTGGCCAATTATTCTCCCGGCTCTGGGGGAGGCAATGATTTAAAATAAATTGCTATTTAATTATTCTGATTATATTTCAGCTGGCCTGCCATCTCCCACCTCGGTGCTTTCACAGTCTTCTGAAGGGGAAAGAAGAAAAGATCGGGCGAGAGAAGGGTGGTAAGGGACAGACAGATGGAGAGACACAGACCTGAAGAGAGCCCAAGAGAGCTGGGCTAGAGGGCCTGCATCAGGCTGACCCTAGCCCAGGGGAAGATGACTGGTGAGTGGGCCTGGAGAGGGTGTTCGTCCCCCGGCAGCCACCCAAAGCTCAGACGGCAACTGTGGCCCCTGCTGAAGCAGCCCTGGCCGTGGCCGGCCCCCCCTCTGGACCACAGCCACACTGCAAACGGCAGGAAGCTCAAGGCTGCACCCCGGGACTGTGGCATTTCCAGAGCCACCTCCACCAGGGAGTCCCTCCTGACTGCTCGGGTGGATGTCCCTTTCTACCCAGACTGAGTGCCAGGATCCAGTCCTGGCTCTTCTGAGGCCTTGAACCAGACATGTCCTTCTAGGCCTCGGTTTTCCCATCTGGAAAACGGAGATAAAGCTCACCACTTGTCTACCTCTCAGGACCCAAAGAAGAGGCAGGTGGAAACCACGGCCCCACGGAAGGGATGTCAGCAGTGCTGACTGCCCCACACACTCATGTGCACAGACCCACAGTCCAATCTTCCTCAGACCTGCAGCTCACTAAGGGGGGATGGCTGTGCCTCTTCCTTAGACTGAGGCCTCCAGGTGGGGTGCAATCCCTCCGGAAGGGCAGGGTCTCCGTGATCAGAGCATCCTTCCCTTGTGCACTCGGGAGAGAAGGCGCTTGGGCCTCGGCGTCTTTCGGGGCTCAAAGCCCAGGGTATCACCCCTGACCCTGATTTGATCATAGCCTCCTGAGGATGGCAGAGGGCAAAAGTCTAGTCAAGGTCATTCGCTCCTGAGAGGCCAATTAGGTCCAGCCACTCCTGGCCAAGGACATGAGAGTGCCTACAGATGTGGAGGCCAGTCAGCACAGGGTGATGGGGAGCATGCTGGCTCAGCCAGTGCAGGGTGGAATGAAGCTCCCCAGCTAGCCACCCATCCCTTCAACAGGTAGACTGAGGCACAAGACTCAAAGGACTGGCCCATCTTCAACTGATCTGTAATTCAGCTAAAGAAACCCCTATAGTGTGAGCAACGTGGTACCTGCCCCCCCCACGTCATGCCCCCCACCCCCTCATCCCACGTACTTAGGGACAAAGGCAGCCCATTTACCACAAGCGATTCTCAGAGACCCTGGGGAGCTGGGGAGGGGCTGATGCTGCCGAAGTTCGAATTAGTCTAAATCCATTGGCCTCGACGATGTGTATCTTGGGACCCTGCCCAAATACTGCTCCTTAATGAGGTTATTAATTATGGGCTGTCCCTTCCCTATCTTTCCCCGGGAAAAAGCTTTCCCTTCTAGTTGGCTCTCGGCTAGGAAGCAGCGGTGGCAGCGAGACTGTGCCTCCCCCCTCAGACTAACAGTGAACAATCATCTGGCTTTAATTAGGGCGCTGGGTCCAGCCCAGTATTTACTCCTAACAGCTTGATGGGGGAGGGCAGGAGAGACCTGGAGCCAGAGAGCAGCATGGCCCAGGGCTGGGAGAGCCAGGCAGCCCACTTGGCCCAGAGAGGGCTGGAGGGTGTCCAGACTCACACAGCAAATGGTCACAGACCTCAGCCTCGTTCCCCACAATCAGTGCAGGATTAAGGGTCCACAGGGGCACCAGCAGTCAGGAAGGACCCATAGATGAGGCAAGCCTCAGCCAGGGACGTGCTGGCTGAGACAGGGGAAAAAGTTTCCCCAGTAGCATGGAGGGTCACCCGAGCCTGACTTCTGTTTCTGCCATGGTTAGCTGTGTGACCTTGGTAACATCCTTTCATCTCTCTGGGCCTCTGGTAACTCATCTAGAAAGTGAGGTGGTTGTCACACCCACAGCCACGGGGGTTCCTGAGCAGCCCCTCAGCAGGACCCCCCTCACCATGCCTGGTCTGGGGTTTTCCAGCAGTAGGAAGAAGCCCCTAAGGGGGACTGCTCCAGCTTCCACAGGAGCAGCTCTTGCAGTACTGAGTGGTCGGAGAAGTCACCAAGGAGCAGGGGAGGAGTAGGGATCCAGGCCAGAGCTCAGCTTGGAGGGTGGGGAAGGGCCCTGGGGCCATCTCTCCCCCAGCCCCTGTTGTACGAGGCCCTGCTCTGTGGCCCACATCTAGCGCTGTGCTTGGCTTCTCCAGATCTGTTTCTCTCTCTCTTTGCCCAAGGAGGGGTGGCCTGAGACCTCCACAGGCCATTTGGGGATTCATTTCCCAAGGGCTCTAACTGGGGTCTTCCTGCCCGGGGCCTGCGCCTGTGAGTCCGGCGTCACAGCGGCAACAGACTCGGACTCTCCCTGCACTGCCTCGGTTCATCCTCACGGCAGCCTAACCCTCATCCCCACTCCTCAGAGGGGAAGACTGAGGCACAGAGCAATTGAGTGATGTGGCCAAGGTCACACAGCTAATGAATGCCCATCAGGATGACACACACCTCTCCTCAAGTCTCAAACGCCCAGGTGCTGGCGAGCCATGGCCACTTGGACGTCTAACAGGCCTTTCAAACTGAATGGATCCAAAACTGAGACCCTGACCTCCCTCTGGAGCCTCACTCTCCCTTCTCTCCCTCACCGGCCACCTCCCCTGGCTCAACTGATGGCAGTTCCCTCTGTTTAGGCCCAAAGCCTCAGGGTGACCTGGAACCTGCTTTCTCTCTTTCGGCAAGTCCTGTCGGCTCCACCTGCTGCCCACTGCCTACCACCTCCCTGGCCCACAGGCTGCCTGGGCCGCCACCATGCAGTCGCCGGCTTCTGCTCTCACATGCACGCGCGGCCAGGGTCCTGTTGGAACTGTGTCCTTCCTCTGCAGCTCCAGGCCACCAGAGGAAGGGCAAAGTCCGTCCAGTGGCCACACTCCCGATGGCATCCTTGCCCTTGCTCCTCAGGCCACACTGGCCTCCTCACTGAGGCTTGAATACACTCCTGTACTCTGTGCACAGGCTTTCGCACATGCTGTTCCCTCTGCCTGGACTGCTCTTTCCTCAGAAGTCCAGGAGGCCCCTCTCTCACGGCCTCAGGTCTCTGCACATGCCTCACCTGCTTGGTGAAATCAGCTTCCCCACCCCACTTTAAGCTGGCCCCCCCCAGCAGCGACCGATCCCCACATGCCCCCTGGGGTTACTGTTTTAGCCAGCATTCCACCAGACCTCCTCTCTTTTGTCTACTGTCCGCTTCTGCCCTGGGCCAGGAGCCTCGAGAGAGGACCCTCCTGCTCTTCGGCCTGGAAGAACAGGCCATTTGCTGAGTGGCGGTGCCTCCCCAGAGTCGGAGTGACCTCCCCACCATCCTGCCCTAGCTGGCGTGTGGCCCGCGAGGAGGAGGCAGGTAGGCTGGGCAGCAGAAGCCTGCAAGGGGCTGGAAGTGCAGAGGCTGCCCCAGGGCTGGCCCAGGAGGCCCTCCCTTTCCCTGGCTCCTCTCCGTATGAATTATTAAAGCTCATTTATGATGGGCCTGCCCAGGCCTGTGGCTTCGGTGCATAATTCATGGCTCTCCCAGAAGGGCTGGGTGCTGGGCCAGACGATTTTTCCAGGAAGCAAGAAGAAAGTTCGGAGAAGGAGTAACCCAGACCTGGGCTGTCTTCCGCCTATCTCTGTCTCCCTGTCCCATCTGGGGGCAGCCCAGCACCTCCACCCACCCCTGCCCCATGGTGCCTTCTCCCGCACACTTGGATTCTGGTTCCTGGGGCCTGAGTCCATGGGCTTTGTGCAGGCTCACCCACTCCTATCTCTGTGCCTCAGTTTCCCATCTGTGGACAGATGGAGTTGTGGTTTTTCAAACCGTAGTGACAGCAGGAATCATCCACGTTGGCTCCCCTGGGGGGGGGCAAGCATCATGGGTCTCCAAAAGGTACCATCACCCAGATGTCATTCTTTGCGAATTTCCCAGCAGTCTAGAGCTGGGATGAAGCAATGAGCAAGAGGAATTCGTGAACCAGCTGAGGCCTCCCCAGAGCAAAGCAAAGGGTCCAGGCCAAGGACACAGGGTATCTGCCAGCCACTCTGCCCAGGATCCACCGTCTGCTCCCCAGGCCAGGAGCCACCTGCCCTAGTTAGTGGCACAGATCATGGCCATTTTTGGGTATGCAGCACCTGCTTCTCGCCCCAGCATATTCCCTAGGGAGTCAGGCACAATGGGAAGGTAACCCCTACCCAGGCCCATGTAGCAAATGGGTAAACTGAGGTTTAGCAAAGCTGACTCTTAGGAGGTGGACATATTGATGCAGCGCCCTCCCCCCCCCCCCCCCCCCCCCCCCCCCCCCCCCCCCCGCCGTGCCCAGCCCTGTTCTGTGATGGGTGGAACCAGCCCAAGCCTGGTCTCGGGAGGTGCACAGCAGGGTTGAGGCACCTGTAGAGGTCACCAGGTGAGTCAGGGAGGAACCCAGGAGCTCCAGCCGCCTATTCCTGCCCCACAGCAGGAGCTGAAGCCTGACTAGAGGTGGCAACAGAGGCTCTGTCTGTGTGTCACCAACTACTCCAGTCAGATTCTGTGATTCACACGTCCCCATCTCCCCTCCTGCACATCCTCCCCACCCCCCAGCATGAGTCAAATCCTCGCTGAGCCACAAATAGCTGTCCTCTGTGTGCATCTTCAACATGGCCTCCTGCCTTGAGGAGAACAGACCCCCCCCCCCACCAACTCGGGGTCCTCAGTTCCTCCTCAGGGCAGAGATCCCCCTGTGGAAGCTGGCAGGCCCCTGGAGGGCACCTAGGTACAGAGAAGAGGTGGAGCAAAGACCAGAACTCAACCTATCAGGGCCAGCTTTGTTCTCTGGCCTTGACTCACCTCTACTGAGTGACCTCTACCAGGAAGTCTTCTGGGATTTCCCCCACCCCCTCTCAAACCCACAGTCCTTACTTTACCTTATGGACTCTTGCCTTTAAGTCGGGACTATAGCCTCGTCCCATCATTAAGCTCCCTGTAGAACTTAGCCTGCAGTCTGGCAAAGAAGAGTCTTCTGGAAGTGCCTAGGGATAGATTTATCCAAATATCCTCCCCTCACCAGACTGCCACCTGCCCTGTTCACCCACCTTAGCAGTGAGAGAGAGGCTGCAGGGCAGGGCTGGGAAAGGGCCTCCAACTTCCGCAGGTGGCATAGCCCCGAGGAAAGGACCAATGATGTGGAGCGCCTACTGTATGCTGGGTACTCTGTGTGCAAATTCCCACTGACGTCACAGCACCCTTGGCTAGGTGGGGACCAATCCAGGCCCGTCTCATGGATGAAGACTCTGAAGCTCAGGGGGTGAGCAACACACCCAAGGCCACAGAGCCAGTCCGTGCTGAGCCAGAATTTGAACCCAGCAGAGTATGACTCTGGAGCCCAGGCCCCGTCTTGTAGGGCCTCCCTAATCCCAAGGTGAATGCCAATGGCCAGGATTTAAAGTAGGAAATAGGGTGCAGATAAGGGCTGCCCTTCATTTATGACCTTTTCCAGCTTTGAGAAGGGGCCCACCCTTACATCCGGGCCCCTACCACCTCCCCAAGCAAGCCAAAGCTGGCTGTAATTGGGAAGTTCTTCCTTATGCCCTACCAGAGCTCTCCTACCGCAGGCATGTTGTCTCAGCAGTGAGGAGCCCAAGCCCCCTCCAATCCCACCTTAGGGAGCCTGGACTAAGACTGGGGGGGTATACCCACTTCCTCTGCGATTTGCTTCTCACTAGTGCCTGACTTCTCGAAGCCTCGAAGCTGCATGTAAATTGAATGTGAGTGCTCAACCCGCCTTGACATGCTTTGGGCTGGTTACTCTCAGGTGCTCTGTGGTGAATCCTTTAGCAATGCAAATCCCCTCTGCGGGCTGTGCTGTGCGGGATCCATGGCAAGGAGGGGGAGTCAGGGGCCACCTCAGCGGCCGCACCTCCTTCTGAGGAGCCCCAGGGAGGTGGCCAGGCCAAGAGGAGCCACTCTGCCTGGTGAGCCTGAGCTGTCCTTGGGGCTGGCCTGAGGAGAGGCAAACCCAGCAGGGCTTATCACTGACAAAATAACTCTGCAGGTGTTTCCCACCTTCTGCAAATTCTCTGCTAGCTTGCTCTCTCTTCATTCATTCATTCATTCATTCATTCATTCATATGGTTACTGAGCCAGGCTGCAGGCTGGGCACCCGGAAGGGATACAGTGGTGGTCAGGGCAGATGCGGGCCTGCCCTCAGGAGTATGGAATTCAGGCAGAACAGACGTGTGATCTGCTTCAGACCCGATGAGTGGAGGAAGAGGAGTCTAGTGAGCCTTGAGGGGTGGCATGCAGGCTAAGGGGACTGACCCAGCCTCAGGGGCTAGCCAGGTGAAGGAGCGCTGCAGAGCTGGTGGGCAGTCCAGACGGAGGGTGCAGCACGTGCAAGGCCCAGCAGCAAGGTGAGCCCTGTCCAAAGTGATGTCCTGTGAACACACAGACTGACCCTGGGCACCAAAGCAGGCTGCTCTCCCACACAGAGTCTGGCAGAGCCCACCAACCTCAAATACACGGGGAGCACCTCCACGTGCCGAAGTGGGGAGGGTGGTGGGCTCCTGATGGCAGGGAGACAAGGAGAGCAGGCCCTTGTATCCCCCTTGCGCTGACCTGTGGGGCACCCCTGCCAGGGTATCTGCCCTATGTTCACCAGCCCAGTTCATAGGCACCCAAGGCCAGTCTGTGAGAAAGAGGGGGGCTGCCTCTCCCCATTTCTCAGATGAGAAAAGCAGGGCTCAGAGTGGCTGCCCGTCAACTTTGTAAATTTTGTTTAACACAAAGGTTACCTACTACTTGCCCTGCTGGGAGAGGTACTGAATGCTCGGCCCCCACCCTCTGTGAGCTCTCCATCTGGGAAAAGTAGAACCTGGGCTGCATGGGTGTGGAAGCACCCAGGGAAGGTGGGCCCTCCGGGCAGGGGAGAAAGGGAGACAGATTGGTGGCAAAGTGCTCAGTCTCCCAGGAACAAATTCCATTTACTCATTCACTCCGGACTAACCGCTAACCGGTGCCCATTACAACCAGGTCCTGGTGCAGAGCCTCCTGCCCTGGGCATCCCAACACTGCCCCTTACTTTGTAACTTGTGACCTGGACCACCCCCCCCCCAAGCCCCCTGGCCGGGGGCAGCAAAGAGCCCTGAGGCTCAGCCCCTTGTACATTAGAGGTTGGGGATAATATGACTGTCTGCACGGGCTAGATGGGGGCTCCAGCAGGAAGACCCTCCTGCTGCCACTCCAGCCAGGGGTGCCCACAAGTGCAAAGCGCTCACAATTTTCCTGGTATTTCTGACACAGATATTGTCACTAAAACACCCTCTCTTGTGACCAGGCACATAGCAGGTGCTCAAAAAGTGTTGGCTAGGAGACCGGATGCTCCATCCTCACAACTCCAAAGTACGGGAAATATGGTCCCATTTTAAAGATTAGGAAACTGAGGCAGAAAATGACTCAAACAAGGCCATATACGGGGCTCTCTTTACGACCCACAGCTCCCCCCGCGCTGCCCCCGCCTCAATCCCCATCGCCTGGACCGGGCTTCCTAGCAGGCAGCAGGCAGGTGCAGCAAGGCCAGCAGAGCCCATGGCTCTGGGTTCTTCTGGAAGCCCCATGGAGTCCCCACCCTCCTCCATGTTCGAGTAATGGCCTCCATACGCCACCAATCTGGAAATGACCTGTGAAATTTATTTCCCCCGGCGCGGGCTCAGGAACCATGTAAATCATCCCGCTTAACGGCCTCTGGGATTGTTCCCTGCCCCCCCCCCCCCCCAAGCTGCTCTGCGCCAGGGAACTCGGGGCCGCAGGGCCCCGGTCATAAGCTGAGCAGAGCGCAAACTGTCCTGGGTGCTAGGAGGCACTGTCGGGGGGGGGGGGGCAGCAGGAACAGGTCAGCAGGGCAGGGATGGAGCCTGCCTGGAGCTTAGGACACTGGGGCTGGATCCGAATGGGCAAGCCCCGCCCCTCCCCCACCCCCTCCCCTTGTCCTTGTCCCCCCATCAGTGGCCTTCTCTCAGAGGAAAGTGGGTCCGAGTGCTTTCCCCGGGCCTCCACAGCCTTGACTGGGGGAGGCCCAGGACCATGGGAATGGCAGGGACCCTGAGAAGGCTGGTCAGAACTCCACCTGGAGAATGAGCCCTGGCTGCCCCACCTCCCCCACCACTCCCAGAGGCAGTGTCTCTTCACCCCTTGGATGCTGCCTAGAGCACCAGGCATAGTTATTATTTATTCAACCTTGCTTCCATTTCTTCTTCACTGTCGGTCTCCCCCACAGACAGCGAGCTCCCAGGGCGCAGGCCCAGCACACAGCTAAGCCAACTTGGGTGGGAAGGGGCAGTCAGGACCCAGGAGGTGGGTCCTGAGACATGGGCTGGCTGTGGCGTGGTCAGCAGGGTGGATGAGGCAAGAGCAAGTCTCAACACAGAGGCGCGGTCAGGAAGGAGTGGGCAGCCAGCTGAGGAGGCCTGGTGTTCTCCCTGAGACAGGCCACAGACTCTGGCCGCTGGCCACGTGCACAGGCATCTGGGAAGAGCTGGCTTCCACAGGGACCCCAATCAGGAGACTCCCCAGAACCGGTATGTCAGCCCCCACCCCCCAGTGCCTGGAAGCCTCAGTCCCCCTTGCTGGGCGGGGGCAAAGGGGGGGTGGGTCCTGTGTTTACTTTCCTATTTCCATGCTTCTCTACCTTGGCTCACCTGGGTGGCTCTGGAAGATATTGATCCCTAGGCCCTGCCCCACCTAATAGCATAGTCCCATGGGTTCCTGGACCCCACGTCCCCCTCTCCCCTAAGGGCAGACCTTGGAGTCAGCACCTGGGCTGGGGCAATTCCTTGTGAAAGCCACAGGAGGGTGTGTGGGATGGCCTTGGCTTTATGGCACCAGCAAAGCCAGGCCCATCTGGGGGCCCTGTCCCAGACCCTGTAAAAGTTATTCCAGCTTCCAAAGACACAACCAGCTTGGCCTTCAGACACCTGTGTAGACTCTGTTCAGTGAACGTTTACTGAGTACTTGGTATGTGCAAGCTTGGAGCTCCAGCCAAGGACAGGTGGCCCCTGCCACTGCCTCTCCCAGGCCCACAGCCTTGAGGGGTAGGCAGCAAGGTCTACAGCGAGACAAGAATGAGGGAGCCTTTGGGCAGCCTACGAGGCCCCTGACCCACGTGGACAAGTCAGGGGAGGCTTCAGGGAACAGTGACTCCCAGTCAATCACTAAGGGGCAGACAGGTCAGCTGGACCACAGGCAGGTGATGCTTGGAGTTGGCAAGGCCCTTTGCAGCCCATCCAACTGCTCCCTGGCTTACTCCATGCTCAGTGCATAGTAGGTGCTTGTTCAGCCCCCATGGAAGACAATGGCTGCTGTCCTTGTAGGTGCTCAGTCCTGAGGGCAGAGATCCCCTCCTGGGCCCACTCCTGTGCCCATCAGAAGCAGCCCCCTTGTCTATGGTCTCCATAGCGCCAGCTTACAGGGTAGGACAGAGATGAGAGCTACACAGAAGGGGTAGCATGACAGCATCGTCCTCAGCTGAAGAAGGATCCATCAATCTGGAGGGTCCCAGGAGTCATGAGGATACTGAGGCTCAGAGGAGGAGGGCAGGTAGCTTGCCCAGACTCCCACAGTGAGCTGGACACGGGCCAAGGCTAGGGGTGGGGTAGGATGACACTGGCAGAGGGAGGAAGGGCAAGGGGAGGCCCAGTCCCTATAGCACAAGCCCCTGAGGTTTCTGGGGACTACAGCAGCCAAGGTCTGGCTTAAATACTTGACCTTGCTGCCCATCTGCCTCCCTCCCTCTGAGTCTCCCACAGGTAAAGCTAGGCACCACCGGGGCGGGGGTGGGGGGACGGAGCTGGTTGGAAGATGGAGGGTGAGGGGTGGAGTGGTGGGGGGGTGGGGAGTGAATCTAGACTGCTCTTCTCCCCCACTCCATGTACGCACAGGTGGTCACAGTACCATCAGCTCCCAGCCGGCTAATGGGAGAAGGCCTAGAAGGAGACTCAGATCAGAGGAGGCCTGGCTTGGTCTGGAGGACTCATAGCTGTGCCAGTAAAGGCCAGCCCCAGAGAGCCCTCTTCCCTCATGTGACAGGTGGGGAACAGTGGCCAGAGGGGCACCCGACCTAGGAGCAAGACAGAGCCCAGGGCTTCTCCCAAGACCTGTGCCCTTGGCTGGGTAACCCCTGGACACTGCGGCCAGCCTAGACCCACGACTGGTGCAGGGAACAGAGCCCAGAGAGTAAGGGCCAGGGGCAAGGTCATGAGAACACGGCCTCGTTGGAGCATGGATCTTGTCATATCCATCAGGGGAGCCAACCAATGACACCCCAGCCCTCTCCGTAGAAAGCAGACACGCAAGTATACCCACCCTACAGCTGCCCCTGCCCAAGCCCAGAACCAAGTCTCACAGGCAGCACCGGACAAGTTCAGGCCCGCCCCTTGGCCATGTCCATGGGTCACTTCCTCAGCTCTGCAGCAGTAGGACATGGCCTCTGTCTGCGTCTTTCCAGTTCACCACCGCCTCCAAGGACCCAGGGTGCGCCCCAAGCCCAGTGGGAGAGCCAGCACCCAGCGAAACTGTGCCCCAGCCTGGTAAAAGAGGCAGCGCTTGAGGAGGAACAGTTGTGACGGAAGGGCACAGGAGTGTGGGGGCACCCCGAGGGTCCTGTGGTCAGGGGACTGCCTGGAGGAGGTGGGCTGCAGAAGGGCCATGGGAGGCTGTGGCTGGGTGCTCAGACCTGAGTACTGGGGTATGAAGCCCGCTTCCACCACTCACTATCTGTGTGATTTCAGCATCACTCAGTCCTGCTGAGCTTCAATTTCTCTTGTCTGTGAAATGGGAATAAAAATGAACTCATCTCACTGGATAGGATACATGAAATACATCACCCAGGGCCCAGCTCATAGTGACTGATGATGTAGTTAAAATAACCACTTTCCTAACAAATGATTCCTTGAGCATGGATATCCCCCCTTCCTTTCCCCTTCCCTTCCCCTCCGACCTTCTTCCTCACCCCCACCCCATGTTCAGGCCTCTGGCCTGACCCTGTAGCAGAAATTTCCTTCCTATTCTCCATTACTCTCCGCTTCTCACTAACAAAACCCACGTCTGTAAGAATCTCTCCTGCCTCCATCCCCAAGGTGACCCCATCCTTTGCTCAAGGGTAAATCCTGATTAGCCGGAGCCAATCACAGTGCACTTTCCCTATTGCCAGTGATTGGTTTAGAGTGCACATGTGACCCAGTGCTAACCAATGAGGTACGAGGGGAAGTTGGCCAGGGGCTTCTGAGCCTGGTTTCCTAACCTCTTAAGAGGAACCCAATATCCCCTTTACTCCTATTGTCTGGTACCTGTGATGCCCGGAGCTATGGCAGCTATCATGTTGCCATGAGGGGAGTCCGCCAAGAACAGAGAGCCCCCACTAAAAGTGAGGCCAGACAGGCAGAGTGCGGGTGTGGACTTGGTCCTCAATGACAGCCTACACTCACCCACCTCTGGGCTCCCTGTCAGAGGATAAAGGGACTAACCATGATGAAAAAAAATCATCACGCTGTGGTTGCCATGGTGCATGTAAAAACTGCCTCTTTTCCTTGCAGCCAAATATACTCTTCAGACTCGCCTTCTGAAGGGGTAGTAGTCAGCTCAATGCCTACTCTGGAAGGCCCCTGTGCACTGGGGCCTAGGGTTGTCAAAAAGGCCCACAAGGGGTTGGGAGCCAGAGGAGGGCATCGGTCAGAAGGGCTCTTCGCCTCAGTACTTGGGCTGAGCAGGCCAGCCTGACAGAGGGATATGCTGAGCAAAGGCCAGAAGGTGCAAAGGCCAGAGCTCCTACTAGGACGTGTAAGCGGTTGGGCCTGGCTGGAGCCTGGAGAGTTACAGGGCTAGTGGCCAGAGACCGGAGCCAGCCCCGGCAGGGTCTCCAATGCTAGCCTGGGAAGTGGGGCTCTGCCCACGGTAGGCTTCCGGGGCGCAAGGTCATCGCTGACCCTCAGCAGGAGACACTGCAGCGTACCTAGGGGGTCCAGGAAAAGAAGGGAAGACTTCCAGGTTCTCCCAAGCCCACCCCAGCCTCAGCTCACAGGGGGAAAGGAGAAATGTCCAGCTGTGACAGCCCTCAGCACAGAAGCCTGTTCCATCAGCTCGTTTCTCTTCTCTAATAAATGAAGCTGGGGGCAGGGCTGAGGTGGGTTGTTTTGTTGTTTGTTTGTTGGAACTGGTAGCAGCACCAGGCCTGACCTTTAAGGCTTCAAATGCAGCATTTTAGGGGGCGCCAGCAGGCAAAGAACACGGGGCTGCAGAGGGAAGTTATCAAGGCTAAAATGCCACGTCAGGCTGGAAACGCGCAGTCGAGCGGGGGCCCCTACCCATCGCAGGAACACACCAGGCTATCCTTGCCCGCCTGGTGACAAAGCTGTTCTTTCTGAGGGTACCTTGAAATTCTTGCTGCCTCTAAAACGGCAGGGAGGCACCAACGTCTGTCCCAGAGGGAGGCCAGGAGCTGGGGCCTCACACCACACAGGCGCCTTGCTCTATAGGATTTGCCAAAGGAGGCCTCAAATTGCTCCTGTATCCCACGTCAGGGGTTTTATTTTTTTACTTTTTAGAGAGGGAGAGAAAGAAGGTAGGGAAGAGGAAGAGAGAGAATCTTAAGCAGGCTCCATACCCAGGGCAGAGCCCGACTCAGGGCTCGATCTTACAGCCCTGAGACCATGACCTGAGCTGAAATCGAGAGTTGGATGTTTAAGCGACTGAGCCACCCAGGCGCCCCAGGGATGTTTTTATCAAGAGAACCAGTTGTATGTCATAGCGCAAGGACAGCTAAGCTGGGGTCATTGTTTTTTGTTTTTGTTTTTTTTTAAAGATTTTATTTATTTATCTGACAGAGAGAGAGAGAGACAGGAGAGAGGGAACACAAGTAGGGGGAGTGGGAGAGGGAGAAGCGGGCTTCCCGCCGAGCAGGGAGCCCGATGCGGGGCTCGATCCCAGGACCCTGGGATCATGACCTGAGCCGAAGGCAGACACTTAACGACTGAGCCACCCAGGCGCCCCTGGGGTCATTGTTTGAGCAGCCTGCACTGAGCACTGGGGATGGGGCCCTGTCTGCAGGCGGAGTGCAGCCAGAAGACCTGGGGGGCCTGAAGGCTCCTCTCTGCCACCTCAGACATCAGTTTCCTCGTCTTACAACGGAGGTATCTGGGTCCCCAGGGGCTTCTGTGCCTGGGATACGTCCTTCCCAAGACGGGAACCATGCAAGGCCCATACTGCCCAAAGAGATGGTCTGGCCCAGGCACCCTGCCCCCCTCCCTCTCCCCCCAGGAACCCTCGCTGGCCTTGCAGGCTCCAGAGCCCTTCTCGGCCACCTCTGCTCTTTGCAGAAACCCCCTCCCGAAATGCCGAGGACATTGGGCTACCCCAGCACGGACAACGCACAGGCCCTGAGAATGCTAGGAAAGCAAAACTTACAGTTCTCTCAGACATCAGAACCCACCAGATCAGGGCCAGAGCTCAGCTGGGCACACAAGAGCCCCAAGGGCCAGCACCCAGACTGTTTGTTTATGAAGACCCAGTAGACAAAAATTCATCCTTGAAAGGAAGAGACTTCGTGGGAGGTGCCCTAAATAGAGGAACATGTGAGGATCATCAAGCTATTGCACCCCAAATCGTGCCTGCAACTGACTGCATAAATATCTTCCTGGGGGTGAGAACCCCAAACCTACAGCAGATGCTCCAAGGGATGCCAGTCTCCCTCCCTTGGTGTGCAAATGAGAAGCACCCACTCCAAGAGCGGAAAAACACCAGCCCAAGGTCACACAGCAAGGGTTTCCACTCTCCCTGCACCCCAACCTCCATGCCCACCCTTCAGATTCCCCACAAGGGAAGGGCTGGTTGCAAAGACCTTTACTTCACAAACGACTCACCAAGCTTCTCTGAGTCCCAAGTCCTCCAGTGCATCTAAATACCATTCATTTTGCAAAAATCTGAATTACAAGGATGCAGCCTGTGTGTTTCCTTCACAGACTGTCATCGAGCCAGTTGGTAGATGATCAAACTTTCCAGATCAGCCTTA
This sequence comes from Phoca vitulina, assembly GCF_004348235.1. Taxonomy (NCBI): domain Eukaryota; kingdom Metazoa; phylum Chordata; class Mammalia; order Carnivora; family Phocidae; genus Phoca; species Phoca vitulina. The sequence continues at coordinate 8,544,120 of NW_022589716.1, forward strand.
ACTCGCGCTGTTCCTGACATAAAAGTTTGCCAAACACTGGTCCTAACGACCAGGCTGCTGTATTTCCCACGGCCAGCGTTTGCCCAGTGAGCTCTGGCATTAACTTCAAAGGCGGGTGCGGGAGGTGGGCACCAAGAGCACATTCTGTGTACAGACAAACCGCGCATCTGCCTGCACACACATACGTGCACACGTGCACAGCACACACCCACACCTATGTGTACGCGTGAGCATGTGCATACACACAGACCCGCTCGTATGCACACAAGCAATATGCAAGCATGCACACGCAGGGGCACACGCACACACCCACACACAAGCTCGTTTTCGTATACAAACGGACGTTCACACAAGTGTGCATTCACATGAACACACCTAACACACGTGTACACACACACACACACACAAGAGCACACTCTTACATACTTCCATACACAGGCCAAGGCAAGGGCCAAGCACGGGAGGAAAGACACGAAACCTCAGCTGAGTCTCAGGTGCCCGGAGGGCCCGGCTGGGCCGTGGGTGTCGTGGGTGACGGGAGAGGTGCCTGGCACTTGGAGTGCAGGCCTAGCTGGACTGAGAACCCTCACAGGTTGAGTCAGGATGCACGTGCCCTCATCATGCACCCCCTGGGGCCGGGCCCCTCCCTCAGGATCTTTGGTACCCCAGCCCTATGAGGCAGCACACTCAAGGGAACTCTATTTTACAGATGAGGCCCCAAGACCCAGAGAGGCCGAGGAAGTTCCCAAGGTCACACAGCTGGTGAGAGGTGTGGCAGAGCCCCGGTGTGCACCAAGCAGGGCCCTCACTCAGAGAGAGGTAGCCAGCAGGGAAGGAAGGCATCGAGGTGGGAGCCAGGGACCCACGGTCTACGGAGGGCGGGCAGGGAAGAGAGGCAGAGGGGGCGACTCCTCCCTCTCCTTGCCACTCCTTTCCCCTTCATTTAAGAGTCATTTCCAAGGTGGGGAGAGCTGGTTAATGATCAGCAGGAAAGGCTTCCCATGCCCCTCCCTCTCTGCTAAACAATTAGGTTGATTAGAGCCCAAAGTGGGTCAGTCTGAGAAGCAGCTTCAGGACACCCAAGTGTGGCCAGAGGCCAGTAGGGGAGGTGCAGGCTCCTCACACTGGAGGAGGTGGGGTCTAGCTGGGTTGGGGGTCAGGCCTCCCTCTGTGGCTAGAGCACAGGGTGAAGAGGAGCGGGAAGACCCTGAACCTATCTTATTAGGACATTGGAATGTCAGAGTCAGAAGAGTCTAGAAGAGAGGAAACTGAGGCCCAGGGGGAGGGGGGGCTTGTCCAAGGTCACCACCCTGCCAGCTACCCCGCTGACAAGATTGGGCTGGAACTGCCTTTGACAGAGGGCCCCCAGGACCAGGCTAACCCGAGGCAAGGCCCCTGAGGCCCCCCCACGGGAAGATTCCCCTCACCTAAGCCCAGAGAGACAAGGTCTCCTAGTCTGCGAGGTCCCATCCCCCACAGGCTCAGGCACCAGCACGAGCAATGGCCAGGAGCCATGCGAACCAGACAGCCCCAGGAGGAGGGGGCCCAGCTCAGCTGGGAGAGGGACTAGGTGGCCCACGAGCAGGATCAGCCCAGGGACACCAAACCTATGGCAGGGCAGGACCAGATGGAGCCAAGCCCCCGGGTCGTGCCTGCATAAAGTAGGGCTCAGACTGTGTGGGCCTGAATGACAGCATCCTTGACTCCTTTAGGGTAGCTCTAAGAGACCCCCGTGGGGAATTTGCAAGCCCCCCCAGGGGCATCCCAATCCATTGGTGGTCACCTGCACTGCCAACTCCCCCCCACCGCCAACCTTAGCCACAGGCAGCTCAGAAGGCTCTTCAGGTTACACAGGACAAGAGAGGAAGGGAAAAGAAAAAAAGCAAAAACCACACATACACCTCCCTCTGGGAATACGAATATTGATTCTGTAGCTTCTTGTTTAGACAGTAGGCACCAGAGGGGGGAAAAAAAAAACCCAACCTGACATGAACAGAAGCTTCCCAGTTGGCTGGAGGGATTGTAGCCAGCAGTGGGAAAGCCCCCCACCCTTGCCTTCATGGTACCCTAGACCCTGGTGTTCCCTCCCCCATTCCCGAGGCCCTGAGCCCTCACTTAAAGACACAGGTCACCAGTTCCTGAGGCAGATCTCAAATCTAGAAGCCCACAAGGACAGCAGCGGGCAGGGGGTACGGGAAGCGGAAGGAGAAAGAGACCAGCCCCCCAGCCACAGACGACTCTACCTGCCAGACAAGCCCATGCCATAGGCCTACTTACTTTGACTCCCAAACCTCCAGCTGGCCCTTGAATAGTTCCCTAGCCCCCCAGGTCACACCTGTCCTTACAGCATGGAAACCTCTAAGGTCTATACGGTCTGAGTCCTCTGAAGTCCCCTCGGGGCCGACAAAACTGCCAAGGGACTAGAGGATCCAGCCTCAGGTTTCCATTAACCACCCCTATGCCCCTTCTCTCTGGAATCATATGGAATCTGGAGGGGGAGATGGCATCTTGGCATCTTGAGATGGGAGTCCCTCCTGCCCACCTCTCCATGCCACGCAGGCCTGGTCTATGACTCAAAGCCTTGGAGAAGAGGAAAATCTGAGTCGGGGGCCCCATGATCACCTGTGTACACGTGGAAGGGGGTGGAAATGGGCTGGCAGGGCAGCTGTGGGCCAAGGAAGAAAGCCCCCTCGAGGCTGCCTGAGACCCAGGAGAGCAGAGGGACAGTGCAGGAAAGGTTACAGCTGGAAGGCCTAAGCGTGCCTCACAGGTCTTAGGCCTGTTCATTTTCATCCAAAGACCCAGGTTTTGAGTCCCCACCCCCAACTTCCTGGGCCCAATGCTCAGATGTGCCCAGGCTCCTGGCAGGGCAGCTAAGCATTGAAAAGATTAGTCCTCTTCCAGACCTCCCTCCAGAAGTTGCGGGGCTTTGGGGAGGGCCTGCATCTTTCCGAGTCTTAGTCTCCTCATCTGTGGGATGGGCATGAGCACAGGTTCTGCGGTCAAGGCCGTAATGTAGTAAGGGCCTGGCCTGAGCTCATTGAAAGAAGACCCACCGTAAGCCTGTGATGTTCCCCACCACAGTCAAGCTGGGCTTCAGGCAGTGAGGGAGGGAGGTGGCCCAGTGTCTGTCCTCTAGGAGGTGACATCCCATGTGGGTGGGCACAGTCTGAGCTAGGGGCACAACCCAGAGGCCTCCAGACGGTGTGGGTATGGGACCTTGAAAGAGGTATTTAAACCCCTGAGGAGAGCATGCAGTGATGAGGGGACAGCATCAGCAAAGCGGAGAGAGGAAGGCACCCAGCCCATGGGAGCAGGGGGAAAAGACTGGTGGGCAGGGGCCTGGTCAGGCTGCAGCCTTAGGGCCGGATGCTAATGTTTACGATAGCTGTTGCGCTGTCCACCCATGGAACCCTCCGTGCCCACCAGAGGCTACATTCCCCTCGCAGGAATTCTCACCACCAGCCTCTTAAGCAGATTCTATGATCTCAGTTGGGGAAACCGAAGCAAGATCATCGCAACAAGAGGGTCAGCTCTGGAGGCCAACGCTGGAGCCTGCTAGGCCTAGACACCTGACACCCAGCAAGTCCACCAACTGCCTCCTCCCAGGAGCTGGCAGGGTCCACCCATACACATCTAAGGCGCCATGAGCTGGCAGTGCCCACCTGCATACAGGCAGAAGGGAAAAGGAGGCATTGAGCGTAGAAGCGCTCACTCCACTTGTGAGTCAGTCTCTCCTTGGGGACACCAGTGTGACTGAGAATCCAGCGTGAGACTCGCCCACAGATTAGGAGCGGACGCAATCTCAAACCAGCTCCGCCACCCTCTCAGGGGTTAGTCTGACAGAGCTGGCCAGGAGGAGGTGCCCAATATGGGTGGGGCACAGGGGGGACAGCAGCCAAGGGGCTCCCCAAGTCCTCCACACCAGGAGGGATGCGAGCACTTGGCAGCTCTGCGTGCCAGTGGTGGTGGCAGCAGGCTGTGAAGCCTCACCCCCTCCCTCCTGCAAAAGCTGCGGCAGGTCACTGGGGAGATGGGGGGACCCAGACGTGTGCTGTTGCCTCCCTCTAACAGGGAGAGTCCCAGGGAGGTGAAGGCGCGGGCTCAGAGGCCCAGACAGACACACGTCACCCACCATTAACCGTAGCTAGACTGACGCATGCCCCGTCGTGGGCACTCAGGAAAAGGAGCACGTACTCCAGCTGTCATTAATCTGCTGGGTGGGTTCAGACCCCTCAGGCTGCTCTTGGCTCCCCACCCGCCCTGCCAGAGGAAGGGAGGTGCTGCCCAGCACCCTCACTGGGGCAGAGTGGGGCTAAGAGGGTGCAGCCAGCCACGCAGCTCAGCCCGGCGCTCCACCCAGCACTCAGCCAGGGCCCCACAGAGCAGGGGACAGAGAAACCTGGGGACTCCGGAGAACAGGGGACAGAGGTCCCACAAAAGAGGCAGGCAGGGTGGGCCCAGAGCAATGAGAGGGATGGAGTGGGGCTGGGGGACCCAAGGAGGGGGCAGGGGAGGGGCCGGGGATGGATGGGAGAAAGACGCTGGGAGAGGCAAAGCAGTTGCCCTTGGCAGGCAGCGGTGGCCATTCGCCATTCACAGCCACGGCCACGGCCACGGCTGGAGTGAGACGAATTGGAAACGGGGAGGCGGGGGAAAGGGAGAGTGTGCTCTGACTCCTTCTCCCCCAACTTCAGCCCCAAACACACGAGTGCACGTGTGCACACATATGTACTCGCTCCTGTGGCCTCCTCCTTGTTTGAAACCCTGATCTCGGTCCAAGTGGGGTGAGGGAGTACCCTCTACCCTCTGCCACCAAAACCAAAGCCCTGTCCCCACTCCAGCGGCAACTCCTCTGCCCTCCTTGATCCAGCGGCTGTCTCAATCCACTCGCCTGATGGGCAGAGAGCCACACTGCCACAGCGATGACAGAAATAATGGCCATCGGACCCCAAACCCACACTGGCTTAAAACCCAGCGGCTCGCAGAGCTGGGCCCCGTCACTCTGCCAGGCGTGGTTGAGGAAACGACTTTGCCGCCTAGGGCCCTCTCCACTGAGGGGCCATCACCCCAGTGCCATGACACCGAGGCTCCCACTTCGCATCTCAGAAAGCCACCTGTATCAACGTCTCGTCCTAGCCTGGCCACTGACCCCGGAGAGTTCAGGGAGGCCGTCCACCCCAAGGCAGCCCCACGGCAGCCGCCTCAGCCTTTCATGTGAGTTCAACAAAAGCCCCCGCTCCAGCTAGCTGCAGTCATGTGGGGGCCCTCACTCAATTCCCTCCCCTTCCTCCTTCCAAGGATCAATGGGCATCCGCATCTGCGGGACCAGGGCAGCTGAAGGGCGCTGGCTGTCACAGTAAACCCTGTGTGTCGTCGTCACATTAGTCACTTCCCCCTGGACCCTCAGAGCCGCGCAGCCCCCACCCCACCCCCCACTCTCATTCTCTAATTATGGTTTGCGAGACATGTCCCAAACCCTCAAATTAGCTCCAACTCTATCGACAAGAGAAGAGCGTCCAGCTGGAAATGTGCCGCTGCCCTCACACCCGCCTCATCGTCTTCTCGCTGGGGACAGAGTGACAGGTGTCCATTCTGGTCAGGGTCTCACACTGTCCTTCCAACGGAGACCCATGGCGGGCCCGACAGCCACCTGGCCCACTGCAGGTTGCAAGGAGAGGGGGCGAGGTGGGAAGAGGTGAAAAGAGACATCTATTTAAACCTTCATTCAAGGAGCTAGGAAATGGCTCGGGAAAAAATATTGTGGCTTGGCTTTGAGGAAAAAAGAACAACAAAAAAACAATGCTTTTGCTCTTTTTAAACACTATGGTTGAAGTCCATTTTCATCACGGCAAATGAAAGACATAACGTCCCCACAAGCCCTGAACTTCCATATGATCCTCCTCTCCCTGCGCACCCCCCAACGCACACACAAAAAATCCAGACGGTTGACAGAGGACACGTCCGTGCGGCACCTGTAATTTGCCGACTGATCACCCGCCTGAGCACAGCCAGGCTGTGTGAGGAAAGAAACGACGAGACGAAGAGACACTCAGAGCGGTGCCTTTTCTGAGTTTGTTTTGCCCTCATCTGGGAGAACCTACAAGCTGGAGTCGGCAGGTTTTGAGGCAGAAATGGTCTAATGACGCAGAGTCAGCCTCTCCCCTTCCCTGAGGCCAGAACCTTCCCCTTGGCCACTAGCAGCCCAGCTACTCATTTCCCAAACCCCAGGCCTGGCTACTGGTGAAGGATTCCAGGGACAGGTGGCTCCACAGACCTGGAGACATAACAGACAGCAAGGTGGTCACCATGGCCCAAAGCCACAGGGGCAAGGGGTGTCTGGGCACTGACATAAGCCTGGGGCATGGTGCCCACAGAAACAGCTGCTGTCCTAAAGGCCACATGCACTGAATACCCACTCCGAGCCCCAGACACATCTGGCCAAGCTCACCAGAGGAGGATGCCCAAGTTTGCGGGCTCTTGGGGAGGGAGAGAAGGCTCAAAAGGACCATGAGAACCAGCAGAAGGGGCAGGGCCAGGAGATGCCATTCACTTGCCGGCAGCAGCAGCACGAGCAGGCAGGGGTCCTCCCTGCCATTCACTTTCTGCCTCCATCCCAGCACCTTCACCTCCCAATTGGGCTCTCCAGGGGACCCTCCCCTCAGGTGGAGTGAGGGGACAAGAACAAGGGACACTGACCCCCTCTGTGGTACTGGTCACAAGAAGGTGCTTGCATCCTCCGCATCCAGCCCTTCCGGTCAAAGGAAAAGGCCAATGAAGACAGGTGTGGAGGTGTCCCCCACCTCTGGCTCAAAAGCGCCGGGTTCCCACTGGGGACGAAACGTGGGGCAGACGCGCGACTCCAGCTCTGCCGGGCAGGGGTCCCTGGCCGCCCCCTCACCCAACCTCAGGTTCCCCTCTCACCGGGACAGCGGCAGGGGAATCAGCTGGCAAACTCGGAACCCCCCACCCCATCCCTAGGCTTGCAGATCTTGCTCTGCCCCGTTTGGGGGTTGGGGGGCGGATAAGGGGCACCGCGGGGAAGTTTCGCGACGCAGCCAGAAGCGCCGGGACCGCGGCTGCCCGCCCTCTGGTCTTGGGGCCCCCGCCCCCGGGGCGCAGCCCGCAGCCGGACCCAGCGCCCCCGCCCCGGCGCGGGGAGGGACGGGCGCGGGCCGGGGGGGAGGGGGGGGCGGAGGGGCGCGCAGGGATCGGTCGGGGTCCCGCGGCCGGCCGGGGAGGCCACTTACGTGTGCTGCTGGGGGAAGCTGTAGGCAGAGGCGCCGGGGGCGGCGAGCAGCGGTAGCAGCAGCAGCGGCGGCAACAGCAGCAACAGCGGGCGCGGGGGCCCGGACGGCGGGCGCCGGGCTCCGGGGCCGGGCCGGGGGCCGCGGCCGGGCCAGGGGAGCGCAGTCGGCGCCGGGCCGGGCCGAGAGGCGCCGCAGGTCCGAGCCGGCACCGCCATGTTTCCATTCAAGATGCGGCGCCGCGGGGAGGGGGGGGGGGCGGCGGCGGCGGCGGCGGCGGGGGGGGGGGGCGCGGGCGGCGGGCGGCAATCCGGCCTCTCCGCCTCCTCCGCCTCCTTCGCGCGGGGCCTCCGGGGCTGCACGGGCCGCAGCGCCTCTGCGGGCGGCGCGCCGCGATCTCTCCGCCGCGCTGACTCGAAGCGCTCTGAGCGCCCGGCCCGGGACCGGCGCTCAAATAGCGGCCGCCGCCAACCTGCCGGCGCCGCCCTCCCCGGCCGGCCCGCCCACGCGCGCCCCCGCCGCGGCCACGCGCCCGTCCGTGCCCGCGCGCCCCTCGTTCCCGCGCAGCCCCGAGCCGGCCCTGCTGGCCCGCGCGGCCGAGCGGAGCCCGTGCGCGCGCGTCCTGCGCCCCAGCCGTGGGCCGACCTCCCGGTGCGCGCCTCTGTCCGCCAGCCTCGGACGCCGTGCCCCTCTCCGCCGCACCCGCGGTAGGAGTTTCTGGCCCCGCGGCCCACGGCAGGCGCCTGTGTGACCCTTCTGGGGGCTCGACCTTCAACAGGCTTAAGGCCTGGAGTCACAGGTTTAATGGTGGAATGGCACACTTCAGCAGACCAGAGAAGAGGGCATCGGTGCTGAACTCACACCCCCAGGGGCTCTCGCCACTTGCAAGAGTCCTCTCCTAGGGGACTCGGGTCCCCACGCCATGACAGAAAGAAAGGGCCTGGGTCTCTGGATCCCTGAGCGGGAGCCTGGATCCAGCTGCACAGTTGTGAGGGGCCGAGAATGGCAGGATGCAGCCCTCCACAGCCACTCATTTACTTCACCGGCCTAAGCAGGCACTGTGTGCTGACCGGCCCCTAGCCCCAGCCCCGAGGCTTCCAGAGCCTCCTCCTCCAGTGCCGGGAAGCTCACCCCTGCACAATCCAATCGTTTCTGTCCTGAGGCCCCTGGCTCCTCCCTGCTGCAGGGAGAAGGCTGGGGCTGGTGTGGCTTCTGACCCTGCAGCTTGTGGGCCTCTCAGAGCCTGTTTCCTCTCTTATGGATGCTTGTGTGGGTGCTTAACCCCATTTCTAGGATGAGGTGAGAATGGGAGTCAATTGCTTGGTAAACTGAAATGCTCTTGGTTGGGAGAGAGCATCCGAGAGATTCCCCGGAAGTTGCCCCTGGAACTCTGCTCTTCCCCCTGTGCAGATAGGCTGGGAGAATGTTTCCTGCCAGCCCGGCTTGGGGCAAGATCCCTTCAGCAGTAGCTGACCACAGACTTTGCGCTTAACATGAGGAATGAGGAACAGTAGCCACCTGGGCAAGAGCCCCCACTTCATGATATCGGGGTGAGCCTCCCACTCCCTGGGTACTCACAGGTCAGCCCGAGGAGGACTTAATGTTGAGGGAAGAATGGTGGCCCCTAGACTAAGGAGGGCAGAGGTCAGGGGCTGGAAATAAGGCTCAGGACAACCCTTACTAGCTCTCCAGTCCTGCCTGGGCTGTCCCACACCTGCCCCACCCTCACAAGCCAGGGTTTGACAAGGGGACAGCTTCGAAGTTTCCCCCTCCCCTGATCTGAGTGAGGTTTGCCAATAGGTCCCAAACTCTGAGGCCCCCAAAACATTGTCTGAGGAAGGCAGTGCCCTGAGCCCCGAACCCCTGACAGGCTTGGGGCCTGGTGACCAGGAGGGGCCTAGTGGACTCTGGGAGGCCAAGCTGGGCCAGCTGTATGGGGACAAGCAGGGCTCTCATCAAACCAGATGCCTGATTGTGCCAGATGTCCCCACCCCCACCTCTGGATTGGGCAGTCCCTCCAGGCTAGACAGAGGGGGTGGGGGTGGGGAGGTTCTACACAGAAGAGTCGACATGCCCTGAGCTAACCAGCCCCCTCCCAGCCCCCATACCCGGGGCAGGATGGGTGCATGGTGTCCTCCCCCATCTATTTGCTGGATAAATGCCTATAGTGCATGGCTCCAGGGACCCAGCACAAAGGGTGTTACCGTCTGGGGTTAGGTGCCCTCTGGGGTTAGGTTGGGAACCTTCCCAAAGCAGGCTCTGCAGTGGCAGGGTAAGAAGTGTCGGGGCAGTCTCTCTGCCCTTCGGCACCGAGTGGCAGTACTGCACCTGAAGAGTGCCCAAGCCATCAGGCAGCTGTATCCAGGCTGGGTGCAGTGAGTGGGCATTGGTAGTTGGGCATTTCAGTTCCAGCCGCCACAGATGTGCACCTAATTGAGGCTGCTGGCACAGAGGGAAAGGCGGGAGATTTTGGTTGACAGGCCGTTAAAGGAAGACAAATAAGGAGGGAAGGTAATTAAGAGTACACTGGTAGTAAGAGTTTACACATTCCAACTTTGAGGCTCACAACATCTTCAGCCTCCTGGCAGCTGGCTCCAGCCCCAGTTTAAAATCATGGGAGGAAAAATCAAGTCTTCCCAGAAATAGGGGGACTTCCATGGCAGGCACATTGATATGTTTGGCAGCAAAGACTACCTACCTGGCCAAGAGGTGCCTGTGCTGGAAGACACGGGGTGGCAGGGGCAGGTAAAGCTGCAGCCTGCAGAGAGGGGCCAGCCATGGCAGGGGACCTGGCCGGTGCCAGTCCTGCATGCGGGCTGAGGGGAGGTCAGCTCAGCAGACCAGAAGAAACTGAGAGGTCTTTATGGAAACACTCCTATGGGCCAAGCAAGTCGTAGGCTTGGTTATGCCACACAAGGGAGGAGGAAGCCCATCGGGAATGTCCACCCAGGACATCTGGGGCAGCAAGATCCCCACTCCAGCATGCTCACCTTCAGCCTCCCTCTCATCACCCTTTGCCATTCCATTAGCCAGTGGGCTAGACAGCTCCCGGTGTTCTTAGTGCTTTCCTCCTATGGTTCCCTCCACCAGGAACATACTCCCTCATCCCTACCACTTGAGCCCATGATATTTATGGACCCATAAATACTGCTTATGCCAGGAAGCCCTCCCAGACCCCACCTCAACTAGACAGGTCTCCCCAGGCCAGTCCTCACTCTCCTGCCCCCTCTTCCCAAGATACACACACACACACACACACACACACACACACACAGAGGGTCCAGAGCCTCCATCTCTGATTCAGGAAAATGCTTGCACACTGGACTCTTGTTAAGCTGGGGCCTGAGTCTCCCTTGTCCTTGTCACTTCCTCAGGGCCCCGCACAGAACCTGGGCATTGGGAGAATACAGGAATTGTTGACATAAGGACTTTTGAGTGGCATCTCCAGGAGCTTGGGGGTATGCCCAGGAAGAGTGGTCTAGTCTGGGCACCAGGAGTGAAAGCTTTGGCATCAGATATCACAGGTAGTATAGGTAAGTCACTTTGCCTCTCTGAGCTTCTGTTTCTTTGTCCATATAATGGGAAACATGGTACCCACCTGGCAGGGGCAGCCTGAAGACCCAAAACAGGTAACACCTCGAGGGCAAGACTTGGCACTCAGCAAAGGCTTAATGAAAGGGAACCACACAGAGACTCAGGCCTCCCCAGGAAGAGGAGGGCCTACTTGCTGGCAGGCAGGGAAGTCTTCCTAGAAAAGAAGGAGGGATTCCAGCTTGGCCTTGTAAGATGAGCAAGATGGGATGGGCATATTAGCTAGGGAAAGAAGGGAGACTCCTCAGAGCTGAGCATGACCTGAGCCAGGACCCACCTTTCCGAGCCCCATTGCCCCAGCTTTGCCTGTCCTGACAAGTGTCCTATAACAGGAGGCTGTCCCCACCTCAATTAGCCCCCTCTGATTTGCCTATTCTCTGTCCCCTTTGGGCTGGAGTCAGTGGTCCCTAAGGGCCCCCCGCCAGGCACACTCCATGTATGGGCTGCCTGTCAGTGCTCACACCCACCAGTGGCTACTTTGCCTCACCCACTAGCTCCTCGGGGACCTCTCGCCATGTGATGTCCCGCAGATGCCTCTGCCAGAGCATGGTGCACATGCAGCGTGGCCTCCAGGTGCAATGAGACAGGGACCCCACTTCCAAAGGCATTAAGAATCCTTCAAGGATCCTCCGCACAATAAATGACCCACAGTCCGCTTAGTGCCATTTGTTCTAATAAATGGGAAGGACTGGAGTTTAACCCTTTCAGACAATGTAGCCATCACCGCTGGCACACCAAAATCAGGGCCAAGTCCTAGGCTACAGACTGTCAGAGCCTGTAGGAACCCCTTGTTAGACAGAAGGGGAAACTGAGGCCCAGAGAGGGGATGAGACTTGCCTGAGGCCACCCAGTGGGCAGTGCAGATCAGGCATGGAGCTTCAAGTCTGGAGACCTAGGTTGTCATCCCAGATCTGTTTCCCCGTGACCAAGAGTGATGCTAGTCTCCTGGGCCTTTGTGTCTCCATCATGGCTTCCAAGATTAAGAACCCAGCACTGTGCTCCTGGGGGAACCCAGGCCTCCCCGGAAAGAGCTCCATCATCGTGAGGGACACTGAACTCCGATTATTTGACTGAGAGAGGACACTAGTTAATCGGGTAGGTTGTGGCAGGTGTAGATCCTTGGCCCCTGGGAACTCTCTACTTAGTGGGGAAATACAACATAGGAAAAACACAATGAATACCTCAAATCATGAATTACGTCCTGTGGGTGAAACAGAGCATGTGGTCACTCAGCAATGTGAGGCTTGGGTAGTCAGGGAAGGCTTGCTGGAGGAAGGGGCCTTGGAACTGACACAGAAGAACTGGGAGGGCTTGGATGGATGCGGGACTGCAGGTGGGGAGAAGGGCGTCCCTGGCAGAGCATCTGAACAAAGGGCTGAGGCAGGGTGGAAGCAGACGTGTGCAGGTCGCCATGAGGAGACTGTCCAGGCCCCAGCTTCTTTCTCGCTGGACCTCTTCACGAGGGGGAGGCGGAAACACAGCCCCGGGGTTGTTCCTGGCAGAGGCGGGCAGGCGGACGGCAGGCTGCCATGGCTTCACGGGGCAGGGCTCGGCTCCGGGGTGACGATGAGCCGGGGTGTAAGGACAGCCTGTTCCCCCCTGCACTGAGATTCCAGCCGCCCAGGTGGCCGCATCCTTGGAGAAAGATCTTTGGTTGTGTGAGTACAGGGAAGCACAGCGTCACCTTCACTGCCCTTCACTTACCCAACTTAGGCAGGATGGCGATGGACATGACCGTCCAGCCAGAGGGCCTGCTCCCACCAGGAGCCCCTGTCTTGGTGGTCCCCATCCCCCCCCCCGCCCCCCAGAGCTGCTCCGGACAGTCTGCAGTTTTCCTCAGAGAGGTCTGGTCCAACCTCTGAGGAAACAGGGCCAGGGAAGGGCAGGGCTTGTCTCGGGGTTGCGGTGGGCAAACGGACCCAGGCTGCAGACTCCGGTCTAGGTTCTGTCCTCCGTGCCCCTCGGGGCATTCTCAGAGCCCCTCTTGGGAGAGCCTGACCTGCACAGCGGCCCCTGGCGCTGCAGCGGTGTGCGTGGCACAGGGGCCCAGATGCTGGTTTCGCCCCCCGCCCTGGGGCCTGCATCCCACTGTGGCAAGAGAAAATGAGGACAAATAAAAGAGAGAAATTCTCCCCTCGGAAGAGCATTAGGTGTCTAAATGGCTTCCAAATAAACAAAAGTCTCTTCGGAGCCCCTGGCCACACTGACAGTGGCTCTAACTCTCCACGAGACATGTTTTTCTGCCTCCAGGTGCAAGTGAAGAGCGTCAGCGGTGGGCTAAGTCAGGCTCTGACGGAGGCTGCCCTCCATCACCGCCTAACGCCCCATCAGCAGAATGGCCACGGCAAATTGCCTCCTCTGATAGCCGCCCCCCAGGCCCTCAGAGAGCGGAGACGAGCGGGTGCTGGCCTCCCCCACCGAGACCGGGAAAGAGAAACAACCTGTCCCCAACTCGCTCATTTTGCAAATGAGGGAACTGAGGCACAGAGGTTTTTGGCGACTTGACGAATGAAACCAGCAGGCCAGGGATGCGTCTCCTGAATGAGTTAGCTCTGCTCAATGTGAGCGCAGAGTGAGAAGTCCGTTTGCTAAGGAGGGGGGGGCTGTCTGAGGGCAGGTCCACACCTCATGCCATCCACCTTCCCCTCCCCAACAGCAGAACGCGCTTGAATGAGGGCAATAAGTACTGATGGAACATAAGAGAGCAGGAGAAACCAAGGTTAGACTCCAGAGAGTGACTCTTTGAGCAGTGGGCTAGGGAAACTACCTGAGGAAAGTCCTTTTGCTTCTTCTGCTAAAAGCATTCCTTGGCTTTTGCCCTTCAACCCTATAGTGGATTATTTTCTGCTAGATGGTTGAGGGGTGGGCAGGACACAGCTCCACCCTCACTCCATTTAACTGATACCTGCCCTTCCTGTGAGGGGCAGTTAGCACTTCATTTGTTGAGCCTGGAAGACGGATGAGGCCAGGGGTTCTTCTTCCGTTACTGAAAGACGTTGATGCTATGGGAGGTGGCAGCAGGGCCAGTAAGAGCAGCGTGGTGTGAGAAGCTGGAAGGCCCCAGAGAGGCTGCCTGGTCCCATTTCATGAGGCCGCTGCCTCCTGGGGCTGGTGCTAGCACTCAGGACCCTCCCCCTGAGCTCCTTGGACACCAGGCAGGGAGGAGAAAGGAAGCTTTCTGCCAAGAACCAGTCCAGCTCTCCCATTAGCATGGAGTCTGGGTCTCTCCACTCTCTGTCTGCAGCCTCGCCATCTCCTGGGCTAGATCCTTTAAGACCTCTGCCTATTCTAGGGTCCGAGGTGAAGTGGGACAGGGAGCAGGGAGAAAGGAGGCATGGACTCCTCCCCCTCTGGTTGGAGTGGCCTGGGGATATGGATCGCAGAGAAGCCCCTTTCAGCCTGGACCTGTTGTCACAGAAGCCAGGACATTAGCCTCAAGCAGCATGCAGGTGTACTTAGGACGCAGGAACTACCTAGGCCCTTGGAGGAGCAGGAGATTTTTCCAGCCCAGTCCCCTATGAAATCTTCAGTGGCACTGACTCTAGGGGGGAATGGGTGAGCCATTAGGATCTGCTGAGGAATGTTGTGTGGCTTGGAGGCTACTCCGCTGTCTAGGGGGTGCAGGGGAGACTAGGGGCACTCAAGACAGATGGGCCCAGGCTGGGCAGGCAGCAGGGCTGGAAGCTCCAGCTCCTCAGGCCACACGAAGGGGCAAGCAGGCAGGGCTGTCCCTCCCCCTAGCCTGGGTGGAAACGTGCTGCTCTCTTTCCTCAGCCGGCATGAAGTGGTACCAGGTTAGGCAAATGAGGGGGGCACCTGGTCTTGACAGAAGGCACAGCCTATGCCGCGTGGCAGGAGACAGGGGCAGGGATGGGAGCTGATGGGACAGGCAGGGCAGAGGCGGGCCTGGGACCATTGTGCCCCGGGGGGCTGGCTGAGTGGGGGCATCACAGTCCAGAAGGTGTGGGGTGAGGAGAGGGAGGTCCTCCAGGCACAAGTGCCACAGGGGACCGTGGCTTGCAAGGATTCTGGATCCCTTCCCAGCTGGGCCCAGGGTCTAGGCAGGTAAGAAACAACCTGGCTGTTCTAGAAATGATTGAGCCCCAGAATCTATTTCAAAGGACAGTAGGGAACCCCCAAGGCAGAGCCAAGCCTTCTCTCTGCGGTCCAGACATCAGAGAGCCTCGCTGGGCTCCGGGCAGGCAGAAGGGGATGGTTGGGTGGTCGCACCCAGGTAGGCCAGTGAGAGTCGGGGGGAAGACAAGGAGGCTTCTGCCTGCTTATATTGCCCCCAGCTGGAAGGGCTCCTCCCCCGACCCACCCGGCGCCTACTGCCACGGCCTCCCTGAGCCGGGTCTGGCAGCTCCAGAGCACCATCTTGCTGAGGTGTTAATTTTTAAATGAGAGAGGAGGAGTTTTGGAGAGGCAGAGGCGGATGGAGAGACACGCTGAGAGAGACCGAGAGAGACCTTGGGGAGGATCAGGATGTAGACTCAGCATTTTGCAAAAAGCCACTCAGGTCTTGCCTGAAAAGCCAAGCCAGCTGCCTTGGGGTGGTGGGGAGCAGGCCATGGACAGGAAAGGCTGCCGATGAGTCAGGCATGGGGCAGGAGAGGGGGATGGTGCTCAAACCCAGGGGAAGTAGGTATGCGGGGCATGCTCCTGCCCCTCAAAGGGCAGGGAATTATCAAGTGTTAATGAATGACTAAATGACTATGTAATAATAGATCGCCTCCATTGTGCTGGGGTCTGGAGTCAGGCTTGCCATGTGACCTCGGCCAGTCCTGCCGGTCAGATCCCTGGGAGTGAGATGGACGCTGCCCTCGGAACTCCGTATAGCCTCCTCCCGGCTTCCTGTGCCACTCTCTGCCAGCTCCATGGCTTTGATTGGACTGAGGGCTCCCCGTAAGCCCCAGCCACTCGGTGCCCCCCCACCCGCACGCTGTAGCAGTTCTGCTGGACGCTCCAGGGCAGCTGTTGCCCATTCAGGCTGGCCTCAGAACACTGGCCTAGCTGCTCTTATAGAAGAAAGCTGCGCAAGTCTGGAATCTCCTCACCCCAGGCTCTGCGGACCCCCCAGGCCTCCAGACCTGCTCTTGGCAGAGCGTGCGGACCGTACTTTGACCTCACAAAGAGTCTTGCTGCATCTTCCTGGTAAACAGGCAGTGAGGGAACTCACCCCACAACTGGAGTACCCCTACTCCCAGACTTCTCTGGGAACTGAGAACCCATGTTCCCTGTACAGAGGAAAGGCTTGCCCTGGGTCACTCTGGCTTTCCTGCGAATTTCTGGGGAGAATTCCTGACCTTTCCTCTTGAAAGTGAATGGGAATCATAAGCCCCATCACCATTCCCCTCCCCTCCAGCCCCTCCTTCCCCACACATACCAGGCACAGCTGGAAGGATGCCTAATTCCCAAGTACATAGCATTGCCCCAATGAGTGGAGGAGGAAACGGAGGCTCCAATGGTTCAGAGTGAGTTATTGCATCGGGCCTGGAAGCAGCGGAGATGGGATTTGACTCCCAATCCAGCTCCTCCTGGGTTGAGTCATGAGGAGCCCATTGTGATCTTTCGAAAAAAAAAATTTAATAAGACCATCTTATCTCAATATGCAAAACTATGCACTTGGCATGCAAATTAGCACTTCCTGCCCACTCCCGGGGTGGCAGTGCAGCCTTCGGGTTTGACCAGCATCTAACAGGCCTTGTCTCTCTTGCTTGGACCAAACCTCTCTGCTCCGTTTGCAACCCCTCCCCCGCCAGGCACCTCCAGGCAGGGTTTGCAGGCAGCAGTTGGGGATCTCTCCTCACGTGACCAGTGAGCGGGCCTCGGATCCCACTGGTGAGGCAAGGGCCCCTGCC
Source organism: Phoca vitulina (assembly GCF_004348235.1). Taxonomy (NCBI): domain Eukaryota; kingdom Metazoa; phylum Chordata; class Mammalia; order Carnivora; family Phocidae; genus Phoca; species Phoca vitulina. The sequence continues at coordinate 8,560,819 of NW_022589716.1, forward strand.
CCACCTCCTCTGCCTCCCATCCATGGAGCCCCCCTCCCCGGCCCAGTGGAATTGAACATCAGTACTTTGGGGTGCATGAGGACAGTGACTGCTTTCTGTGGTGGGGGGGTGGTGGATATGGGAAGGCTTTCTGGAGGTAGAGGAGAGGGCATTCCAGGTGAAGGGAGCATGGGAGAACTAGGAAAAGGTGTGAAGGTAGGATCTGCTCCAGGGAAAGCCAGTGAAGTGTTTAAGGTCTGCTCTGTTTCGAGAAGTGAGTTCTCCATGATGGAGGAGCCCATTGTGCTGGAGCGGGCAAGCCAGGAGGCCAGGAGGCGGGTGGCAGAGCTGGATATCAGCTGTGGCTGCAAATCATAGGAGAAATGTCCCATGAGCACAGGGTGGAAAGGACAGTCATCCCCATGCTTGGCCTGATTCATGGCTGGGGAGGCAGCGGACATTCAGTGGGCCCAGGTGACCTTGAGCTCATTACCTAATGTCACTGTGCCTCAGTCTCCTTGAAAGTAATATGGGTTCAATAAACCCCCTCATCTTCCTCTCAGAGCTGCTGGGAAGCCACTGGGGGCTGGGTCCATTGCTGAATCATAAGCAGGCATGAAGGGCTGCCCCCGGGGTGGGGTGGGGAGAAAGGGGGGCGCCAGACCCATGGAGGGAGGAGGGGCAAGAGTGCTGCCCCTCCAGTTGAGGCAGTGAGCTGGGCCCAGCACACACGGAGACTGCCCTAGACAGCTTGGAACTGAACCCCAAGCCGGGGTGGGACTGGGACCGGAGCACATTCCAGAGTGACGTGTCAGTGAGGTTGGGCTCATGTACAGAGAACTTCTTGCAGCCCCTGAGGTACACAGGGAGAGTAGGGTGGTCTGTAGAGACAGGTGACAAATAAGAACAGGAGGTGGGTGGCCCAGGTCAGTCTGGAAGCTTATCTTCTGTGAGAGAGGGCCAGGGAAGGATCGCCGGGAATAAACAGATTTGTCTATGAAACGGGTCAGATGGGGGCAGCGGGCAAGCGGGAAGGGGTCCATGGAAATCTTGTCAGCCTCTTCCAGAACACTGGATTTCCAACTGTCTTTTTAAGCAACGTGGAATTAATTTTAAACTAGATTTGATACAGATCCCCCATATATGACAGATTAAAGTGGGGCTGCTCTGATGGAGGATGGCAGAGGGGAGGGGGGCCCAGAGGCTTCCAGAACAGAGTTAGGGTGTACACCCCACCTCAAAGGTGGGTACGGGGAGGGATGGGTGCTAGGCACAAGGCCTTGGCTCCAAACAGGTCCTGACTTGTTTCCACCATCTTTGGATGACCTTGGGAAAGGCCTTTTACAGCCGTGGGCCTCATGCTCCCATCTGCAGAATGGGTACCTCTCAGTACCTTTGTCCTCAGTTGCTAGAACAGAGGCAGAGACTTCTCCCCCCATTACAGAGAGGGGGTATTTACTCATCTTCCTGAAGCACTGAAGTCTTGGGGAACTCATCTGCCTCCTGGCTCAGCTAATTGGAATCGCTTCCCCCTCTCCCCTGCCTCTCAGTAAATTATGCGAATTCCCCCAGTCAGAGGCCTGGGTGATGGACAGCCCTGTCACAGCAGCCTAAGTGTTTAGAGAGCAATTGTTCTGGGGAAGGCTGCCATTCCTCAAGCCTGTGCTGTGCAAGGCTCCGCGGGGAGAGCCAGCCTGGCCCTGCCCAGGCCCCAGCCCGGGCCCTGCCCTTGCCCAGCCGCCAGAGCCTGCTCCACCTAGACCGCCAAGCACGGGCTTCCGGTACATTATCCTTGTCATAACAATCAGAACAGCCGAGAGGTATTGCTCTTAAACCCTCAACACACATTTTTATAACCTTTCTGTTTAATAAGAAAGAGACAGCTCCAATTAGCTGGGAATATTCTGCAGAAATGGGATTATTTTAAAAGCTCCAGCAATATTATAAAATAGCTTTAGTAAGTGAACAGCTGTTGCTGGGCCCCGCCCGCCACGCACAATGCTCCTCCCGCACCCTCTCACCGGGAGGGGGCCTCTCTCCCCTCTGCAGGCGCCCCAGAGTCCCCAAGAACTCTACTCTGGCTGGCAGTCAAGATGTAAGCCATGGGGTGTGGGCTATGATGCACTTGTCCTGGGCAGCTTGGACCTCCCCCTGCGCTGAGACCGTGGCCTTCTCCAGGAAAGCCTATGTGGGCACACCAACATCCTCTCTAAAGGGCCTCCAGCCCACACTGCCACCTGTGACCTGGATATATCCTCCTCTGTGGCAGGACCACCATCCACTGCTCAGACCTTCCTGGCCTTTCCATCTCTCCAATCAAAGGGGCAGGGTGGGCTTACCCAGCAACTTCATTATGGTTACTGTGCATATTCTGAGTCCACTCTGCCCAGACCTGCCCCAGGGCCAGGTGAGCATTGTATCTCAGGGCTTCCCCCCTCCTCTTTCTTGGGACCCATTCCCAACCCCTCTTTGGAGCCTCTTCTACTCCCACCCACAGGCCTCTGCATTCCTTCTCTCCAGAAGGAATCTTCTCTCAGTCCCTGCCCACCACAGCTAGCAGCTTTATTTCAACTGTATCTAAGCCCCCAGAGCCAAAGTCAAGGTCCCAGGGGTCCTGTCCTCTCCTCCTCTTCCCATGTCTGCTGGCAGAGCTCCGCAGAAAGGGGTTCTCAGTTCCCACCTCCCAATACTCTGGGGCCCTATCTCATCCATAGCCCCTCCATCGGCAGCCAGCATCCCCTGGGCCACTGTGGGCGGAAGCCCCATGCTCCCTCCTCCCTGGAGCCAGCCCAGCCTCTATGGGGAGGGGCTGGAGGCAGGGGCTTTGGGAAGGCTGTGGGCCCTGTTTGGCCTGCTGGGCAGAGGGGCAGAGAGGTCTGCCTTCCTGCTCGCCCTGTCCGCTTGCTCCTCGGCCCACAGCGGTGATGCCCTATGCTGCCGGGTCTCCCCAGGAGCCAGGCTGAGCAGCAGACAATACTGAACACCCTTCAGGGAAGGATAGACTTGCAACAGGCCTGAGTGTCTGGCTCATAGAACCTGCAGCTATATGGTTGGGGACACTGAGTCCAAGGGAGAGGAGGTTCCAAGGCTCTATTTCTAAGACAGGATGGGAGGCAGGACCCAGGCTGTGTCAGCTCTGGCAGTAAACCCGTGTAGGTGCTGGCACAAGTGGTGGGATCTGAAGCCTCAGCCCTGGGGTGTGGGATGCACTGAGCTCTGCCTCAGTTGCCCAGGTGACCATAGGCAACTCCCTCCCCTCTCTGAGTCGGGAGCCCCATGGGGCAGGACTCTGGGGCTGAGATGGGTGATGAGACACTGGGGCAGCCTGCTGACCAGGTGGCCTTCTGTAGGTATTCTGTGTCAGAGCCAGGGCAAAGACTGGGCCAGAGGAGGCTCCTTGGGATCAGGCCCCTCCAGGCCTGGTCAGAGAGTGTGGAGCCTCAGGGTCCCCCTTGAGGCTACCTGGGTGGAACAGCTCAATGGCCCAGGGACCACCTAAACAGTCGGCCCCTCCCAGCGTTGTAGCCCTGGCCTCACCGGGTCCAAGTCTTGGGAGACACTGCCTGGGGAATGGGAACAATTTCAGGGCATCCTTGGGAGGAGACCGCAGCCCAGGACTGCAGCACGATGCAAATGCACCATGTGCTAAATGGGGAAAAATGAATTTTACACCCAGACAAAGTGACTTTTATCATGTTAACGACCATGGTTTGCTCATCATGTCTGCCGCAGTGAAATGGGGCCTGTGGATGTTTTTCTTTTAGTTCTGCTTTTAAATGGAGGCATTTCCCCCCCCCTCATAGCAGACAAGCCAAGCCCCTTAGATTGGGATGACAGAAGTGCCGATTCAGCAAAAACAAAATGGAGGATTTTTTTTTTTTTTTTTTTTAAATCTTCATCTGTGCCTTCCAGCACAGATAAGCTCAGAATGAGGAGCTGGGGTGGGTGTGAGGAGCCTTGACCTGGAGAAAGGAACGTGGCTCTGGCCCAGCTCACCCCTAAGTCCCTGGGTGACCTGGGAGCCACCTCACCCCTTCCTCACCTCAGTATACCCATTGGTACCAGGAAGGAGATGGGCTGGAGCCGCGGTGCTCACAGCCTCGCCCAGGTATCCAAGTCAAATTCATCACGCCCGGAGTGTCTGGAGTCCAGAACTGCCTACTCCATTAGATGGACTCCCGGAGGGCAACCCCAGGCAGAGTTATCACTGAGTCGGTGGTGCCCCCAGTGGCCGATACGAGGCCCTGCATGGATGGGACAACGGATGTTGGCTGCCGGAGCCAGGGCTACTTCCCTAACATCTGCAAGGAGCGTCCAAGAGAAGACTCCGTTAGCCAAGTCCCCGAGAGTCCCTCCCAGCCCTGTACCCCCACGCATATCACTGACACATGGCAACTCCATATTGTGCTCATCAAGAGTCAGGAAAACACCATCTGATGCTTTGTACAGCTGCCCAGCCCGGCACCCAGCTCCCCGGGAGGAAACTCTGCTGTGCCCAGTTGGGGGGGGGGGGATGCTCAGCTAAGGCAAATGAAGAGGTCTTTGGGGCTGGCATATCTGGGAAACCTCTGCCCTGACACCATGCAGTACTGCTCTGGAAGGCTCGAACAGGTCAGGCGGGCAGGGCACTGGATGGGCAGAGATCAGCAGACAATTAGCCAGCCCCAGCGGAAGTAATTAATCAACGTCCGAGGCCTTCCGTCTGGGTCTGCTGTGATCACTGCTGTGCCGGTGCCCTGGAGGAAGTCAGGGCCTGGGCTAGGCTGACAGGGATGGACTCCGCTGCTGTCAGCACCCCAGGGCCAGCACCAAACCGTCACCAACACTGCCTCCCACAGCTCAGCGTTGCCGTCCCCCTCGCGGTCACCACCGTCATAGTAGCATCAACACCCAACCAGGGACTCACTGTCCCCATCCCCATCCATACTCACCAGTGCTTACTCTTCCCGGTTCAAGCTGCTTTCACACTGTCCCCTCATTTGCTTCTCCCCAGTCCCAAAGATACACAGGTGTCTCACTGGTGGGGAGACTGAGGCATAGAGAAGTGAAGGGCTGGGAGGGGGGTGCTCCTGGCATACAGACTAAGCATCACTACCATCCCTCTCCTCCCTGCTCCCAGTACCACCTGCTCTCAGAGCATGTCCCTCCTCCCCATGCACGTCAGCATAGGCTCAGGTAGGCTGCAGTAACAAAGCTAAAATCTTAGTGGCTTCAAATAATGAAGGTTTCTTTCTTTGTGTTGCTACGTGTCCTTCACAGGTAACCAAGGCTCTTCCCTATGTCATCCTCATACTGAGACCAGGCTGACCAAACAGCCAAAGTCTGGGAAACTGTCATGGAAGAGGGGAACAGGGTCCTGAAAGGTCTCACACCGACGATTAACTGCACTGGCCTAGAAGTGTGGCTTCTGCTCATCACTCATTGGCCAGAACAGGACACGCAGCCCCACTTGACCACCAGGGGGCAGGAAGGGGCAACTCTACCCTTAGCCTGGAAGCAGGGAAACGGGGAATTTGGCAACTGCCAACAGGGGCCATGGGATTCCCCCTTCCTTCTCTCCCTCCCTTCACCTCCCGGACCCATGCGCCCACATTCTCCAGCTGCTAGCCCAGCAGGACTTTGAGGTTTGAGATGCGGCTTCCTCAGTACCCCTGGGGTCACAAGTTGGGCTTCCTGCTTCAGGAAAAGAAGTCCCCCTCCCCCCTCCCCGCCCCAGGGGATGAGGCTGGGTGAGCCAAGAGATCCTGGGAGCCCGTCCTGTCTTGGTGGAGCCTTGTGGAAAGGGAGGGAGGGTCTGTGCTGGGCTTCAGGCCACGATTGGCCCCACGTGTGGTGACGGTGGGGATGGGAGAAGCTGAGGCAGAGATCAGCCAGTAGAGTCCCATGGGGATTCCAAAAAGGAGCGGATGGGCCGGCTGCAGGTAGGATCCTCAGTACAGAGGCCACGACAGAGGAGAATGATGAATGAGGTGGCCAGCGAGGTGGCCAGCAGCTCTGGGTGACCAGCTGGCTGGCTAATCTGGACTGTGAGCTCATGGTCTGTGCTGGCATGTATAATCAGCCCCAGCACTCCAGATTCCCAATCTAGTGTTCATTTTGCTCCACCACCATGCGCCAGGGCTGGAGGTGGGTGATGAGGTGGCAGGATGGGGAAGGTCTCTTTCCAGGCGAGGCCACATCTGGTTCTCCTGGTGCTGGGGTGCCTGTGCCAGGGCAAATGTGGCTCTTCCCAATCATCCATCACTGGGCCACAGAAGGCTGGTCATGATCAATAAAACAAACAATTATCCTGTCATTACTGATTGTGAGCCTGGGGCAGAAGCAGCAGTTGAGGGGGGAGCATTTGGGGTGTGGGGGAGTTTCTGATGAGGACAGCCCACACCTGGGGTGTTGGCCAAGGTTGGGGGCTGCAGGGAATGAGAACTGTGGAGGCTGCCAGGCAAGGTTGCCCAGGAGTAGGGGGCAGGGCCCAGAACTGACAAAACCGGAGGACTAAGCTCTGTCTGAAGGAGGTGGGAGGCAGGCCAGTCTCCACCTGGCTGGCGGAGGAGGAGTCACTGGGTGGGCTGGCTAGCCCCACCCTCTTACCCACGCCCCCTCTGCTGGTGTCTAAGCACGGCGAAGGGGACACATCAGGGAAGGTAGCAAATGTGAGCGACCCCAGCCACATATTAAGAACCATCCTCTGTCCGCCTGTCCCATATCCCACATCTCGGGATCCCTAAATGCTCAGACAAAATAATCTTCTGTCACCACTGCACCTGAAAGCATGTTGTCTTGGCTTCGCAGACTGGGGAGTACCCACAGTAGTGGGTACGGGTCTGGCTGTGGGGAAGTGGGGGGGGTGCGAGGGGAGCAACCACCACTCTGGAACCTGGGTCCCAGTTCTGGAGAGCTGCTCTGCCTTCTGGCCTGGGGAGTGGAGGACCTGCTCTCTGAGCCCCTTGGAGGGTGGAGCAGGCCCAAGTCCTGCTGAGTCAGTGGCGAGGAGTCAGGGCGGTGGCACCACGGCCACCTCAGTCCCCCAGTTCTGCTCCCTGGCCTCTTCCAGCCCCACAGAGGGGAAATCTCTCTCCATCAGAGGAAAGGGACGAAAAGAGAAGTGATTTATTATTCTATTCCATTATGCCTGTTTCCAGAGAAACTAATTATGGTGCATTGTTGTATTAGATACTTTCAGAAAGATTACATTTTCTTACTTTGGCCGATAAAAAAATTAAATCCATCAGTTTTCCTAAACACATTACAGTAAAGACAGACTTGCTCCTTGTAATTATTAATCAGTCGGATTTGAGGATGCAAAGCGTTTGACTTAAGCTCAATACAGTCACGAACAATGTCCCAGGATCGCATTTGGTATTGAAACAATTTTTCAATTTATTAAAAAGTCATTAAGGCACTTGGAGTGGGAGGTGCAGGGAGCTGGGCTAAGCCGCTGAGTCAGGGTTGTGGATCTGGGGGTGGCGGTAGGCAAGGGGACCTCTGCAAGCAGGACGAGACCCCAGGTCTATCTTGCTCCTAAGCCCGACTCTATCCAAGGGGCCTGTTCAAGGTGAAATGAGACCTTAAAAGTCAGTACCTGCCCCCACCCCCATAACCCTGTCCTATGCCTATCCAGCTGTCTAGAATCTGCCCCTCCAGACTGTGAGCTCCATAGGACAGAGCAGTGGCAATAAAGGGTCCCTCTGGGAACAATTTGGCATACTGAGCCCTGAGCCCATTTTGCAGTGGTCCTGCACAGAGAGCCGAGAGTTTGCCTGACTCCTACCTCTGGCAGGGAGACCAGCCCTCCTACCAGCTCAGGCTCTCAGAGCCCCCAACTGAGGACATGTGGCTATTTGGAAGGACACCTGGTGTGGCCGGGTGCCTTGTTCCAGTCACTGGCCCTGCTCACTCAATCATTTAATTACTCCTCTGACACTTCCTACTCCCACGAGGGATTTGCAGGGGTTTAGGATGCTGGCAAGCTACAAGCCCAGCTTAGCCTGTGTCCTGGCTGGGGTGGGAGCTGAGGGGCAGCAACAGGACCTGGGATCAAGTCACAGCTCAAGGACTTACAAATTGTTGACCTTGGACAAGCCAGCTAACCTTGCTGCACCTCAGTTTTCATTCTGGGAGAAAGGGGGTGTTTCTGCCTAACTCCTCACACAGGGCAAGGGAGGTCACAAGATCTGGCTGTCCCTCCTGGTCTGGAACTCTGTCATGACATCCCTGTGCCCCTCTACCATCAAGGCAAAGTCCTGGCTACTCCCTTGGGGGCTACTTTACCCGTGTTGTTCCCTCTGACTGGAATACCAACCCTCTCCCATGGGTCTTCCTTCTAGAGAATTCTGCCCACCCTTCCTTCAAGCCTCTGCTTTAAAGATCTTCCCTAAATCTGAATGGGGTCTCTAGGTGTTCCCATGGCCACTGGGTGGTTCCCTTTTATCACACAGTGCCTGACCAGGGGCTCATCTGCCCCCATTAGGCATGGCCTCAAAAGAGTCAAGTCCTGTCCCTGACATCCACCAGCAGGGCCAAGACCTCATGCCCTCCCTCCACATGAGACTCACCCTAACCTAGCCTGAGACCTTTCTGGACTGAGCTGACCATTCTTTCTGGGGCTATGTTGGGAGGGTCAGAGCCAGAGGATCAGACAGTGCTGGGCTTTCATAGGCTATCTTTATCCAGTGCTGAGAGACCCTACCCAGCAGTAAGACCTTACAGCTCTGTCCCCTACCATACCCCAGGGCTCTTCTCTGGATGTGTTGCCAGGGAAGGAAGCCAACCCCACTCTCAGAATGTCCCATACCCACCAAGAAACTGAGGGGGGTGGGATTCAGGATGAGGCAGGGGCTGGGAACAGGACTTGCACTGCCACCAACTTCTGGGTTACCTTCATTAGCTATGTCTCTATGTGTCTCAATTTTCTCCACATGTATGTCCCCCCACCCTGTTAGCTGCACAGGGATGGAACTGAGAATTAAATATCTGAATGGAGGGAAGAGTCCAGTATAACAAGCATCTGGGAGCAGGGCTGGGGTTTGAGCATCAGCATAATCGGGGGTGACTGGTGAGGTCGAGGCTGGGCCTGAGGTACAGGGTTGGCTTCCAGGCCTGTCTGGCTCCCTATAGTCCTAGCCCACAGAGCCACAGAGAAGAATCTCTGGTGCTGGGCACCCTGTCCCCCCCGCTCCCTGCGTCTCTCACCTGCGGACAGGTGGAATTGAGCGTGTTCCAGACATTCCATTTCCTGGGAATTTATGGAGGGTTTTATCTTCCCTCTTTGATCACCAGTGAGGGGAAAGAGAGGGCACGCTCGGCTCCCTCCTCTCCAGAGGGGCAAGGAATAGCAGCCTGGCCACCCTCAAGCTTAGAAAATACTGTCTGCATCCCACCTCAGCAACCCCCTCCCTTCCCCCTATGGGGCCTTGTCAGGGCCTGGCGAGTATGGGGAGGGGATGGCAGCCATTTAAGCTGTCACCAGCTCCATCGGAGGATTTAAATCACTGACACAGAGTAACAGCGCCGTAGATTACAGCACGTGAGCCACGCGGGCACAGCACGGCAGCGGCAGAGGAGGGGTGAGGGGAGTAAGGAGGTTCGGGCCAAGAGAGGCATAGCTCTGGCACCTCTGTTGGGTGGGTGGGGGCTCTCTGCAGCTGAGGCTGGCCCTGCAGGGAGCCCCTGAGCACCTTGCTTGCCCTTCCACTCAGACTAGTCCCCCACAGAAGCCTCCACACCTCTGGGCTGCTCCAGGGCCCCTCCCCAGCTGGAGGATCCATCCTTTGTGCCCTCCACATAATAGCTTGAGGCCATGGCTCATGTTTCTCCCAGGGTCTCCATGGACCTTACATCCAGAGGCCTCAGAGCCATGGGCAACCCTGTGAGTGGGTGAGGGCAGGAGGGGGGCTGGGGGCACATGGCAGGGAGCCTGCCTGTTCCTGCTCACAGGCGCCCAGCCATTGTCTCTGATTGCATGGTATTAGCCGTAAATTACAGCCTTTGGGAGGCCGCATGTAAAAATAAAATAAAATAAGTGTCAAAAGACAGAGAAAATATTGATTCTTCAGGGAGAAGAAAAGATGGCTTGGTTAAATTAAAACTTTGAGAGGAAGGAGAGTGTGGGAAGATGGTCCCCAGGACTAGAGAGGTGCCTGGGGCATGGTGCAAGTAGCCTGGGAGACCGTGATTCAGCTGGTCAACAAACACACTGGTCCTGAAATCCTGGCCTGTCCAGGCCAATGTGGAGGAGACACAGGAAGGATGTGACACCACTCACTGAGGAGACAACAGACCCATGAGGGACCAGGAGGGACCCCAGACACTGACTCACAGGTAGCGGGTTGTCTCTGGCTGGGGCCTCGGTGGGTCTTCAGAGCTCTCCATGGTGCTGATGCCCATCTGCTGGGTGAAAGGGCTGCCCATCCTGCCCTCCCAGCCCAGGGAGAATCCTACATCCCCACCTCTCTGCCTGGGTCTGGGACTTGGTGGTGGTGGTGGGGAATGTGAGGGCCCAGTCTGTCCCACCTATCCAGTTCCCCCTCCACAAACACTCCTCTTCTGGTTCCTCCTCACCCTCTTCCCACTGAGAAAGATGGGATTTCCCAAGGCTGCCTCAGTAAAGGCAGAAACAATAGAAAGAGAGACTGAAGGATTGACAAAGGCCCTTGCTGCCTGGGGCAGATGGACAATATCCAAAATGATGTTTCCATAGCAGGTGGTATTTCCCACTGGGGTCTGATACAGATACTAGATGTACAGCACCTTGAAGCTAAGGCCAGGTACTTAGCATCCCTGCATCCCTGGGCCTGCGGAGTTGGGCTGAGGCAGGGAGGACACTCAGAGCATGGGGGTGGGGGGGTCAGGCCCAAAGGGATAAACAGGAACCCCTAGAAGGGTCGGCTGATAAGGGCTGGAGTGACAGTAATTGTCCTTCCCCCGACCCCTGCACAGAAGGCCTGGACCTCTAGGGGGCCCCCTTGAAGGGACCAAGAGAATTCTGAGGTGGCAGCTATTGTTCTAGAGGCTCCTGGGCCTCAGACTGGGGGACCCATTTGTTTCTTCAATAAGCAAAATGCATTAAAAGGACATCCCACTCCCAGCGATAGCCAATGGGTCCTTCACGCACCCCCCACAGCCATGGAAGGAGAAAGGCTCTAAGCTAGTCCTGTCAGGCTCCCTTTCATATTCTGAAGGAAGCCACAGCAGGGACATCTGTAAGGTACTTGCCATGAAGGAACAATGAACTGGGCACAGCAAGGGCTGTGTAGCTGGACAAGACCTGGGCTGTCTCCTGCCAGAGGTGGGGGAGGAGTTCCTGGGGGTGAGACACCTTGTCACCAGAAGCACCTGCCTGAACTTTTCCCCTTTCCCTCACCTACTGCCCCTGGTCCCACCCACCTAGCTGCTCCCACTTCTCAAGCCTACCGCCCAGTCCTGCTTGACCTCCAAGTGTGGTAGGATGGGGCACTTGAGCAGGTCGGCTGGATAGGTCCTGGCCTGGCCTGCACTGTAGGGTCTGCTCCCCATCAGCAAGTGGGTTCCTGCCTGGGAATGCCCCCCCTCTGGTGAAGGTGCCCACGTGACACCAGGCATCTAGATGAAAGATGCCTGCCTTCCTGAAGTGGGGAGGGGAGCAACTTCTGGTGCCAGGAACATCTACTCACCTTCCTGCTCAGTAGCCTTGAAGCTGGTCATGTTTAATTCTCCACTGGCACTCAAGGCCAAAGCCTGGCTGGCCGCCTCTTTCCACTTGAGCTCCCTGACCCTGGAACCCATGTACAGCTGCCCTGGATGCCCATATTGATGACAACTGCAGGACTCAGGAGGTACCAGGGGTGGGGGTCTCTTTGAGGGCCCCACAGAGATCGAGCTTAAAAGCCCCCTCCTCAGTGCATACATCCTGTTTGACTTGTCTATCCACCTCTGGTGTCCTTGAGCCTGTCCTCCCCTCCCCATAGCTTGGCCCCCAGGGCAGCCTTTCCCCTCATCCCTCCTTCTTCAGGCTCCCTCACCCCAGAGCCTCTTTGAGTCCCCTTCTCTTAACCTCGTCCCCACTCTGAACTCCTCCCCTGCCCAGCCCAGGGGCCATGCTGGCTGATTTCACCTTGAAGCTCCCTTATCACAGTCTCCATCTCCTGTGGCCTTAGCTGGAGCAAATTGTTTTCTTTGTGCTTGCCCTGAGCAGTGGGGCCGGAGTGAGTGCAAGGATGAGACTGGGCCATGGTGGGTAGAAATTCAAGTCCTGAGATCCAAGGGTCTCCTCTGCCTGCCTCTTCTTGCACCTGAATGCTGTCCCCCCACCCCACCCCCTGGGTCAGGCACAGGCCTGGCTTACCCCAATTTGCTATTCATGCCCACACTCATTCACTCCTTTCATCCTGGGCTGCATCCTGGGTAAACCCTTGGGTTACCCCCTCCCCATGTGAACATGCTCCCCCCACCCCATGGGCTAGAATGCACACAAGCACATGCTCACGTTCCCTTGGGCCTCCATTTTGCACTTGTGCTCCCCACTAGGCAGGCACACGCTCCCCCCAAAACATGTACCCACATGCTTGTGCATATGACTAACACAGAGCTCCAGAAGATCAGAGCCCAGAGAAGCCCAGAAGTCTTCCACTTCCTTAACCCAGTCCAGATACCCTGTTGTACAGATGGGAAAGCAGAGGCCCAGAAGGGTGAAATGGAAGCAGGCATCCTGGGTGGGAGGTGGGGCTGCAAAGTCCCAAGGAGAGGTTAGGATTAGGAGTCCACCTGGTTTCCCCCACTGCCTTCAAGACAGGCCTCTCTGCTGGGCTATTCACCTGGGCACATTCTCTCTCCAGCCTTTATTCCTGCCCAGAGCAATCAAGATCTCAGTGCTCTGCCCTGGGGTGCTCTAGTCTCCCATGTTCCTCAACCCCTGCCCTCCACTCTCTCCTCTCTATCCCTGGCTTTCTCTCAGGGCCACCTCCCCATCAGGAAATTCATCTCAGGCCCCAGCCACGCTCTGGAGTCCCAGCTCCAGGATCCTGCTATATGACCTCTGGCAGGTCACCTCCCCTCTCTGGGTCTCCATTTCTTCAGCAAATGCAGATGATAACAGAGCTGATCTCACAACCTCACATGATCTTATGAAGCTGAAAGACTTACCCGGAAAGGACTTAGTGCAGGGAGAAGGGTCCTGTCCCAATATACTAGTAAGAACAATGGTAATAATAAAACTGCTGGCCTTCCTGCATCCCTGGCCCTGGCCCCACTCTTGAGGATAATTTCTCTATCAAACTTCTTGCAAGAGTTGCCTGCATCCCAGCCACCACTTCCTCTCCATGCACAGACTCCTACACATGCGTGCCCACCCGTGGGAGTGTGCCCATCAAATTCACATTCCCATCTAGTATTCACACATGCTCACAAACATGCACCAATGGTAAACAGAATATAATTCATTTGTAAAGGAGACTCCAGCTGTGCCATCCATCTTAAGCTAAAATTCAATACTTCCCAGTGTAGCCCGCTGGGTTTTGATGAATGGAGAGGACAAAGGCTCCGACCCACACTCCCTGCTCTCTGGAACATCTAAACACCAGCCACGAGGGGCCAAGTGGGGATGGAGAGGTGGGGCAGCAGTCCAGCCATCCTGAAAGGGGGCTTCTAACTGCCTACCAACCCAGGTGGGGCCGGGGCAGGAACTACTCTGCATCTGTCTCCCAACTGCAGCCTCCCAGAGGTTCAGATGTTCCTTCTCTGATGCTGCATTTTTTCTGGGCCTTCTGGGGCCAACGCAACCTGACCAGAGGCTGGGTTGAGCCTCTCCAATTACCTGCATGCCAGTCCCCACTCAATTGTACTCCTCTATTCCCAGCCTCTTCTTCCCTCAGCTACCCTCTCTGGAACAAAAGTTCCCCTCTCCCTGCCTGCACTCCTCCCCCTTAGAGCCTGTGGCCGCTTCTCAAGTACCCCTGACCTTTGCATTGACTGGCTGTTCCCCACCCCAGATCACCATTCCTTTCCTTCTTAACCTGGAGAACTCCTCTGTATGACTCAAGGCCCAGTTCAAATGCCCTTCTTCCAGGAAGCCAGTCCCGACCCTCCAGGAAACAAACAACTCCCAGGCAGCCCGGGTGACGGGAGCCAGACTGGACACGCTGAGGGAGCACAGAGCCTCTGTCAGGGCCCCGCCCCGCAGGCCCCTGCAGGCCAGGAAGGGGGCTCAGCTGCAGTCCAGGCAATGGGGACCCAGGGAAAGGAGCAAGGGGGAAGAGCGTGACCAACTGAGGCTCCTGGGTGTGGCTTTAAAAGGATGACACCTGGCTGCGGAGCCCCGCTAGGGCTGTCAGGGTGCCGGGCTCGCTAAGTGCACATTCCTCCGCTTGGGGAGTTTGATGGCCCGCGGGGCTTCCTCCGCAATGGCCTGTGCTGTGTACGAACCACTCTCCAGCTTGGAAATAGACTGTCTTTCCTGAACGATTTTCTCTTTTCCCATTTACTAAACATTGATTCCCCCCCTCCTGCGCCTCTAATAGAGCAGAAACCAATACGTCTTTGTTTGCTTTTCTCGCGCCTTTGGGGCGCGGGCGGCTGCGGGGGGGCGCCGCGGCTGCGGGGCCGGGCGGCGGCTCCGCGCTCCCCTGAGCCACCCGCCGCCCCTGCACCGCTGCCCAGTGCCCGCAGGAGTCCAGTGCCTGGGGACACCGGGACGGGGGCGGGCACACGCGGGGCGGCAGAGCGGACCTGGAGCCCCAGTCCCCTGGGCTACTGCGGGGGGTGGTGCCAGTGGTCCCGGGTACCGGGAGGGCAACCTGTTCGTCACCTCCCAACTTTTCCGCAGGCAATTCCATTAGCATCGCCTCACCTCCAGATCCTCCTTTGAAGTTCTGGTGCTTCCGGAGGAGGGGTTCATTGAGTACCTGGGGCTGCATTCAGTAGTGGTCAAGTGGAGCTGGGACTTTCATTCCTTCTTACCTTCAAGCATTCAGTCACCACCAGACATGTCAGAACGTCTGCTCTGAGCCAGGCCTGTGAGGGAGGTTTGGCATGGAGGAGAGTGAGACAGATCCGTGAGGTCCCTGCTCCAGGGGCTCTAAGGACAGATCCCACACTGCTTTGTCCTCAGAAGGGGCTGGAGCGGAGAGAATTCTCCAACTGAGGCGGTTCTGGCAGGGGAGTGAGGAGCATCAGATTCCCAGGGGTAGGTCCTGGGCAGGTCACCACCCCCTCTAAGCATCAGGCTGTGTGTCTGCAAAGCAGGACTATAATAACTCCCTGAACAGTGTGGCTTCAGGGATTAAATGTTGCCCAGCATTGTGCCTGGCACAGTGTAGCTGCTCAATAAAAGTTCCTTTCCATCCTGGCCCTGCCCTCCCCCTCCCCCCAATGAAGAAGCAAACAAACCAGGGCAGGGAGGAAGGACAACGGAGTGTGAAGTCACCTGTGACCACAGCATTCTCCAGACCAGCCAACCATGCAAGCCCTCCCCTTGCATAGTGGGGCCCATCTCCCTGCCACCAGGGAGCTGAGGAGCTTGGCAGATGGAGCCCCTGCTAGACCAGGATTCACATGTGACTTTGGCAAGTGCCTTCCCTCTCTGGGCCTTGGGGTCTCTACCTGGAACATGGGTCCAGGGTTCAGGTGAACTAACATTGCTGACCAAAGCTGGTGCTACCCGTCCTCACCCTCAGGAGGACCCAGGCTCACCAGTACCCCCTAAACTCCCCACCCCCCAAGACGAGCTGCCACCGCTGTAGGATTAAATTCCACTCTGCTGTTATTGTCCTTTTTTTTTTTTTTTAAGATTTATTTATTTATTTTTTAGAGAGAGAATGAGTGCATGCCCAAGAAGGAGGGGCAGAGAGAGAGGGAGAGAGAATCTCTCAAGCAGACTCTCTGTGCTGAGCATGGAGCCCAACATGGGGCTTGATCTCATGACCCTGAGATCACGACCTGAGCCAAAACCAAGAGTTGGATGCTTAATCGACTGTGCCACCCAGGTGCCCCTCTGCTCTGCTGTTATTAACTGTGGGCACTTAGGCATATCCCCTTCCTTTCTGGGCCTACTGATGGTCCCTACTTCATAGGGTTATGCTGGGGATCAAATGGTATGAGATAGCCCAGTTTCTGAAATCCAGTAAAGATTCCATTTGTGGAGAGGGTCAAGGGGCTCAGAGAGTGGAAAGGCGGGCCTGGGTGAGCAGTCCCAAGGATAGGTTAAAAACTCGTCGCCTGGCCTCCCTGCCCACTAGTTATATGGTTACATGTCCACCTAGAATGCCTATGAGCTTCCCAACAGCTCCCTGAGGGGCCTGGCAGACACTGGTTTGTTCCCATTTTACAGATGAGAACAGCGGGAACTCAGAGAAGGGAAGGATCTTGCTGAAGTCACACAGCAAGAGAGAGGCAGACCCAAAAGAGGGCCCAGGCCTACTGACTCTAGGTTGGGGGAGTCCGCAGCCATCGGACGGATCAAGGGGAAGAGCGGGCACATCAGGCAGAGATGCCTGCTGGGAGCAAAGATCTAGAGGCAAGAACATGTTTGACACAGGCTGGGGGAGGTCAGGTTCAATTTTGAAACTTCCAGGGAATTTGGCTCTGGCTTGTTGGAGAGCGACCTCCATGGAGTTGTGCCTCATGGAGAAGGGAAAACCAGAAGTCTCAGGGGACAAACACCGAGGGAAGGAATGAGGCTAGGGCAGATGCAAAGAGGGGTTTGGGCAGACTGAAGGGTAAACAGTCAGACTAAGAGACCCACTGACAAGCTGACAAACAGGCATACAGGCAGAGAGATGGACAGACAGATGCACAGATAGATGGGTTGACAATGGACAGATGGATAGACAAATGGACAGACCAATGAACAGAGAGCACTGAGCAGGATTCAGCAGAGCCAGGAAGAGGAAGGGTATCCCAGGCAGGAGTATCTGTGTGAGCAAGGGCTCCGAGATGTGAGGCTGAGAATGACCTCAACGCTTTGGGCAGCTGGGGAGGAGTCTGGTACCCCTTTCAGTAAACCTCGGAGGCCCAGGGCCATGGGAGAGCAGGGCTGGGGTGGCAAGTGGTTGGGAGGTGGTTGCAACCTCCTTCACACCCCCGCCAACCCCAGGCAAGCCCACAACAGGACCAAGGCAGTTCTAGGATGGGTTGGGTTACTCACATCCCCCCAGGATCACTGTACCCATAGCCCCAGTGCAGTCGGTGCCCAATGTGTTTTGGGAGGATGGACCCAGAACGAGTTGCCTTCGCAGCACCAGGAGTCGAGTGTGTGGCCAGCCTCCGGAGCAAGGCTGGGACCACCCGCGGCCGACTGGGGCAGGTGGTGGGCAAGCGACAGCCACCCTGAGGGAGCCAGCTGCAGCCACCACACAGGGAGCCTCAGTGGGGGCCTGGACCAATTAGGAAGGAAGGGGAGACGGCAATAATTAAAAATTAAAAGCCAACAAGACAGCAGTTTAAAAATGGAAGGAGTGAGTAAAACAATTAGCAGAGATGAGGCAACAGGGCAAGCACCGTACAAATGGGGCTGATCACAAAGCGCTAATGACATCGGGAAACCTAATTTTTACGGTGTCAGGACTGCGTGATGAAGCACTGGGCCGGCTCCCTGGAACCAGCCTAGTGCTGTCTGAGATCAGTGGCACTTGGTCTCCCTCCCCACGCCTCCGAGGAGCCCGACTGGGGAAGCCAGGGGGCAGAGGGCACTGGCTGGTGGGGACGCTAGGAGGCAGGGAGGCCCGGGGACAGTGCTGGGGGCAGGGCCGCGAGTCTAGGAAACCGAGGCACAAACTGGGGGGGGGACGTCGGTCGTGGCAGATATCATCCCCTCGGTGGCGAAGTCACAGTCCTCCCCAGCGCGCACCGGTTGCCGCGGAGACCAGGCGACCCTCCTGGCAGAGGGAGGCTGAGTCAGTTTGAGTAATGGCGGAGAACGCCGCTGCTGATGGGGAAAAATACATCTTCATAACAGGGTGAACCTTTTGGAAAATGGAATAAGTAAAATAATTGAGAGAAAGAAAATTGAGTTTTTATTGCTTTTTAAGTGTTTAAGTGGAGGTTTCATTTAGGGAAATTATCGTTGCTTTTATTTTTAGCCACCTGGTGGGGTAGGGCAGGGCCGGGCCTGGGAGAGCTTTGATTCGACCGACCTGGGTCTCTTACCCCTGGTCCTAGGGGCCCCCAGGGGCGGCTCCTCTCCCCCGGAGAGGAGAAGGCCAAGGCTCCTTCTGGATCCTGCCTTGCCTCCTGGGGTCTCTTGGGTCCTGCCATCAGACTGCCCACCTCACCCCCTCTCTTGTTCGTCTTCTGACTGTGTTGGAATATCTCCCTTTACCCCTTCTGCTCTCGCTGCACAGTCTGGGAGGAGCTGCCCCCCACCCCGACTCCCCCTCTGCTGAGTCTCTGGATGCCCCGCTTTTAATTTCTTGGCTCCTCTTGACTGGTCCTGTGTCTCCTGTCCCCAGCCCTTGTTGAGACCCTCATCTGCTCCATCCCTGGTAGAAGAGTGAGGAGGGACTCAGTCTTTGGACCTGATGCCCAGAGGGTGCTTGTTGAACCTCTCTGACTCCCTCTGCTGAGCCTAGGGGTCCGCGGCCTCATCCACCCTCTTCTCATCCCCATTTGCTCCCCTGTCGCACCGTGGAAATGGCTCAGGGCAAGGCCACCAGGCAGACTGCACACAGTGGATGAGGTGGCCTGCCTCTCCAGACCCCACTGCCCTCCCCCTGCCCCGGGTCTGGCTGTTACTTGGGGTTCCATCTTGGGCCTACTCCAGGAGTCCCTTTTCCGTCTCTGGGATTGGTCTCTCCAAGGCTCCAGTCTTCCTAGGATCTTCCAGATTCTCTCCTGAGCCCCAAACAGAAGCCTCGCTGGCTGGTCTTCTTCACTCTTTCACCAGACCCCCCATCCCTCTTGCTCAGTTCAACTACCCATCGGTTTAGTCCACAGACCCCCTTAGCTCTTGCCGAGAGGCAGCTCCAGCAGTTCCTTGGTCTCCTGTCTCCATTCCTGGGCTCCCTGCCCTGGCAGCTTCTTTCAATTCCCCAAGAGCGTCAAGCTTTTTTCAACCCCAGAACCTTTGCTCATGTTATTCTCTCCGCTGAGAAACTTTTCCCCCCTCACCTGGCCTGACCAAGCAGAGGGGGTACTTTCACCCTTTAGGTCACGAATTCGGAGGCAGAAACTATGACTCATGTTACTGTAGTAACAAAATGGAATTTATTGGCACAAGTAACTGAAAAGTCCAGATCTATGAGCTTTGGGTGTGGCTAGATATAAGGGCTCAAACATTATTACCAGGACACAGCCTCTCTCTCTTGTACTTCTCTGACTATGAACTCCATGTTCCTCCAGGCCTTCCGGTCCTGCCCCTTCAGAATACCTCATTCCTGTACCCCCACCAGAAGCCTCAGTGCCAAGTCAGTCACCTTCCCATCCCTGAAAGTCACTATGGTCCTGAAGCTGGAGGAGCTAATTGGCCAGGCCTGCGCCGAGGCAAGGAGATAGGGGGAGGACATGTGCTTGTCTCCAACCCATGGAGAGAGAATGATGGGGTCAGGGAGTCTCCAGGGACTACTGAGAGTGAGCACCTGAGCAGGCTTGGCCTCTGCTGGGCCTATGCCCTACCTTAACTTCCCTTTCCTTGATTCATTCCTCAGGGGGGTGATTCTCTTCTTGTCTGGCCCCCTCTAGGTTGTGAGCTCAGAGGCAGGAACCAGGCTGTCTTGTTCACCACAGGATCCCCAGTGCCTATGAGTGAGGGGGAGCCCCCTCATGTTACAGATGGGGAAACTGAGGCAGCGGCCCGGCTAAGTTCACACATGTATGTTCGTGCTAAGGTGCCCTGTGCTCTGTTCCTCATGTCATCTCCATTACCCTTCTACCAACCCCTCTTCCCGCCCTCCTCCCAGCCTTCCCACAGCCATCTCCCCCCTCCCAAACCACCCCCACTCCCACACGTGCCCCCAGCTGTCTGCCTGTCTGTCTACTCATCTCTCCTAAACTCCTCCCATGGTGTCCACACTGTGATCTCTACTTCTTCAGTCCCAAAGCTGCCATATGCAGCTCCAAGGCCTTGGTGGTCCCCTGCTGATTCTGACAGGCACACAGCAGCCCCTCACCAGCCTGTGGCTTGTTAGTGACTGCTTTCCACTTCACACAACTTCCTCCCCTCTCCCCTTGGCTCCACTGCCTCAGTCCCTTCAGAAGTGTCTTCTTCCAGCTGTCCCTGGGTCATGCCCGTCCCAGAGCTCTGTCCCCACTGCTGGTCTCATACCTTCTCTCTGAACCCATCCTTGGCTGTGGCCTCCCTCATTCTCATCCTTGGGCCCTAACACACATGTTGTTCTTCTGGGTCCTGACCTCTGATTCGAGTCACTCCGTGAGATACCTCCTCTGCTGAGCTCAGGATCGATGCCCAGACATGCTGCTCCCACCCACAACCAGTCCATCCCTCCTCCCAGCCCTGCACCTCCTACAGAGCCTCTGGCTTGGACAATCCAGCCTCCAGATGGGCCTTCCCATCCCACCTCCGCTCAAAACCATTCCCAGCTCCCTGTTGCCCTCGTGCCCAGCCTAAGCTCCTCCCTCCCACTCCCACCACACTGACTGTTCCAACCCGCCCACATGCCCTGACCCTGGCCCCTGGTCCCCACAGACACAGTGCCACACGGAGGGTGTGCTTATTGGCCCTCTGCCCATGCCCCTGCTCTGTCCAATGCCTGAGTGCTTCCCCTTCCTGTCTTCTCCCGATACCCACTCCTTTCCCTGGTTAACTGCTCCTATCCTACCTTAGCTCAGAGATCACCCACTTGAAGGAGACGTCTGTGCCCCCTTCCCTGAGCCAGCCTCCTTCTGTCCTGTCTTCTCCGCTGCTGTAGGATGTTTACCCGCATTTGCATTGACTCCTCTCTGTGTTTGCCTTTTTCAAATCCCGAGCCTGGTGCTTCGTGGGTGCTCAGTGCACATCATTGAATGAATGAATGAATGAATGAATGACTTTCCAAGACTAGGTGCTTTCGCACATGGGGCCAGTTCTCCTGTGTGCAAGATGTGGTCAGTCAAAGGGACCTCCCAGGGCACCCTTGGCAGGGCCCAGGACCAGCATTGCCAACAGAGTGGGTCCTAAAACATCCTGCAAGCTGGGTAATATGTGTGTATTCTTACCGCTGGCCCCTGCCCCACCAGGAGGGGACCCCTGAGCAGCTGAGAGGGCACAAGCTCATCCTCCACCCACCTTGTGTCTCCTTCCCATCCTTCTTATTCTCTCTGCCACCACCCAGACCCGTTCTGGTCCCTTTGGTCAGTGACCTTGGTCATAGCTCCTTTCCCCTCCCCTTGGCTTCGGCTCTCTTCTCCAGGGTGCCCTCCGTAGCTGTCTCTGGCAGCCCCCCACCCCCCTGCCCGGCCCCCATTCCTTCCCTGTGCTGCCTCTGGCTTCAGCAGCCCTGCCCTCCCTCTGCTGAGTACAGCGGCTTTCCTCTAAGAAGGTAAGTTGAATTGATCTGCTGTTTAATTGCCTGATGTGTTCATTGCCCACGTGGCCTTCTGGCAGAGGTGACTGAGGTGGTGGGCAGGCAGAGAGCTGGGACGTCGCGGTGCCTGAGCGGGCACCTGCCTGTCCACCTGGGAGCACTACAGCGCAGATGCGCCTCCCAGAGGGGCCAGGGCATCAGCAGAGGAGTGCACACACCCACCCACCCATGCATTCACGGACACACACAACACACACACACACACACACACACACACACACACACACGCATACTGTGCTTCCAGCTGCAGCCAACAGCTGTTATCGCTGTCTCTCCTGGGCCTGGCATTCAAGGCCTCCATGATCAAGCCGCAACAGACCACGCCAGCCACACCTCCTCAAGGTATCCCCGGACACACTGGGGGCATTTCATCTCTGTCCATCAGTCTGTCTGTGTGTCTGTCAGTCACTCTGGGGGCTCCACACTGCAGGTACTTCTCTCTGAGCCTGACAAGTGGGCAGGGCTGGGCGAGGCCTCCCACTCACACACAATCTCCCTTCCTCTCTCAAATCAGCCCTGGGCAGCACCTGGACTCTGCCCTGAGCTGAGTCCAAGCTCTGGGGAAGGAGGAGGGGTGACCAGGAGGACATCCTGGAGGAGGCAGAAGTCAGAAGATGAGCCCTCCCTGAGCACCTGCTATGTGAGGAGCTTTCACACCAGTGTTGCTGTTGTGTTGGTTCTCATCACAATCCCAGCCTTCCTGTCCCCTGCCTGCACACCCTCCGTGTCCCCCCCTCCCCTTCCAACAAGCAGCGAGCTTCTGGGGCAGTGCCCTTCCCAAGTCACACCACCCTGCTTCTCCTTGTCCAGCATTCCTTGGCTGTTTTTGCAAGGCCAAGGATAAATCCCAGTTGCATCTGCTCTTTGGGCCAAGCTGGAACCCCAGGGTGGGGGTTGGGTGTGGGCTCGATTGTCCCTTCTGCTCACTGCTAACCTAGGTTCATCTTGCCACATCCCGCCATGATACTCTCTGGTCTTGCCTCCAATGGGCAATGTCCACATGCCAGGCAACCCCTGAGTCCTCACAGGCCCTGTGGCGCAGGTGTGCCTCATGACCCCACTGTATACATGGGGAGAGTGGGTCGTTGAGAGTTTAAGTGACTTGCTGGGGAGCTCACAGGTAGGAAGTGGCAGAGGCAGGACCTGACCCTGGGTCAAGTCATCATGGGGCTGGCTGATATCCAACTCCTTCGACACCTTCTAGACAGACAGGAAGATTGAAGCCCTGCGGCCAAGAGAAAGAAAGATGTGGGGTGGTCCCATGCACTGCAGCATGCATGGTATTCGATGCATGGTATTCTTTCTAAAGGACAAAGCTTCCTCCTGAGAATATCCTGCGGATTGGATTCCAGATTACAGGGAGCATGTCTAGGCTGCTTGGGGGTGGGATGCAAACCCTCCCAGGCCGCAGCTCACAAATGTATCCCTTGCCCTCTTATCTCCTCAGCCCCCAGGGCATCTCCTTTGTGGGGTGCCATTAGCTGTTCCTCCCCTTTGAAGGGAAGTGACCAAAGGGGTCTTTGTCCAGCACCTGCCCTGGAAGGCTGACCTTGGATGAGTGAGTACAGTGGCCACTGTCCAAACCACCCCCACCCTGTCGTTCCCTAACTCCTTTCTCTCCCCAAGGGAGGAAGGACATGGAGGAGAGAGGAGGAGGAGGGGGAGTGGTGGAGGAAGAGGGAGAAAGGAGGGGAGATAGGGAGGAGGGGAAGGAGGCTGACAGGGAGGGAGGGGGTAGGGAGGAGGAAGGTGAAGAGAGGAGAGGAAGAGGGAGGGGAAGGGAGGGGAGGAGGACGCACCACCTGACCTGCAGGGAGGCCAGAGGGAGGGGAAGGCTGGCCGCAGGGGAGGCAGCCGTGGCTGCAGGAGATAGATAAGGTTGGGGAGAAAGACGTGGCTGATGGGAGCGCAGGGATTAGGGGCTCCAAGGGCCTGTCCTGGGCCTGTGGGTGGAAATTCAAGAAGAAGGGAGCCTGCCCTATGAGAAGGGATGAGAGAAAAGAGAGATCTTACCTCAGCGGGCCCTGTGCCCTTAGGGAGCAATGAGAAAAGCCCCCCCACCCCATCATCTGTGCTGCCCAGTGAACTGTCCAAGCAGGCTCAGGCCTCTGGACCTGGGCCCCTGCCAGAGGCACAGGGCAGGGTGGAAGTTCCCCTGAGCTCAGAACCCTCCCCTGTAGGGGAGGAAAAGTTGTCCCTTCTTCCTCTGGGTTCTTTGGCTTGCCTAATAATTAATTGACATAAGACCGATTAACAGGAGAAAAACATTTCATTTCATATGTATAGGAAGGAGCTCATAAAATATGAGTCTCAAAGAAGTGACCAAAGCACGCAGCTTTTATACCTTTTGGACAAAGAAATAATAAATTTGTGAAGAATTGACAAGACAAAGAAGTTTGGGCCAGGGGTAGGAAGTTGGTGAAGAAGAAACAAGGTTTGTTCATGCAGCCTTCTTGGCCCTGAATTCCCCATCTCTGGTGATAAGGATGTCTCTCTACCCCCTGGTACAGGGAGCGTACCCTTCACATGGGAGATTTATTTCCTGCTTTCAGGGGGACAGAGGAGGGTCAGAGTGTCCTTCTTGCACCAACTGCTTCTTAAGTAACTTTAATTCAAGAAATCAGTATGCCAAAATGCCATGTTTCGGGGTGGACTGCCCTGAACCCTATCACAATCGAAGAAGACAACTCATGGCTATGGCCCATCCACCACGCGCCAGCCTGTCATGCTCACACCCTGGCAGGCGTGGGTGCCAGCCATGGAGGTAACAGGGACTGTCCCTGCCCCGGTGGAGCTTGGCTCCCCTTCACTCATGTGTCCTTTGCAACCGTGTCCTTACTGATGGCTACGCACAGTCTCTCGGATTCCCATACTCTGCTTGGAGCCTGTGGCCCCTCACCTGGGGCAAGGGGAAAAAGACCCATACCAGTCAGGCTGGGGCCCAGGACCAGGTGGGGTAAGAGCCCTGGGTGGCACACTGTCATTCCCAGAGCTAGATTCTGAGGACATTCTTCCTCACCTCCTGAGGCAGGATGAAGCAGGCCCCTTGTGGAGGCCTATGGGCCCCTGGGGTTCCAAGCTGGAGGAGCCCAGGCCTGAGGCTCCCTGAGTTTGCATTGGTCATAAGGCTGGGCCTGGCAACCAAGTCCTTCCTGGCCAGGGGACACAGCTCAGTGTGGGTGAGGCTGGGACCCCTGCCTTGTTCACTGTGCTATGCCCAGTACCCAACACATGTGGGCAGGTGGTGGGCACTCACAGGTGTCTGGGGTGGATGAATCTTGAGCTCTTAGAAACTGGGTTTCCCTGGGGGCTTGGTGCGAAGGAGTTCCTTCTCCAGGCCCCTGCAGAACTGTGCAGGGACCTACTTGTGTGGCCTCCTCCGTGGGGGAGTCCAGCTGATGAGACTGGGAGTTAGGGAAGTACTGCCCAGTGTCAGCCCCAAGGGGGAGAGATAGGACCTGTTGGCCGAGGGCCTGGCTGCTGGGAGCAGCTGATGGAGATAAATGGTCCCTGTCTGGATGGGGATCAGGGCTGGGTAAGGTGGCCTTGGGCCTGACAGATGACTGAGGGCTGGGCCAGGAAGCTGGGGAGGCCTCCTGCAGGGGATCTGCCCATGCAGCAGGGCCCCGGCTGTCCACAGCCTGCCTAGGCCACCTCCGCTGGGGGCTGAGGGTCTGGGGGAGGGGAGAGGCTGGCTCCACCCTGTCACAGGTGTGGAA
This sequence comes from Phoca vitulina, assembly GCF_004348235.1. Taxonomy (NCBI): domain Eukaryota; kingdom Metazoa; phylum Chordata; class Mammalia; order Carnivora; family Phocidae; genus Phoca; species Phoca vitulina. The sequence continues at coordinate 8,586,002 of NW_022589716.1, forward strand.
GCTGCTGGGCCCACAACTGCCCAGTGGGCCAAGCCCCTGTCCAGGCAGGAAGTGGCAGGTTTTCCTGGACATATATGTCAAGTAGACAAAGACCCTCCTCACAAAGACCTCAGGGCGAGGGCTGGGCTGCTAGAGGGCCTGGCCCCAGGCCCCATTTGTTTGTTCATTCATTCACCTATTCATTTCTTCTCAGGCCTGCCCCTGGTGTGCTTTCTGGCTTGCTCTAAACCTTTCTCCACCCAGTGAGGCCAGGCCCTGCCCTCCCCTGGCATCTTCTGCCACATGGGCCTCTTGGCTATTTCTCAAAGAAAACCTCTAGACCTTTGCTTTTGCTGTTGTCATTTTCCCCATCTGGAACCATCCTGCCCCAGGCGCATGCGTGGCCAGCAATTCTTGATATTCAGATGTCAGCCCAGTGCTTCTGGTGCCTTCCCCTCCTTGAGCACCCATCCGAAGCTCCCCCTCCACTTTTTATTTCCATACAGTCCTGTTTTGTCTCCTTTAGAGCCTAAAAATACCTTTATTGGTTTGTTTGTTTATCATCTGTCTTTCCCAGGCAATGGGGAACCCGAAGGAGCCATCACCTCACCAAGCCCTTCCTAAGAGCCAAGGCCTCAACTGCTTTCCCTACTGGTCCATGAGTGGACCTTAAGCTTCTATGTGGGACCTTCAGACCCCTAGACCTTTGCTTTTGCTGTTGTCATTTTCCCCATCTGGAACCCTCTTGCCCCAGGTGCCCTGCCTCGATTAGGCCCCTTGGCTGGGGCGCAGAGAGGGTGCATGTGGAGAATGGCACCAAGTCTGAGCACTTCCTCATCCAACATGATGGAGATAAGCGAGAGGCGTCTGGAGCTGGAGTGGATGACAAGGAAGCTGGTGCAGCCTGAGTGATGCAGGGCTTGGGGAGGGGCACAAGGCAGTGGAGGATGAGATGCTGGGAGAATCCATAAACCCTCCAGGACACCATCCCTCATCCTCTAGTGGAGAGAAGGGAGATGTGCTGGGGCTGGGGGAGGGGGGAGGGAGTGGTTCCTGGGCCCAGCTCAGCCTCAGCCCATGGATAAGGCAATACTGGAGCCTTTAATGCCACCTTGGTGCTGAATTCTGGATGGGAGACCAAGCAAGGGGCAGTGGGACCTTGTCCAACAGTCCTGCTCCTCTCCCCACGGACCCCCACCCTTTTCCTTCTCCTTCCACCTTTCCAGGGTCCTAGGGCCCCGGGAAATATGCTCTCTGGCTACTGGCTGGGAATCAGTGGGCGTGGTCAGGGCATGGCTGTGGGTGTCTCAGGTAGCAAGCTCCTGAGACCCACCCCAGCAGCCCCCAGTTTCTGTTCCCCACACCCAACTACTGCCCCAGAAGCCCCTACAGGAGTGGTGCTGAGAGAAGAGTCAGGGCCACAGGCCCCTCATTCCTCTGAGATGGAAGGAGATCCTGTGCCTTGAAGGAGATGTGACCCCATCTTGCCTCAGCTTATTGGAGGTCCAGGGCCACCAGATAACCTCAGATTCTCTTTGGAGGTCAAGTCTACAGCTCCAAAGAGAAAGGAGGGAACAAGGCACACTGTGTCTCCCACTGCTGCCACCAAATGGCCGAAAAAGGTAAAACACTTGCTATTCCAATTCCCAGAATTAGGTGGAGGGAGGGACACTCCTCAAGGTTGGGGGCAGAGGCACAGTGGGGTAGGATATGCACTCCTCCTCCCACCCCTCACTAGCATCCTGGCTGGGACACGGACCTTCACTTGCCTTGGGGCTCAGAGCAACCCCAGGTGCCATCAGACACATACCACTAGAACTTCCCGGAATGCCTTCCAAGCAGATCTGGCATCAGAGATGGCCCATCCGGCCTCCACTGTGTTAAGGGAGGACAAGGGGCCAGAGTGACATCCAGGATCACAGCTAATGGGTCTTGGTGGCAGAGAAGAGGGGGAGGAATAGGAGCCTAGAGGGAGCAGGGAGAAAGAGGAGCAGAGAGAAGGGGCAGCAGGGAGGTGGGTGCAGCCTAGCCAAGTCCTGCCTGTTCTTCCTTGCCTTACTCTCCAAGGCAGCTGGATCTTTCTTTGCAGGACCTACAGTGAGTCCCATGAGGCTCTCTTCAGCACCCTGCAGTCCCTCACTTGTGTTGTAATAGTCTCCTTCCCTGCTCCAGAACTGGGGGGACTTGCTCAGCACCCTTAGGCCTTGGCCAACTGGCCCCTCAAAGGGTCATCAGGAAGGAACAGATTTCCCTTCCTGCTGTCCCTTAATTTCCCACCACTCTGCCTGCATCAAGGTTATGTCAAGGTCACAAAACTGACTGAAGGAATTATGGTGTGACAGGCAAAGTTAGAACTGGGTACCTAAAATGACTGTTTCTGGAGTCCAAGCAAAAATTAAATGCAGCCCCTAATGTGGGCTTCCCTCTCCCTTTTCTTAACCTCCAAGGGATATATCCCACCTTGCCACCCTGTCCTACTGGGGCTGGTCTCCTGACACTGTTTGCCCCTGTCCACCCACCAGCCCACAGGACATGCTATTCCCCCAGTGGCACATTTCCCAAGTCTCAGTAACTCATCAAGATTAACCTCCAAGAAGAGATGGTGCTGAAATCACTGGGTGACAATTTGAGGGGAAAATTAACTTGGATCCCTACCTCACACCTTAAAACAACACCAATTCTAGTTGGATCAAAGCTAGAGGAACCAGAAATGAAGAACACATTTCCAGAAGAAAACAAGGAGATTTTTGCATAGTTTTAATTTTATATGATTTTTTCTAAGTATGACAACAACAAACTCCAGAAAAATCACAAGAGAAAAAAAAATGGATACATTTGACTACATAAAAATCAAACATTTCCACATGAAAAAAATAAAAGTTTAAAGATAACAAACTGAGGAAAAAGTCACAAACTTCTATAATATATGAAGAGCTCCTATAATCTAGAAGGAAAAGATCAGCAATCCCACTGAAAAATGGGCAAAGAAGATGAACATACAGTTCACACAAAAGGGAATCCAAAAGACTCAACCACTGAAACCAAGCTCAACTTCATTCCCCTGAGAGAAATGCAAATTAAATAGGCAAAGCTGGGAAAGGTCACTTTGGCGTTTCGCATTTTGGGAGAGCATGGGGGAGGCAGAAACTTGTAGCTGCTTCCTAGAGTGGAATTTGTATAACCTCCATGAAAGCAACTTGACAATATCTATCAAAATTAAAAATGCACAGATCTGCTGACCTAGCACTGCCCACTTCTAGGAATTTATCCTACAGATGCACTCACACGCATGTGAAATTGTACCCCAGGATGTTCACTGTGTGATGTTTCTAAGAGTAATCGGTTGGAAACAGCCCACCCTAAGGAGCCTGGCTGAGTGACTAGGGAGCATCCTTGTTGTAGAGACGACACAACCATTAGAACAGATGAGGGTGGGGCAGAGCCTCATGCAGGCATGGAAGAACAAGGTGTAGTATATGTACGGGATGCTAACCTCGGGTTTTTTTTTTTTTTAAAGAAGAAGAAGTGTTCTGAAACACTGCAGTGCCCTCCAGACCTCTCAGCCCCTGTCTTTCCTGCCCAGTCCGACGAAGTTGAGGTTTGCTGGGGTCAACTACCTGGCTGCGCCCACTGGTTTTGGGTCTGACCAACAGGAGCCCACCAGGAATTTAGCAGGAGGGAGGGGGAAGTCGTGTTTATTCCCTTGGTCCCTCCCATCCTCCTTTTGATTTTTCTAAACAGAAATCTGATCACATCCCTCCCTATTCACATTCTGTGGCTACCCATCACTCTCTGGATGGGAGCCAATCCCCACCTCTGACCATAAGGCCCCACATGGCCTTTGAGGGTCTGTTCCTGCTGGCTGCCTGTTCTCTGTACCTGCAAAACTCTCCCAGGCTCCTGGTCTCAGCATAGTTCCCTCTGCCTACAACACTCCTCCCACCTGAGGGGACAGCCTCAAAGGACCTGCTTGTCTTCTTCTGGCTGCTGTGCTCCTGCCCTCACAGTGTCAGCCCCCATTGTAGTGCCTGCTGCTAGGCTGGGCTCTGCCAGGAGGCTGAAAGCAGGGGCGCAGTTCCCTGAGCCCCACCAGTGCTCCTGGAATACGGACTCTGGCCAAATGGACAGAGGTTCTGCAAGGCTCTTGGCCTCTGAAACCCTTCCAAGTCTGAGTTCTGTTGCGGGCCCAGCTGTGGTCCTTCCGGACTTTGGAAAGAAGGTGCCCTGCTTGACTCACCTATGGGAGGCTGGACCAAAAGCGTCCAGGGAGGACTGGGGGTACTGGAGACCAGGACTCAGGAGACAGCCCTGGTAAGACAGGCTGTCTGTCAACACAGGGTAAGGAAGAGGGCTGTGTGCAAACCACAAACCATGTTTTTAAAAGTAACTCCACTGGCAGCAGTGGTGAAACAATATAATAAATATGAGAAATAATTCTCGTTAACATGTAATGAGCTGCCTTATTAATGTGTTAAACTTGTAAGAAATGCTTAAGTGTTTAATTGGCACCTAATGAGGGTGCCAATTAGGAATCATTATACATTTCTTTAAAAAATTCTAATTGGCAGGGGGCCATTTCAATCAATGCCATGGGGCTGGCTCCATAGGGACTCCATCCTAGTCCCCATAGGGACCCCACTGGAGACCACGGCAAGGGCAGGGCCCCCTGTGTTGGACTTGCCCCAGACCCCGCCAAGCACCGGAACTCAGTGGCTCCTGGGCCACCGAATCCTACTGCTGATTAAAGCCCACCTGACACGGTGCCTCTGTCAGGAAGCCATCTTGTTCCTCCAGCCAGATGGGGGGAGTTGGTCTGTCTGGGGGCTTCGAGAGGCTGGGAGCTCATTGAGGACCAGGGTCTCCACCAGTGCCCAGCTCCCAGGATCTCTGTACCCCTTACTCAGCACTCCCAGAAGCCCAGAGCAGGAGGCTGAGCGAAGGCTGAGCTGGGGGAGGGGATGCCACGGGGTAGTGAGCTCCCTGTAATTGGAAACAGGCTGAGAAACAGTGCTAAAGAGCATCCTAGAGCACCCCCAGGGCATCCCCAGAGGCGGAATCTGGGCCTCTCTCTTTCTCAGCTAAATCCCATCTTGGCCACCTTTACAAGCAGCCCCTCTGTGCCTGGCAGGGTCCAGGGGAGGGCAGGCGATGGATTCAAAGTGGATTCCATCCTCCTGCCTTCAGGGCTCAGCCCCCCTTCCCAGGAAAGTAAAGCCAAGCAGATCTATATTCCAGGCCAGGCCAGCGGAAGAGAATCGTCTTGAGCAGCCAGAACATGATTAATTACCAAATTAATTACCAAATTAATCACTCGGGTAATTGCCAGAGAGCTGGGAGGAGGGCAGGGAGGGAGGCTGCTGCCCACCAGGGGCAAGGTCCAGCCAGGGGCAGGGCGGGGCATAACCCCAGCCCAGGCATGGGGCCAGAGGGCTGAGGGCTGGCTACAGTCTGAGCAGATGGCTTGGGCGGGGGAGGCAGCAGGCTGAGGGCCTTGGGGGCCAGACTAGAGGGCTCCAGAGTTCAGTGGAAGCCTTGCTGTCCTATGAATGGAGGATGGAAGGGCCATGGGGGCAGTGTGGCAATAGGCATGGCTGGGAGCCCGGTTGGGGTGGCTGGGAGGCCCAGGGAAGATGACCAGGTGGTCTGTGTGGGCATACTTTTAAGACTTGGGTGGGAGGATGTACCTGGTCTTGGGGGCTACAGGTTGAGGGAGGGCCCCAGTTTCTGGCCTGGGGACTGGGAAGGCAGTTGGCATTCTGGAGCTGGAGAGAGAACATGGTGGAACAAGAGGCCAGCCCCTCCCCTGCAGCCTGCAGATGCCCAGGCCTCCTGGGCTCTGAGCACATCTGTGGCTCTTGTATTAGGAGTGACAGGGGAGTGGACAAGCAGCCTGTGTCATCCTCTGGTTTTTAGGACCTGTCAGGAACTGGAGGGATCGCACCTGTCCCAGTGGAAAAACACTCAAGGTGGCCGCTTAGAGCCAGGTCAGAGGGCTCTCTGGCCCCAGAGCTCAGGCTCTGCCCTCTCCTTCTTGCCTGCCTTAGCTGCTCCCACTTGTTGCTCCCAGGCCAGATCCCAGAGGCTGAGCTGTGTTCCCAGGAGGCCCCAAGTCAGGTCAGGTTCGGAGAAAGGGAGCTAGGTGGGGCCATATGCACTATGGGCAGAGGCAACTTTAGAACTTGGGTGACTCAGGAGGGTTTGGAGGGCAAGACCTTAGGAGGTGTGACCTGCACTGGGTGGACCTGTGGACCCCAGGGCTGCTGGAAGCCTGAGCCTGTACGTGACTCCTCCCACTTCTGCGAAGGCCCTATATCCCCCCCTCCCCCCGCCCCGGGGCCACCCTTTAGATCTTCAGTGTGTTATTTATTTACCTAGTGTTTCCTGTGTGTCAGGCACTGTTCGAAGCCCTCTACAAATGTGAACTCTGAATTTTATCAAGTAGGAAGGACCAGCCCCACTTTACAGATGAGGAAACTGAGGCAAGAGGTTCAGAGACTTGTCTGGAGTTGCATAGTGGTTGAGCTGGGATTCAGACCGGATCGTTCATGCAGCAAAGGGCATTCAGGTGAGTCTGGTTGTCCCAGGGTCCCTGGGCCGGGGTCTCTGGGACCCCTGGTGGCAATGCCCATGGTGGAAGGCAGAGCAGACTCGCCATGAGTCATGGCTGCTGTTGTTGGCTGGAAGAGGATCCGGGGCCAGTGGTACAACCAGCCCCTCCTCAGAGTCAATCCGCCTGCTACCCTTGACCGCCAGTAATCACATTGCAGGAACTGCTTATTTCCTGCTCTCTGCCTTGTTGGAGATGATGTATGGGGCAGAGATGGCGCAGCTCCTGCCCTCCCCAGCCACACAGCTTGGCTGCTGAAGGCAGCAAACGCCCCATCTCCTGAGTTCACTCATGGGGATACCGGAGCTAAAAGGAGAGGGCCTCTCAGTGTACACCCAGGAATCTGCCCAGGCTAGGACCAGAACGGGGGGCCTGCCATGAGGGATGCAGGAATGAACCAGATCCATTCAGAGGTTAGCCACAGAGTTGGGCTCAAACCCTGTGTGACCTGAGACAAGTCACTCAGCCTTACTGAAACTCAGTCACAGGCGGGATAGCTGATAGATCTCATAAGAGTTCAGGGGGGAAAAAAGCCTAGATGGTGGGGTGGGGGAAGGGAGAGACATTTATCCTCTTTCCGTGTGATGCCCTGATGGGTGCTGCAAGGAGCTAGGATTTGAGGTCAAGATGGGACCGACATTTATAGTGGAGGCCGGGATAGGCACAGGTGGCAATGAGAAAGTTCCAGTAGGGAGTGATCTGCTGATCTGTGCACTTGGGCCATGACCACCAGAGGGCATGTCCCCCAGCTTCACCGCTGCCCAGCCTCCAGCCAGCTGAACCTGCCAGCGGGCCAGCCCTGTCAGGGACCGGAGAAGGCTGGCTCTGTTTCCTCCCTATGGAGCACTCCTGGTGAAGGTGAGGGGGCCCAGGCTCTCTGCCATCCTCAGGGCTTGGCACAGATCCCTGCTGTCCCCAAATACCCACAGGAACGCAGCATGGAATGGTGAGGCCTTGGGGTTCAGTTTTTAACCCCTGCTGGGCAAAGCTGACTAGATCCTGGGGTGGGGCCCACAGCTTAGACCCCTAAACCCAAGATGGGTGGGGCCTCTGGGGGTCTGCGCTCTGGGAAGAACCATCTTTCATAATAAAAGTGCAAATAACCACATACATTTATTGATGACTCTCCATGTGCTTTTTATGTGTTAACTCATTTCATTCCCTATGAGGCAAGAACCACTTATCAATCCTCCACTCATTAAATAGCCCTGAGCACCTACTATGCACAGGGCTCATTCTGGAGGCTCAGGCCACAGCCTGAACCGTTTCCCTGACCCGGCCCCAGTCCAGACCTGTTCCTGGCAGGGAGGAAGCGCAGAGCTTCAGTGCACCAGCGGTCCAGAGTCCTGAAAAATGCCTCAAGGCCAAATTTCACTCAGAGCGCCACCCCCCCACCCCTCCACCCCCTCCGACCTCCACCTGCCCACCGCCCCGCACCCCATAATCTGGGCCTGCACCGCCACCTGGTGGTCACATTGGGGAAGGGCTCCGAACTGAGTGCACTTGTCTCCGGGAGGGAGATGGTGCTGGCCCACCCACTCAGGCCTGAGAAGGTCACCACTTGGGGGTGGGAACAGTCCCTCCGGAGGGAGGGAAGATGGGTATGGTCGGTCTGGGGGAGGCATTCAGCAGCACCACTGTCTGGGCGGTTCTCGCAGAGCAGTGTCTGATGGAGCTACTCTCCTACCAGCACCAGCGCGAGGACGAGGGGATTACTCTGTAGAGGGGCAGGTGGCGTGGGCATGACATGTAGGCCTGGCTCGGCACAGTGTGGACCCTCCATGCGTGCAGGGTCACCTGCTGAGCTCCCCATCCCTAGTGCCCTGGCTGTGAGGAAGCCCATTGTGCCTCACACCTTGCCCAGCCTGAAACATCCGCCACTCCCTGTGTCCCAGCCCGGGGCGAGGTCCAGCACAGCAAAAGCCTTGCATTGCCATGCCCCCAGTCAGAAGGGATGACCTCTTCCGAATTCTCCTGTCACCCAACCTGCATCTTTGTCACTCCCTGGGGAGGGGGGTTGTTGTTGCTATCAGGGTCACTGCTCTGGTGTGCACACCAGGTGGGACTTTCCCAGGGCCAGCCCCTTCCAGGTGCCTCTCAGCTCCGGAGTCCAGCGGAGGGCCTGGTAGGGGACTTGGGAGGCATTTGAAGGGAATGAATGAGGGGCAAGAGGAGGGGCAGCTCTGTCTTCAGAGAACATTCTTTTCTTCTTTGGGAGTGTTGGGTGGGAGCTCTGGGGTTGGCCATCTGGGGTCAAATCCAGGCCCTGCCTCATGCTGAGCAACCCTACTGTTCTGCGCCTCAGTTTCCCTATCTGTAATATGAGGGCACAAATGGGGCCCAGGCTCTGGGGCTGCTGGGGGATTATATGGGTTCTGATTCTGCCTGTGAGTGTCCCAGGTGGTTCACACACACACAGACTCCGGGTCGGGCCCACCTGCAGGGACTTACAGCGGGAGTCCTGCCCTCCTCCTTTGCCCAAGACTTCACTTATTGAGTGTCACCTTATTGACCCGTTATCGAGCTGCTGCTAAGTCCCTTAAGTCTCTCATAATCTGGTGTTCTCAGCCTTCTCCGCATGAGGAGCATCTCCGTAAGCTCCGGCCAGGGCACAGGCCCTCACTCTCGCTGCGTGGCCTCCTGGGGCCTCCAGGCTACAGGCAGGGTAGTGGGGGTGCGGTGGGGATCAGTGCCTGCCTGCTGGGCCCTGACCAAGAGGGACCTCAGCCGCCAGGCCAGGACTAGGATGAGGTGAGTGAGGCACCCGGGGCACAAATTGAAGGAGGCGCTCACACTCAGGCTGGTGCATGTGCCATGTCAGCCCCCGAGGGAGTGGCTGCTGACATTTGCAACCCTAGGCCCCCACTCACCTCAGCCTAGCCCTGGTCTGTCAGATGAACCCCTGATGTGGGGCTTGCAGTGTGACGGTGGCTCTCCACACCAGATGGGGCAGAGGCTGAGTGCAGGAGAGGGATTCAAGGATGGGGCCTGAGGAGAACTGGGGGTGGTGGTGGTGAGCACCAGACACATGACTTGGCTGAGGGGGTGGGGGTGGGGGTGGGGCGGCAGGAAGGCCCCTTGCAGTGCCTGTGGCCACCAGCAGGTTGCAGCACGGGCTGGCTTTGGAGGCTAGGAAGCAGATTGGGGACCCAAGTGGGCAGTGCCATCAGGGCGCCCTGTCAGGCCCCATCAGCCTCCTGTTTCTATGATTTGTCTGCAACTCCTTTCTGGAATGGTGTAGAAGAAGAGCCAGGACCCTGGCTCTGAGCCTGATAACCTCAGTCTCTGGGCGCTGACCTCTTCCTCTGTAAGACGAATGACAGTCGGCCCTCACAACAGACACTGGGAATAAAGTGAGATTGTGTAGGATCGTGCCCATCAGGGGTAACTGTTACGAAGACCAGATTCTGGCCACTGTCGGGCTGTGGATACCTGTGAGCTGAATGGCAGTCCTGCTGGCACGGGGAAGTCTGACCCGGCCCTCCCTGCATGAGTGATCCACTGTGTCGGGCCCGTGGCGTGAGCTCCATAAATCACACGTCATTATTATTTATTATTACTGTTATTATTATTGGCATTGTTATTACCCCGAGTCCTTTTATCTCTTGCTGCACCCCAGGAAGTAGAGCTGACTGCCCCCTCCTAAGCCATGCCTCCAGGCCTCCCAAGGAAATGTACTAAGGGCTGGGTGGATTGCCGATGGCCAGGGGGAACGCATCCTTCCTCCCCTGTTCAACCAGTAGCTAGAGGACAGGAGGCCCATCAGCCCCAACGGCTAGGACGTCTGCCATTGTCCCTCTCTACATTCTCCCAGGCCAGACCCCAGGGTGCAGCTGGGTATAGGAGAAGTTGAGGGGATTGGCTGGGCCTCACCCAGGAGACACTGGGGAAGCCCCGGCAAGTGGGCACATCGATCAGGAAGACAGGAGCAGGACTAGTGTGAGAGACTGGGAGACCTCCTCCTCCTTGACAGTGTCCTGTGAGGCCTGGGCGGCCCCAGGGGGGAGATGCTGGCCCCCGGCAACCACGTATCAGGAGAACAGAAGGACTGGTGGACAAGGCCATGGGTCCTCCCCCGCAATACCACACATGTACATGGACATGGGACCAGGATCCAGGCTGCCACGAAGCCTCAGAAGGGACCCAGTCCTAGCCCTCACCTAAGAAAGCTGGGCTGAATCTGGGGCACTTTCCCTGGGATGCCCATTTGTAAGAGGTCTGGGGACATGCCCAGCCTCCTGCCAGGCTAAAGGACTGGGAAGGTGGAGTCTTGGAGAACCTTGCCCACCCCCTCACCCCCCCACCCTGTGGGTGCAGACAGTGTTGTGCCAGGCTGTACCAAGTTCAAACCCAGGCCCTGATGTGCCCTGCCCCGGCTGTACATGGAGCCCTGGGCTGCTTTCCCCTCATGGCTCAGTCGCAAGGTCCTCACTGATGAAATGGGAGTGAGACAGCCCACTTTCCCCAGCCATGTTGGGCATTAGACATGATGCATGTTGGTCCCTAGCCAGAGCCACTCTGGGCCTCCGCGAGAACTTTCCTTTACATTCTGCAGGGGTCTCTGGTGTCTGCCTGCCGCCAGGCAACAGGATTACTGTATCCGCTTTGGCTGGAAGTTGACACTTCACTTCATTAAACAAGATGGCTTCCTCTGAAGGCACCCATCCACGTCCATCCTGACAGCACCCACTGCAAGCTGCTGTAGCTTCTGCCCCGAAGCCCTGGTTGCTATTCATGAATAGGGGTTTCGCTGATGGATGTGTGTGTATCCCGAAGGAGCATTTCCCAAGGGCCTCCGTTAGCAGCCAATTTCAGGAGCAGTAAGCACGGGCAGGTGACTGTCTCACTCTGTCTGCCTGGCTGAGGGCGGTGAGGGGCGTTCTGGTCAGCCTGCCAGGCCCACGGTCACAAGGACGTGTCAACCGGATCCTTTCACCCCGATATCTATTGATCCAATGTCTGTGGAAGACCTGGGGACTGGTGGGGAGTTCAGTTCTCCTCCAGGGCTGGGAAAGAGAGCTAGCAAGTAGAAGGTGGGGAGGAGGGAAGAGGAGGTATCTGTGAGGGGACAGGGATGAGGCAGTGGCCCTGTCACCCACAGAAGGTTGCCCTGTCCACCACCTAGCCATGTCCACCTGTGGGAAAGGGGCATGAGGGAGGCAGCCCGAGAGAATGGGGACGGGGTCCTCCTGGAGCCTCCACCCTGGCCCTAGTCCCTAGGCGCTAGCCTTACTCTGCAGGCCCCATTTTTTTAGGGTCCCTCAGACATTGGGTCTTCTGTAGCTTCCACATTCTTAGATTGAGGAGTTACCCAATAGGATGGGGGAACAGAGCCCACCCACCCCTTCTCTCACCCCATGGTCTTTAGGAATCCTTCTGTTAGTCTGCTGGGGGAGGGAGACCCCTCTGCAAGACCAAGCAGACTGACAGCCCAGCAGTCTGACCCCAATGTGGGCCTTTACTGAAGGCCCTGTCCCACAACCCCCGCTTCCAGCCCAGCCCTCCACCATGGGACTGGGATGCTCACTCCGTCTTTGTTTCCTATACTGGCCCGAAGCCTCAGCCCTTTAGGGGAAGATCTGCATGTCACTTAGAGTCCTGGTTTGTGGGATTTCCTGTGCTATAAATTGGGCAGCCCTGAGAGAACCAGGACAGTTGTTCACCTCAAATCCTTCTGAACCCTGTAGGTGGTTTCCACACAAATAACCTTAGCGCTTCCCACCTCCACCTATCCCCTGCACCCTTGTGCTCTGGGAAAGACCACATTATTTTGTTCCCTTTTCTTCCACACCCAGCTCCTATGGATCCTGAGGCACCCCACCTCCCCCTGGACCTTGGGGCTCAAGCCCTCTCCTTCCTCAGGCCCCAAAAGGTCCTGTCCACTTGGCTTTTCCACCCCGGGTGATGGCAGGCATTGTGACCCCATTCCACAGTTGAGACACGAGGCCCCAGAGCAGCCTGAACTCAGGGCCCGAGGCATTTCATCAGATAGATCAAGGAAAACCAGCTGGGCTGCCAGCTCATTGCTGGGATCCAAGTGACTGTTCCCAGGCCCCCCACAGCCCCTAACCCATCCTGTCCCTCCTGGGGTTTCACACCCCAAGTGTCACAGGTTCACACTCTCTTCGTGTAAACATCTTAATTACATCTTTAATGCTCTCACATGGAGGTGCCAAGTTCCATTACAGCATCTGTGCGTCCCAAATCACCCACAGCCCTCCAGTTGGTTCAAGTGCTAATGTATTTATAGCATCGAGAGGAGGGAATACATCCCATATCTTCCCCACACGGGTCTCCTAGGCCCTCCCCTCCTGACACGTGGTATTTGCCCGACAGAAGGTATGTGCTATCGCCCCCGTGTCCCCTTCCAACCAGCAGGGACAGCGACAGCGGGGAGGCTGGGCACGGGGGCAGGGGGCATGCTTCTCTGCATGCTCGTGTGTGCATGCACGTCCAGAGGAGAAGGCTGCCCAGCTCTCGGGGTCTGGCTTGGTCCCATGCCTTGTCCAGATGCCCCAGACTGGTAGAAGATTTCCTGAGGGGTGTTGGGTGGGTGGACAATGGGTGGGTGGGCTGTGCTATCAAAAACTAGGTCTGTTTCCCATGGGGCCATCCCCACACCCGTTTCAGGCAAAGTCACAATGTCCCTAGATAGCCCACAGCTTGGGACCACTGCCCTTAGACTGGCAGCCTCTCCTACAACCCTAGATCCCCAATATACACCAGGACAGGGAACTGTTTTCAGAAGCCAGTTACCTGGCTTGTAGAGCCCAGTGAAGAGATGTGGTGGGCAGCAGGACCTTTACCTTGGCTTCCCTCTCCTTTCAGCCCCTGAACACTGAAGGCAGAGAGAGTGGCCTATCCTGGTGCCCCCGCACACGTCAAGGGGTGGGGTGGACTTGGAGGGTGGAGCCCATGCAGAGGGTCTCCATCCTAGTCTGTGCCGGGACAGGGACATACGCCTGCACGTGAACACATTCATGCGCCTGCCTGGGGCCCTCCACACTATTCCCCCACCTCCTTCCCCTTTCCCAGCCAGTAGCTGGCTGCCAGGGAGGGTGGCTGGGAGGCCTCGTGGACCCTCCAAAATACAGATGGGCCCTGGGTAGGAGCAGCCCTCTTCCTGGCATCCTTGCCCACCAGGCAGTTCTAGTCTATCCCTGGGCTTCTCCCAGGGTGCCACCACATCCTGTCCCCAAGACCTGGTTGATTGCCCCTCCCTACTCCAGAGGAGGCTGCAGATTCCAAAGACAGGTCTCTCCCTGACAAAGGGGAACCCCTCCCTACTCTCCTCCCCTGCCCCCTCCCATCCCATGTCTCCCCCCTACTTCCTCCACATTAGCGGAGCAGACCGTGATGTGACGGGTCTGGGCAGGACACAAGGAAGCCAGCAGCGGCTCTCAACTTTCCTGATATGAAGGATGCCCTCTATGCAGGGCCCTCAGATCAGGAGACCTCAGTAGCCAGATGTCTAGCCTGGCCAGGGCCCTCTCTTAGAGCCTGGAGAGTCAGCAGGTGGGTCCTTGGAACAGCTGGGCCTCAGCAAGGCAGGTCTCGAGAGTGGGTCTTAACAATCAAGCTCAAGGGGCACGATGGCAGATGTCTTCATCAGAGGTCCGGGCCGGTCCTCGGGCCACTCACGCATGGATGGCATTGGCTACGTCAGTGAACACCAGCCGGCTGGGCCTCTGCAGTGGGCCCTGAGAGGGGAGCGTGGTCTGCAGAGAGACAGTCAAGGGCATCAGGGACCTCGACCAAGGCCACGTACTCTCTGGCCCAGTCACTTCCACCCGTGCTTCCTGGTTTGCCTGTTTGCGCTTGGCAGCCGCTATGCCTTCTGCTTGGAATGCCCCCCTTGCAAGTTCAGCCTGGAACTACCATCTGGCTCTGATGACCCCTCCCCGCCCCCAGCCATCACCAGCTTGCCAGCACGCGCTTACCCTGTGCGCCTAGAGGCTGCATGAACGATGCAGGCACTCCTCTCTCCCAGCAGAAGGGGGCTCACCTCTGCACCCCCCAGCCCTAGCACTGGGGCTGGACCAAGGGAAGCGCCCAGGAAACAACTGTCAAATTGTCAGTCGTCCCATGGGCTGGGTGGACCAAGGTTTTCAGCCTGATTTCCCAAATACCCCAAGTGGGGAATGTGTCCTGGTCAGTTGCCACAGAACTGGTGGCACTCTCCCAGTGTGGACTCTTCTGGAGTCCGGTCTCCTAATTCTGCCTCTGGGAGGGCCAGATGCCCCCAGCAACCTGTGGGGCCAAGGCAAGGAGAAATGCAAAGGGGTTTCATGGGTCAGGGAGAGACCAGGCCTCCTCATGGTGCTCTGGCCCTTGGGGATTTGGGGGGCTGGTGGCAATCAGCCAGCGGCTCTGGCCCGGTGACCACACAGGTACCCAACCCTTTGGATGTAAGAGGCAAGTTTGGCTAGCGTCGCCATCCGCCCAGGGTCTGTCAGTTACTAGGACCCATTAGTCTACTCAGAGGTGCCACTCTTCCAGAATCTGACCCCCACCACAACCCGCTCAGGAAACATGGGCCCTCAGGGGGGCAAAGGCACCAGGCTCTTAGCCCCCAACAATCTCTCCCATCAGCCCTCTCCTGCTTTCCTAGCCAAGCCATGGGGGCACACAGGGCAAGAATTAGAATTTTCACTTGCAGATGAGAAAGCAGGGGCTCAGAGAGGCCAAGGGGGCTGCCAAGATCACGAGGCTAGCAGGGGCAAAGCCCGGCTGGATCCCAGGGCTGCCCTGGCCTTGTGCAGTCAGTTTGTGGGTGGCCATGGAGAAATTCTACCAGTTTCTAAACCTATGTACCTGAGAGCTGCCACCCAACCACATGGCGAGTGCTGGAAAGCTGCATGAGAAAGGAGGGAGGGTGGGGGTGGTAGAGTCCTGAGCAGGCTGCTGGGGGAGCCCGTTAGTGCCCACCTTGCCCTGCGCGGCCTGCGCAGAGGCAGCAGCCTGCATGGAGGCGGCGTCGCGCCCGTGTTCCAGCAGCTCCTGCTCCAGCTCATCTTGCTCCTCTGTAGGGTCGAAGCTGTACATGGGCATGAGCTGGTGGCGGAGCTTCTCCAGCCTGCGGGTGGGGGCAGAGGCTGCTGGGGGCACGGCAGGCCCTTCCCCTCCCGCCAGCCCTCCAGGCCCTGCTCACTGAGCGCCTGAGTCCTAGCACACAGCTATGCTGGGGGTGGGGGTGGGGGGCTCAGATTTCCCCCGGGATTAAATGAAAGACATTTTTTGTACTTGTATACCACCTCCACCCTTCAGATGGATAGTTACCCACTCCCGGGACCAGATGGGGCCATGGCCCACACAGGCATCATCTGTGGGGTCCATGGGGACTGCCTAGGCCAGGCCCTTGTGTGATCCACAGCCTCTGGGGGCCGGGCAGGGGCAGGGAGTCAGTGACCTGGAGCTTGGGGCAGTGGGGCAAAAGTGGCTCAGCACTCCCCGAGGGCAAGCCGTCAACCCCAGCCTTCAGTGGGCAGAAGAGGAACCGGCTCTCTGACAACGGAGAGGGGCCCCGACGGTGCTGGGACTCTCTTTTCCCACCCACGGCCCCTGGAGTCCAGCCCAACACTGCCAACAGGCTGCAGTTTTGGGTGGCAACTGGGGAGTTACCTTTTCTTCTTCCTAATGTACAAAACCTGCAAGAGAAGGAGCAGTGTCAGATGGCTGGGCAAGGAGTCCCTGATTAACCAGCAGTTCCTTGGGACAAGGGACAAGCTGAGGCTGATGAACAGGAGAACTGTGGGTCCCCAAGACCTCTGGGATTCCCTCCCAGGGACACACACATCCTGCATTTGTGCCTCCTTTTGATGTGTATCAGATGCTGACGGTGCCCGGGCTGCGAAGTGGGGAGCAGGCCTGCGTTATCTCCACCAATACAGACTGCAGCTCCGGCCACTCAGCACCTGCCTTGGACTCTTCAAGGGGGAGGGGAAGATTTCAGCGGCCCCCTTCCTCTCAACACCCCCCAGGCCCAGAGCCTTGTATGGGAAAAGAGAACAGGGGACAGGTAGTGGCCAGACTCTGCAGGGCAGTGCTCGAGGCAAGACCCTGGGCTGGGCTTCTGGGGTTTCCATGGGAGGCTGATAGCCTTCAGTGGACGGGGGCTGGGGAGGAGAGCCCGAGTCCCCGGACAGCAGCCCAAACTAAATGGCAGAACCCACATGCTGGAGGAAGGAGGAAGGCCCCTGGGTCCTAACCTCCATTGTACAGACCTGAAGATAAAGGCTTAGGCAGCCTGAGGAAACATACAAGACCCACGCACTCTGGGCTGGAGCAGGACGTCCCTGTACAAAGCACTGAGAGATGGGGGAAGAAGGGGCTGACCCCTCTCTGGTTTGGGCAAGAAGGCCCTCTACCCTGGCCCTCTGAACGTTCCTCCAGAATGAAGCATCATGGAGTCCTCCCAAGTTCCTGGGACATAATCTCTGGCCTAGAGTTGCAAGGGCAGATTCCAGACCCCACTTTTTCCCTGAGGTAAGGCTGTTTGGGTTTGCTTCGCTGCCACATGGGTGGCATGGGGAAACACTGGCGCTCCGCCTCGCCCCCGCCCCAGGAGGCCGCTCGCTCTGTGGGCTGCATCCTGGCCCTGCTCGCTGGCCAGCACTTGTTCTCTGGCGGCGATCCGGAGCCTACAGGGCCCATATGGCAACCTTGGTTGGACAGCAGCTCCAGCCAGGTCACGGATGGACCATCCACAGCTCTATTTGCCAGAACAATGCGGTCCTGAGCCTAAGGCTGGTCATCAGAGCCTGTGAGGGGCGGTGGCCAGGATGCCACCATTGTCAGGCCCCCTGGGGGACCTCAGGTGCACCTCCCCCCTTCCTTGTGTGAGCCAGCACCATCTCCAGCAGTCCCTCAGTGACATTTTGAGTGTCCGTGTAGCAGATTAGGGGGAGGGCCCATATCTGCAGGGACAGACACCAGATCTGGAAACGCCATATCCCCTATCAGGGAACACCTTCAGTCTTCACCCCAGCTCACCTCCGTTCAGAGGTCTGCCCAAGTTTGCCCCTTCTTGTGGTACTGGGGCCAGGCCTCCACTTTGGGGTCTCAGCTCTAATGTTGCCTCCTCAGTTTGTCCCTGACCACCTAGCCTAGAAAGTCCTCCTGCCCAATTCCCCAACTCAGTCCCTCCGGGCTTCCCTTGGCATCATTGGCTTTATTGGTCTCCTGTTCCCTGTAAGAACCGCCGGGCAGGCCTTAGTCTCCTTAGTCCCTGGGGACCTGAAGGCTCGGTCCAGGGCAGGGGCTTAGGAAATACCTGGCAAGTGAACGAAGGCCGCCAGCAGCCTGCCATGCCCAGAGCAGCCTGCCCGCACTGTGGCCTGTGATCTATTCCGATCGCCTTCTAGCCTCTACTCCTACTCACCCCTCCCCGCACTTGCCTCACTGTCCTGCCTGCTGTGCCCAGAAACTCCTGTCTGCCTCCAAACTTCGCCCATCAGGACCCTCCACCTGGAACGCCCTCCTCCCCAACTCCTCTGTGGCCCTCATGGCCCAGCTCAAGATGCCATGTATCCTCAGAACCCTCTCTGGTTCTTCCGGTTGGAGGCAGCCCCTCTGGTCTCCAGTGGACACATCCCTGGAGAAGGGGAAGACTGTGCTATCATTAACAGACAATTGTCTTCTGATTAGAGTGCCCCCCCCCAACTGGTCAGCCCCAGCCTACCAGCTCTTACCATGGCCACAGCCAGGCCAATCACCGTGATGATCCCAAAGGACAGAAGCATTGTGCCCACACCAGCTGTGCTACCAGTCACATCAGGGATTCTGGTGTCATTAAAGTTGGTGGCTTCTGTGCTGAGGGTGGTGGTCTCAGAGGCTCGCCCCTCTGTGGCAGGCTCCAGGTCGGGCTCAGAGGTGGGTGGGCGGCTGCTGAGCCAGCCCCTGGCAGGCAGGATCCTGGAGTCCATGCCAATGCTGAGAGGGCCCTGGCTGAGAGACTGCCTGTGGTCAGTCGACCTGCCAACTCGCTCCTGACATGGGTAGTATCCCAGCCTGTGGCCCCTGCTATACTTCCAGGTTGCCACCTCCGAGGAGAAAGGGAGCTCCCCGGCCCCCTGGGTGCTGGAAGAGAAAGAATGAAAAACATGAGGCTTAGGACAGGACTCAATGGTGAGATCAAGTACCCCTAAGTTCTGAAGGTACTGGGGAAATAAAAGTTTGAGGGCAAGGGCAAGTTCAGGGGACATTAGGACATGTGCTTTACTCAAGTACAGTTCCCGTGTAGATTTAAGAAGGTGAAAATGCCCCTTCTTTGAGGGTATGATAACATAGTGATCATACTTGGAAGATATGAAAGGTAGTAGGGAGGTTTGAAAGAAAAAGTCTCTCCCCTACATAATACCCACCCTTCCGCCCCCCTACTCCCCACATTTCCCACCCCCTCACTCCCTGCCCCCCATATCCCTCACCTCCTGCTTGGGGAGAAAAAAAAACACCGCAGCGTTTTCCTTTCCTGGAGGGAAACACCTGCCCAAGAGTCAGATGACCCTAGGCACGTCACTCCACCTCCCTGGGTCTCAGTTCCTCTGAGTCTAAGATCAAGATTAAAAACAAACAAACAAACAGACAAACAATACCCCACCTCCCTCACAGCCTCACAGGGTTATAAGGTCATTGAAATGTCAGAATGAACTGGTCCCTAGAAAAGACTTAGCTCAGCGTAACCCCTACCCACAGTAAGCACCCAGTATATCGACTTTCCCCCCCTTGGCCAACACACTTGGGAAAGGGGGAGCCACAGGAGCCCCTTGACCTAGCACGCTGTGTGATCCAGGCTATGTTTGCAGGGGATGGGGGCCGGGGAGTGGATGACAGGTGCAGAGAGACCAGAAGACAGGAAGGGGAGAGAGCCTAAAGTCAGGTCCCCTGACAGGGCTTCTCTGCAGGCTTTTAGGGTCACTGGACCCCCATAGGGGAGCTAGGGGCTGCCAGGGACAAGGAAAAACAAGGTGAGCAGGGAGCATGGAGCTCCCACTCTGAGGTGCTTCTCTTCTCCCCCCCTCCTCTCTTGGGAACAGAGAGTAAGACGTGTGGAGACCAGGGTGTGGCTTACCTCTTCCCAGGCCAGAGGCTCTGGGTAGGGCAAGGTGGGAAGGGGTCGCAGCCACGCTGCAGAAGGGTGGGCCTAGGGAGGGGGGGTACACAGCTCATGGCTGCACACATACATCCCTGTGCTAGCTCATGGGTGTATGTGGGGTGCCGTCCTGTGCAGGTGCATGGGTGTGCGGGAGGTGTGTACACACTTATGATGGCTCCTCAGGAAGGGGCAAGGTTGGCAGAGGGATATGGGGGCTCATCCCTCTCTGCCCTCTCTCTCTCCAGCTAGGCTGAACGCGTCAGCAATTCCAGGTTCTTTCTTGGCTCTGCCTCTGACCCCAGACATGACCTTGGGCCAGACCCTTAACTCTTGCTCTGGGCTCTGTTTACTCCTCGGTCCAAAACAGAGAAAAGGCCCTGCTCATCACTGTCTGGTACTGCCCGAGGGTCCAAAGGGCAAGAGAAGGAAACGGCTGAGATGGGTTGGCACCGCGACCTCCGAGAACCCGCATACCGTTCTCTACCAGGTTCCTCAGTCCTCCCTGCTCCAATCCCCATCCCCGCCTCTGCGACTCGGTGATTCCTCCATTCTTGCACAGAAGCTGCGACCTCAGCACTTACTTAATCCTCTCTGGGGCGCCGAGCTCAGCCGGAGAGGCTAGGGGTGGTGGCGATCGGCAGACGGCCAGGGCGGGGGGCAGCGGGTCCGAGCCCAGGTCCGCCCTCCCAGTGCGCCCGGAGCCGCGGGCTGGGCCCGCTACAGCGCACCGCCCGCAGCCGCGAGAGCCGGCTCAGCCAGCCGGGGCCGGGACAGGCAGGGCCTGGACCCACCGCGGGGGTGGGGCCGAGGCGAGTAGCCCCGCGGGTCCCCCGCGCTCCAGCGCCTCGCCTCCCTGCCGGCTCCTCGCCCCCGGCTCCCCATTGGCTGTCAGGCCCAAAGCCTGCCTGGCACTGGCCCGCTCGCCTGTCGCTGGATCTGGCTCCGCCCCCAGCAGGAGCCGGACACAGGGTCTCGGTTCGTGGATACTACCCCTCATTACCCGTGGTCTACGCCGAAGTCGGGTGCAGGTCCGTGGGTGGCCAAGCCCTTCCTTTACCAGAACTCGGGCGGAGTTCCACCTCCGCCGAGATAGATTCGTGCTCCCCAAACGGAGGCGGACGCGGGAGGCTCCGGGAGAGCATTGGACTGTGAGTCCTTGGACCTGCGTTAACTGTGGCTCGCCCCTTTACTGCTTTGTGACCTAGAGCGAGATGTTTCCCTTCCCTGGAGCTCGGCTTCCTGCTCAGATGGGCTCTACTGAGAGGGTTCTTGGTGAACTACACCCAACCTGGGCTAGAAATGGGGTAGCTCAGTCCAGAGAAGTTGGGAGCTGTTGGTATTATTATTGGAGAGGTATTATTATTGGGCAGTCTGACACAGGCAGCAAGGCTACATATACCCCTCACAATAGCCTCCATCTACGGCGCGATCATCTCAGGGGAGGGGCCTTCAGATACCTTGTAATCCTTGGGGCGCGATCATCTCAGGGGAGGGGCCTTCAGATACCTTGTAATCCTTGGGTTCTCAAAGGAACTTACGGGGATCACCCCGAGAAGCTTTTGTTACAAATGCAGATCCCCGAGGCTCCCCCCCCCCCCCCCCCCCCCCCGGTCTGGGACCGAGTCCGGGGAAACTGCAGGTTTATTAGTTAACAGTGATCTAGTTAACAATAGATTCTGGTGGGGGAGGGCGTCGGCAGGCCACACTTTGAGGGACATTGCCATGAATTTTGTATTAGGAGCAACTGAGGCCCACAGAGTGAGCTGGCAACAGTCACGATTCGAACACAGGTCTCCTGTGTCCGGTTTCGAGTCCCCTGCTCCAAACCCTAAAATCCGGGAACAAAAGGGTCAAGAGCGGCCCCGGGGTCCAGTAGCCACCTGGCCCCCAGCGCGACTCGGGCCACTTCCTCGGCCAAGTTCTGGACACCGGATCCCACCCCAAATTGCTACCCGCCCCCAACACTGGAATCCGTCCACGTGCTGCTTGGTCTGCCCTGAGGCTACGCTCGACCACGCCCCTGGATCTCGCGCCCCAATTCCAAACCCGGAGCTGGCTGGCGACACGCCCCCGCTCGGACCGACAACACACCGCCGGCGGCCGGGTACCCAAAAGCCAGCTCCGCGTAGTCCTCGCGGGCTGGAGCCATGTCCCTTCCGTGACCTTCAGGAAGAATCGAGGGCCCTGGCCCCGAGGGAGCAACCTCCCACACATCCACGCACTCTCCCACCCGTGGGGCTGCGGGCGTAACCCGCGTGGCTTTCACAGCCTACCCAGCAGTCCGCTGGAACCCAGGAGCCCTAGGAACCCTGGAGCTGGGGGCGTTGCTGGATCCGCCCGAGCCCTTTCTCAGACGCGCCGACCCCGGAAGCAGGGCGTCCGAGGGAGCGCACCGCGGGTCATGCACATCCGGGAGCCGAGCCCCGGCAGTTTCTGCCGCCAGGAGGGCGGGCTGGGTAACTCTTCAGGCAGGTATGCGCTAGAAATGGGAACCGGGACGGGGGCCCCTGGACTGCAGTACCTTCGAGACCCCCCCACCTCGCGTTATGTAGATGAAGAAACAGGCTCGGGGAGAGGCGACCTCGCCTGGGTCATTAACGATGCCTTGCAGAGCTGACAGGGAAGCGGCATCCCTGACTTCGGGTCTCGGCTCTTCCTGGGGCAACGCTCAAGTGGATAGAGCCGCCTCTGGAGTCCGGAGGACCTGGGGTTGTGTCCTGCCTGGGACAGTTCTAGCTAGGTGATCTTAGGCAAGTCGCTTTCCCTCTTGGAGCCTCCTTTCCCTCCCAGCTTGTTTTTGAAGATGTGACACGTAGCAGGTGCTCAGTACATGCTAGTTTGGACCTTGGTCCGTGCTAAGGGAAAGGGAGCCACTGATTTTAAACCTTCTGGTAAACCTTGTTTGTGACATCTTAAATATAAAGTTAACAAAAATTGTCCATTTTTTTTAACCTGGCAATTTATGCTGATGTTTAGGATTATGGGTCAAATGGGGGTGGGGACGGAGAGTTTTAGCATACATATCAGTCACAATACAAGCAAAATGTCAAAAGCAAAGCCCCCCAAGCAAAGGCAGCTTCCTCTGTCTTGTAATATTAGTTAAGAGCATGTAACACTGAGTCCCTTCTATGTGTTGAGCTGGCTCTCAGGCCCTTGGTATTCATTGTCTAATGTACTGCTTGCTATGGAGTTGGTGTTATTTTCCCCATTTCATGGAGGAGGACACTGGAACTTAGAAATGATGATTTTCCCAAGGTCACACACACTAGGGGGAACAGATCTGTTCAACCCTCAAGCCTGGGTCCGGACGCATCGCCAGGGACTGAGCTCTGGCTTCAGCCCACTTCAGCTAAAAACGTGAAGAAAACATAACTGGTCAAGACAAGAAGAATCAAATAGGTGGGTGAAGGTCTAATGGAGTTAAGGAGGTAGCCGAGCAAGAGCATGCCCTTTCTTAGGCAGCAGGTCAGAGGGGAGTGGGTCACATAAGGCTCAGCTGTTCTTCTGGTTCTCCTTCCTCTCCCAGGGTGGCAGTCACATCTGGGCCAAAGCCACCTTGAGGAGTCAGAGCCCGTGACCATCTCCACCTGGTTGGAGCCAGTGATCATCTTCAGCAGCTGATATCACAAGGAAGATTTAGGGACCTGGGAGCGCTCAGGAGAGTCTTTCCCGGAGACATGGAGCTTGGGGGCCGAATGCTCTGGGCCCTCCTGTCTGGCCCCGGGAGGAGGGGAGGCACCAGGGGCTGGGCCTTCAGCTCATGGCAACCCCATCTGCCTCTGGCTGGGTCATTGAATGCCACAGAGCTGGTCAGCCACTGGACTGCAGTCTTTGAGAAGAGGGGCATCCCTGAGGCCCAGGCATCCAGTGAGTACATCGTGGCTCATGTCCTTGGAGCCAAAACAGTTAAGTGCAGAGTTGTCAAGAGGGCAGAAGAGGGGGGAGGGAGGACCCTGGGGAAGAACATCTGGGCTTTTCTGCCCCACTGAGAGTGCTGAGAGTGATGGGAATTTTCTGAAGGAATGTCTTAGGTAGATACTTATTCATTCATCTAATGAACTATTACAGTGTGTGTCAGACAGTAGGGGTCCAGGGATGACCAAGGTGGCCAGTGTTGGGCCCATAGGCATTGTCCACATAAACCTGGGTCAGGCCCCTAGATTGGGGAGCCAGCTGCTCACATTCTCTGTGGGGCAGTTTCAGAGCCTGAGACCAGTACTTTGGACCCAGCCCCTGACCTCTTGGCAGCTACAATGCATCCAGGAGCTGAGTAGCCGCCGATTGCAAAGGTGAGCACCCATGGACCAGACCTGAGGGCTCTGTGTGGGGAACAGGTGTCTGGTTTCCCCCAGCCCGACTAATTCATGGTCAGGAAGGAGGAAAGTATCCAACGACTGGGGAGGTGTTGATATGAGGTATCGATGAGAGGGGGATCACGCGAGTAGAAAGGAAGAAGGGAGGGAGGGAAGGCCTTGGCTTGGCGCAGAGTCCTGGGGCACAGGAGGCATGACCCTACCTGACATTTTTGGTATCCCACAAGTGGTATCTCTCAACCCAGTCATGGTCCTCTTGGTCCAGGCTCTGGCACTGATCACCCAGCTGCCCCCTCTGCAGGATGCCTGTGCAGTACATCCTTGGCGAGTGGGACTTTCAAGGACTCAGTCTGAAGATGGCCCCCCCAGTGTTCATCCCTCGCCCGGAAACAGAGGTAGGTGTGCCACTAGGACAGGGCAGGATGGAGTTAAGGGTGGTGTTTAGGGCACCTGTCTTGCCCCGGACTTCCTCCAGGGGGTGCTGGGACCCCATGATTGTGGTTCTCAGAGGCCTTGCTCTTCCCTACTGGTGTCTCCTGGTTGGCTGGGTAGGTGGGGCTAAGAGTGCAGGGGTCTCCTGCTGGCCTCCTTGACTGTCCTCACATCTCAGGCCACTGCCCCAGTACGCAGGCCTGGCCTACCCAATCCATGGGGGGAAAATGCCCTCCTCCTCCTCAGGAGGCATGGGTGAAGTGGATAGGGTTCCAGCTGGACACCCTGAGGCCTGGTGCAGCTGTGTGACCTCAGGTAGGTCACTGTCCTCTCTGGGCCCAGATGATAAGAGGGTTGGGCCTTCAGACTAGGGAGGCTGTGGAAGGAATCTGTGACTTGGCGGTCCTCTTAGATCTACTGTCTGGTCAGGTAATCCCCTCCTGTCCCTCAAATTACTAGGACTAGGGATTGTGTGGCCCCAGCATGCTGTCCCTGGGTGAGGCACCCTTATTCTGGGAGAGATGCTTTCTGTGGCCCTTCATGGGCTTCCCCTTGACCTTGTAAGGAGTGACAGAGAGCAGAGCAGGTGAATGGAGCTGTGTGTGGGCTGATGGGCGAGCTAGAGGGCACCAGGTTCTGAGAAGGGGTGTTTCTCGAAAGGTACCCAGGCATACAACCATTCCTGGGAAAGATCAGCCTTCATTCACCTGCCCAAAAAGGGACCCAGAACCCCTCCTCACTTTCCTAGCCTCTCTCCCCTAGTCGAGAAACCCTCTGACCCCATGCACTTCCACATCATGTGGTTGAGAAGCCAGGTCCTTGCCTTACAGCCCAGTGTTGGGAGGGACAGTAGGGAATCTGAGAACTTCCTGAAGTCACAGGGCTGCCAAGGGGAGGAGAATGGGGGCAGCGTTCGGACTTCCTGACTCTGGGTCAGGGCCCCAAACCTCCCTTGGGGCTACCCCATCTGGGATTGGACGAGCTGGGATGGGGTGCAGAGATCCAGAGCAGGATGTGGCCTGCCACCTGTAGCCTCTTGGGAGGCTACTCTGTGTCTTCCCCAAGCCTGTGACCTCTGGCTGGGAGGTCACTCACTGTCTCCTGAGGCTGTCAAGGGTCAGGGCATGGGAGGGAAGCAACCATGATGACCTTTGAATCCCCTCAGAGCTGACTCGGTACCAGCCATGCACTCCAGGGTTCTGAATGTCGGATGTGGACTTCCGGCTCCCATGTGGGGCCTCCCCCGCCATTCCTGTGTGGGTCTGGGCCAGGAGAGCAGCTCTGCTGCAAGGGGGAGGGGGAGGGAAGACAGAGGGGGAGGCTGTGGTTGGGAGGCCATGTCCTCACTTCACTGTACAGAGATTTCTGAGAACTTGCCAGGTTTGCCCCAATGTGAAGCCGCACTGTGGGGTGCTTTACCAAGAACTTGAGAGGACGTGGCCTGTGGCAGGGAGTAGGGAGAATGGGGGCAGGGAAGAGATCATGGTGCCTGTGTTCTTTCCATCCACTGAAGGGCAGTTTCTGATGACGGGGGCAGAAGTCAGAAATGCGAAGCTGTAGGTGGCACGTGGCCCGATGAGTTGGGCTTTCCCTGTGGGTGGGAAGGTGGCTCAGTCCTCAGCCTGGCAGTGTGTACAGTGGGAAACCCAAGGCTGGCAGTGTGAACCATTCCTATCCAGCCTGGCAAGGTGAGGCTCTGTGGGGTGTAGGAGGCTCAATGCCTTGTCTGTGATTGGCTTGAGGGAGGCCATGCCACCCTCCTCGGGCTGCCCACCCAGAGCATCCTAATGGAGGGTGCTCACAGCACTCGGGTCCTGCTGAGGCCTGGGCCGACCTTTTGAGGGGGTATAGGGTCCTGCTGAGACAGCGGCTCCAGCAGAGCCAAAAGCTCCCTGTTCCCCACATTCCCTCCTATCCCCATCCCATCATGGTTTTGGATTCTTCCCTTATTCATCTGGAGGAGGTGCCCTGGGTCTGTGACCACTTGGCTTTCAGCCTTCCCTAAAGAGCCACCAATTTCAGACTGATGGAGGCTGGAGGCTCTTCACTTGGTGAAGAGGAGAGTTTTTGGACTTTTGTAGGTGGTCTCTACCCTTAGACCCCAGGTGGTCCCATAGCCAGGATGATCCTCTGGAGTGTAACAGAGGGTACTGGGGGCAGTGGGGGCCCAGTCTCTCAGCTTCACACGCTGCCCAGGGTGGCTGTTCATATATGTGGTGTGTGTCTCCCAGGTCAAGGGTGTCTTTGTGAGGAGGCTGGCCAAGAGGTCATTCTCCAACCAGAGTAGGTCTGTCTGTGGCCAGGAAACCAGGAGATGCTCACAGCCCTGACAAGTCTCAGCTCTCCTACCAGCCGCTCATACGTGGCCTCAGCACTGAGACCACAGTCTCCACCACAGCCCTAGGCTGCTGGCGCTATGTCAGTCCCAACACTGAGGGCCCAAATTGCTGCAAGCACCCTTAAAATCTCCATTAGTGCCTGGTACAGGGCTGGTGGGAACAGGTGGGGGGAATAGAAAGGGTTGGACCCACTGGCCAAGTTCTACCTGCCTTGGACTTGCTACCCTGCGGACAGGTGAGCTCTCTGCTCTGGGGATTGGGGGGCCTGGAAGGATGAAATGCCTTTTGGGACTCAGCACTGAGGAGCTTAAGTGAAGAATGGGTCTGAGCGATCTGGAGCCACTGAGCCTGACTGTTGATGTTGGAGATTTGGGGGGACCTGGTGAGGGGTCTGAGACTCAGGGTGGCTTCCCACAAGAGCTTGCCAGGCCCTTGGGAAGTAGCCAAGAGGCCCCCTGAGGGTCAGACCTTGCCTCTGGGACACACTGTGATGGGTTGGATCCCCGGTCTTCCCATCATGGAGCCTTCAGTCTGGTGGGAGAGGCAAACCGCATCCTAGACTTGAGACTCAATGGTGAGGAAAGCCATGAGAGACAGCCTGGCAGGGAGTAAGGAAGCCTTTCTGGAGGAGGTGGACCTCTTTATAGATGAGGGAAGCACCCACTTGCTGATCCCTCTGCCCATTCCCTGAGCCAGCCCTGCCTGGGATCCTGGAGTCCCAAGTAGAGAGACCTCTCCTAAGGGCTGCCTTTGAGAACGAAGCACACTGCCCTTCCCCGGCTCCATGCCTGGCTACTTGGGCCCTCACTCCACTGCTCATTAGAAACAGTTGGCTTCTGGGCGGCAGCAGCCCTCCACCCTCACCTCTACCCTCTGTTGGCTTCCATGCACAGTCTCTGCAGGTGGCAGATGGTGGACAAGACTTGAAAGCCTGTTGTTTCCAAAGTGACACTGTCTAGAAGTGTCCCCCGGCCCCCAAGACAGGTGTGGTGCAGTCAGGCATCCCCTGTCACATCATGCCCACTTACCCTGTGCCCTGTGTATACCATAGTCCCTTCAGATATGGGGCTCAGGCAGGACTGTCTTCTCCCTACTGTGCCCCACCCCCATGAAGGGAATTCCATGTCCTTTTGGCCTGGAAACCTCCCTGGGAGCGTCCTAAGTTCAGCTCTGTGAAGAAGCTGGGGACACTCCGGCTCCTGATAATTAGCAATCGTGAGCTGTAAGTTGGGCTCCAGGAGGGAACTTGGCTTCCTCAATGGCTGGTTGTGAGGATACAACAGATTAATGGAGGGAAAGCTCCATTAAGCAGGGCCAGTCACAGAGGAAGTGGCCAGGGACCATCAGGTATGGTTCTTAGCATTGCCATGAGCACAAGATGGGAGGCTGTCTGTAAAGGGCCTCGCTGGGGTTTATTGAACACTTACCATACACTGGGAATGGGATCTGTGTTTCATGAGTGTGGTTCTGTTTAATCCCCCTGCCACCCGGTGAGGTTGGTTATCCTCAGTTGCTCAGTTTTACAGATGGGGAATCTGAGGCATGGAGAGGCAGAGTGACCTGCCCACAGCCTGACATGAATATCAGTCTGGCTTTAGCCACCCCTGCTACCTTCACACAGGGCCTAACCGTGCTTGGGCCTCTGTACCAAGACCCCCAGGGGGGCCAGGTTGGCACTGACTCTGATTCGGACCCCTCTGCCTCACAGGAGCTGGTTGAATGGGTGCTGGAGGAGGTGGCCCAGAGTCCCTGTACAGTGGGAGCCCAAGGTGGCCCCCTCATCCTGGAGGTGGGCTGCGGATCGGGAGCCATCGCCCTCAGCCTGCTGAGTCAGCTTCCCCAGGTGAGCCCCCTCTGCATCCCTGTGCCCCACCCTGAGTAGACTGGGACTGCCACTCACTGTCCCTCCCACTGATCCTCCCCCACCCATCTCTGCTAGAAGCACTTGATGGGAGGTGGCCAGATGTGGGAGGACAGGGCTGCCTCCAGCCCATCATGGTCACAGCCCCCATCCCCTTTTGTCTGGCCAGACCCTGGCTACAAAGAGGGGACAGCTGTTGGGTATTTCCCTCCTCTCTGGTACGGGGATAGAGGGGAGCTCTGGTCTCCAGGCCTGGCTTCTCTGGGCACCCTGCCTCCTATGTACCCTTTGTTTGTTCTTGGGGGCAGAGCCGAGTCATTGCCGTGGATAAAGGAGAAGCTGCCATCTGCCTGACCCAGGAGAATGCTCAAAGGTAGGTGGACAGGGGTAAAAAGGGCCAGGATTGGGGAAGTCCAGCTTTGGGGCCTCTTCTCAATCCCTATTTGGATATCTTACTAACTGATGTTTGCTTTCCACTCCTAAGAAAGGGGAGGTGGGGCGGAGCGGCCTGGCATGGACCCCACAGGGTTATGAAGGACGATGGGCACCAGAGATCTGTCAGTCCAAGAAGGGTTTATTCTCATAGTCCTGGTAGCCATGGGTAGGAGTCTTCCCTGTGCTCACCTCACTTCCCATCTCTCCAGGCTTCGGTTGCTGGACAGAATTCGGATCGTCCCCCTCGATGTGACCTTAGGTATCTTCCCTACTGGTCTTCCCTGGGGGAGTGGATCCTGGGCACTGGTGCTGCTCGGTGGATGGGCACTCTGCAGAAATGGAAGGAGGGCTTCCCCACCATTCATTTATACATGCCCGTGCACGCGTGCACACACACACGTACACATACGGGGTATCTCAGACCAATCCTTGCTGAGGACAGGCAAGTCCCTGTTGCCTTGTGGGCCGACCTGACCCATGCAGGGACCGGCCACAGGGTCTTTCTTACTTTCTGAACCCCCCCCCCATAACTAATGAGTTTTTAACTAGGGCTTGCTTGTTGTTGAGAGATAAGCAGAAGCTCAAGAGAAAGCTTTTAGGACCAAAATACTTTAATACTGCCTGCCCTGCCCCTGTGTCTGGCCCAGGCACGGTACATACAGCTCAGCCACACCTTTGCAGAGTGTCCTTGCGTTCTGGCTCTGGTTCTGGCTGCATTACGTATCCACAGGATCTTTGAGCCTCATACGTGCCATCCCTAGAGTGCGGTGCACCTGGTGTAGCACATGGCATCTGGATGGAACCAGGAAACAGTTGCCAGGAATTGACTGAAACCAGGCATGTCCTCCATACACTCAGTCCATATTGGCTAGGAGGCAGTGCATGGCAGGGCCAGTGGGGCTACAGAGGACAGAGGCTCTTGCTTTGCCCAAGCAATCAGAGAGGGCTTCCTGAAGGTGGCACTTGAGCTGAGTTTTGCTTATTGAGGAGGTTTTTGACAGGAAGAAGAGAGGGCAAGGATATTCTAGGTGAAGAGCTGCCATGTCAGAGTATACACGCTTCTGACCAGTCTGCTGGCTGGGGACCCTGGGCACTAATCTGCAAGCCTGGGTTATCAGGTCCAGAGATAGGCCCAGGGTGTGGCTTGGGGAGAGGGACTACCCAAGGGACCTGGTGGCAGGTAGAGCTACCACCCATTCTCTGCGTTGTGTTCCCTTTGACTGTAGAGGGGAGCTGGGCGCACCTCCTGCCCTGGGGCCCCATGGACCTGGTCGTCAGCAACCCTCCCTACATCTTCCACCAAGACATGGAGCAGCTGGCCCCTGAGATCCGCAGGTGCAGGGTGTGGTGGGAGGGAGGCCGGCGCTGAGAGGGCCTAGTAGGATGTGTCTGCCCTGGGGGACTACACCATTGGGAGGTACAGGGAGGGAGAAGGGACTGAAAGGGGCAGTGATGTTGAAAGAAAGGCTCATTCTGGAGCCCACAGACCTACTTGGTTCAGCTTCTGCCTTCCCACTGAAGACCACTGGATAATCACAGAACCTCTCTGAGCCTCATTTCTGACCTTTGAAAGGGTAGTGGTAGACCTTTGCAGGGCCACGGGGAGGACCTAGCAATGACTCATGTATCAGATGTGGTATAGAATACATAGAAGGTGCTCAGATGGGCACATCATTTTACAGAAGATTGAGGCCCAGAGAGGAAAGATGCCTGGTCCAAGGTCATGTGGGGGCTTAACAGGAAAGCGGGGACTAAGACCCTACTCCAGGTTTTGCACTGATCCATCCTGTTCTCAAACGATCTGAGAACCACAGGTAGCCCAGAAGTCCTTGGACAAGGCAGTGGTAATGTGGGTCAGGGTGCTGGCTCCCCTTTTCCAGGTTTTCAGGAGTGGTTTGGGCCAGCTCCAGGCCTCCCCAGACCAAGCATAGGAGCAGCCTTATTGTGGGGAGACCCTCATGCCCTGCTATCAGTCAGTGGGAGTCACTGAGCAGCCCAGCACTGCCTGGTGGGATGCTACCTGTAGGAGGTAAGAGAATCAGAGCTGCCATTTAGGGGCCCTCTCTTCTGAGTCCTCAGATTTTCTGAGGCTGAGAGTGTAAGTTCCACGGGGCCCCTTTGTGGAGGGCCCTGCTCTGCTCTTCCACACTTTTCAGAGGCTCTCACCTTCCTCTGTTTCCCCTTCAGCTATGAAGACCCACTAGCCCTGGATGGTGGGGAGGAGGGCATGGACATCATTACCCACATCTTGGCCCTGGCACCTTGGCTCCTGAAGGACTCTGGGTATGGATAGGGCAGGTCTCCTGGGTCTGTCCCAGTGTGTACTGGGCCTGCCCTAACAGTCATTCTTACCCCACCCCTCCCAGCCCAGGCAACGCAGAAGTACAGGTCCCAGCCCTGCCTGGTTGAGCTGACCCATTTCTCCCCCATGTAGGAGCATTTTCTTAGAAGTGGACCCAAGACACCCAGAGCTTGTTGGCAGCTGGCTTCAGAGCCAGCCTAACCTGTCCCTTGATCTCGTGGCTGTGCGCAGGGACTTCTGTGGGAGGTGAGCTCTACCCACCCCTACCCCCACCACCACACCGGTCTTTCTACCCAGGCTATCCACAGCCCTGGCTGTAGGGCTGTAGGGAGAGTGTACCGTTCCCACTCTCTGCGCATCCCCTGGGACCCAGGCAGTAAGTAACTGGCCTCTTGTCCCTGTCTCCTTAGGCCCCGATTCCTGCATATCCGGAGGTCTGGGCGACAGCGTGGCTGCCCCGCAGATGCCTGGCCAGGGCCCCAGCCTGCCAGAGTGCCGGGCTGATAGTTCTTCCTGGAGAGCTAGTTGGAGGGAGGTGATGGTACCTTCCAGAACCCAGATGCTTATGATATTTCCCATGATTCTGTGATTCTACATTTCTTTATGTTCTAGGAGACTTGGGGGTAGAAGCAAGGGTGGGGATGTCTTTCCTGGGGTGGCACAGAACAAGGGCATCCATAGTTTGGCCCAGAGCTGAGCAGACCCAGGTTCCTGGTCTGGTTCCATCCCATCAGCGTTGCCAAGGGCAGGTTGCTCAATGTCTCTGGGGGTGGAATTGCCTTGGGGATATTGGGAGATAGGGCCAATAAAGTGTCGAGAGACCAACAAGTAGTGATCTAATGTTTTGTTACTATGATTTGTGGGTCGCCTGACCCCTTGTCCCCAGGCAGTGCTGGGGGTAGGAGCTTCCTCCTACCCCAGCAGGGCTGGCCATCAGTCTCCTACCTAGTGGGGGTGTAGGAGCATGGTGTGGAAAAAGGCACATGGGTGCCCCTCCTGGGCCTTGGATGCCAGGGGCCTTGGCACTGAGCAGCTCACTCCTGGGGGTTGACTTAGCCCTCCACTGCCCTGGGTGTGCTCTCACACACTTCCCTGACTGGGCCTAGGCTCTGAGCACAGGAATGTCATCTGAGCTTCAGCTCAGAAATGGCTGCCTGCTTGCTGGAGGGGAGTGGGCTGAGGGCCTGCACTGTTCTGGTATCACACATCCACGTTTATTTAACGGAAGGTTTGTGTCAGTGAGGAGTGAGCAAGGTTTATGTTTACTTTTTATTATCGTAGCTTTTGGTTAAAACATTCCTTCCAAATTCACCTTGGAGTTTCAGATCACTCCTCTGTCCCTGGTTGGGGCTGGGGAGAGCGAGAAGCCCAGAAGAGTGGGCACCTGGTTGTGACCTCCACCCCTGCTCTGGTCTGTGCAGATGTGTGGCCTCCCGGAGCCTAGAAGGCCAGCCCTCCTGCCCATAGCGGCAGGACACCTCCAGGTCGGCAGGTGCTGATGTGACCTGCATCAGGCTGGGTTCTGAGGAGCCTGGCAGACCGAGCTGGCTGACCCCACTGGCACTTTCTTTTTCTTGTTTTTTTGTTTTGTTTTTTTTTGCCTTTTTAAAAATTATTATTATATAATGTATTATTTATTTCAGGGGTACAGGTCTGTGATTCATCAGTCTTACACAATTCACAGCGCTCACCATAGCACATACCCTCCCCAGTGTCCATCACCCAGCCACCCCATCCCTCCCACCCCCACCACTCCAGCAACCCTCAGTTTGTTTCCCAAGATTAAGAGTCTCTTATGGTTTGTCTTCCTCTCTGGTTTCATCTTGTTTCATTCTCCCCTCCCTTCCTCTATGATCCTCTGTCTTGTTTCTCAAATTCCTCATATCACCCACTGGCACTTTGAAGGGCCTGATCTGGTGGTGCGGTGGCCAGAGGCAGTGTGGTCTAGTGGGTGGCATCCTCAGCTGGGGCCAGGCTGCTGGGTTCCAGGGCTGTGTCTCCACTGGGACCTCAGGCAGCTCCTTTCTCTCCTGGTTCCAAGGGCAGCGCAAGGTAGCAGCCTCCTTTGACTCTCAGTCAGCCCGGTGGTGTGAGTAGCTGGCATCTGCATGCTCACTCTCCCGGCAGGCGCTCCCCAAGAGAAGGTGGGGCCTCACATCCCGTGGTGGGAGCTAGCCAAGTGGAGATGGGAAGTAAGGTCCCTGCCTTTGGGAGTCTGCACTGCTGGGGTCATACCTGGCCTGACTGACCACCCCCCGCCACACACACTGTGGCTGGGGGTCACGTGTGCCTTAGCAGGGGCCACACGGTGGCTCCCAGGGCTCCAGTATCCTGCCCCTTGCCCAGCCCCAGCTGCATGGACTCCTTTGAGGAGGAGCAAGGACTCCCTGTCATGGCTATCTGGAAGGAACCTGGGAGGGTGTTGTAGGGCAGAGCCAGAGTGAGGCTCCTGGCTTTCAGAGCCCCTTGTGCTCTCAGACCTCTGCCTGTGTAGGGCCTTACCGATATTGCCCTTTTCCTCCTGCCCGTGCCCTTTGGCTCTTGCTGTCTTCGGCAGCATCTCAGGGCAACTGCCCTGAGCCAGCAGTCTGTTGCCCCTTGTCCCACAGCCTGGGCCACACCTCAGCCAGTGCTGGCTTCCCTGATGGTCTCACCCTCCTGGCCTCAGACCCATCACTGAGGAAATGTCTTGGCAAACATGTGGATATGGCACCTTAAGGTAACATGAGGAGAGTAACAGTGTAGGGACAGCTGGGGTCACTGAAGCGGGAGCCACTTTTGGGGACAGCCCTTCCCAGAAAACCGTGAGGCCCCTCCTGTCCCTCCTCACAGGGCTTGAATGCTCTGAGGTCCAGGCCACAATAGCCAATGGCTCTCCGTGGGGAAAGCCAGGCTCACCTGCCCTGTCTTCCCACCTTCCTGGGGCCAGAGCAAGAGATGAATTACCCCCTCTAGCATGTGTCACGGAGCTGATGGTAGAGTCCAGGCTCTTCAGGCCCCTGAGGTCTTGAGGGATGTGCCTATTGCCCACCCAGCCTCCTTCAGCCAAGCCCTAAGCATGGGCAGGGGGCGTAGGAGTCCTTGACTGATGTACTCTGAAAGCAACTCCATCCCCTCTGCTGACAGTTGAGGAAGCTGAGGCTTTACCTCACAGTTGGATGCTTGTCCTAGCTGCCCATGGGTTTCTCCATGGGGGCCCATCTAGCTGCTCTATTGAAATGTGCCCCCCAAACCCTTTTCCACCACCCGCCTGTAGCTGGACCCTGGGCCATTAACTGCTGCCAATCCATGCCCTAAACCCTTGGCTGTCTCCTCATGACATGAGTGTGGTCACTGTATCCTACAGAGTCCAGGTCTGAAGAGGTGGGGGAGGATGGCTATGGGAAAGGCCTTGCAGACCCTTTCGAAGCCCTGTCAGTGCTCTGAGTAAGCTTCCCTCAGAACAGCGGGTTCCACTGCTCAACAGGCTTTGAGAACTGATTTAACCTTTTCAGGCCAGCATGTCCTTCCCTGTCCACTTCTGGGTTCTTCAGTCCGCTGCTCTGGACTGCAGCCTCCCTGCAGAACTCTCCATTCCCTAAACACAACTCCTTCCCTTCACCCAGCAGTGCCTTTCGTCAGGAGTGCCTTGCCCACCCCCGCCAGTCCAAATGGTCCCCTCCTTCAGGCTGCAACCCAGAAGCTGCCTCCTCCAGAACGCCTGCCCTGACCTCTCTATTCTCACCGCCAGCCCCTAGTCAACACCAGTGACAGTCTGCCCCATGTATTTGGAAACCTCCCTCATCTCTCCGGGGCCCCACGGTCAGTAATATCCACTAATAAACCAGCAAAGTATGTGTTTTCTAGAATGAAGCTGGGACTTCCTGTGTGGCTCACGTCTGACCTGACAGCAGCTTTTGCATACTCTGGCCAGTAGGGAGAAGAAGCCATGAGGGCCCGGCCGAGCTAGGCAGCTGTCCCAGTTGAGCCATGACTGCTAATGGGCTCAAGTGCACCTGATCTGTGCGCAGCGGCTGCGCCAGGAGTACAGGCTGTCCTTGGCGGCAGCAGGGGCAGGCACCAGGTTTCCTGGAGCTCTGGGCTCCAGCCAGCCCCCAGCCAGAATCTTGGCCAGAATAACGGCCTGATCCCTTGTCACTAATAGAAGCCTGATCCTCAGTCCTGGATCAGCCCTCTGGACGGAGCTGGGGACTGTCAAAGCAACCCTACCCCTCCTGTGGCAGATCGAAAAATGGCCCCAAAGATGCCTGTGTCCTAAATCCCCCAACCCTGTGAATGTGTTGCCTTACACGGCAAAAGGAACTTTGTGGGTGTGATTAAGTTAAGGATCTTGAGATGGAAAGATTAGCCTGGATTATTCAAATGGGCTCAGTTGTAATCAACAAGTGTCCTTAGAAGAGGGGGGCCGGACTGTCAGTGAGAGGAGATGCGAGGGAAGCAGACGTCACAGGCAGCCGGGGGAAAGGGCCGTGAGCCAAGGAATGCAGACAGCCGCTAGACACTGGCGAGGGCGAAGAAATGGATTCTCCCCTAGAGCCTCAAGAAAGAGCAGAATCCTGCCAATACCTTGGTTTTCACCTAGTAAAGCTAATTTTGGATTTCTGACCTCCAGAACTGTAAGATGATAAGTTTGTGTTGTGTGAAGCCGCCAGATCTGTGGTAATGTGTTATAGCAGCAATAGGAAACTACTACAGATGGGAGTACCTGAAGTGAAGCGCTGCTCTAACAGATACCTACAAATGGAAGTGGCTTTGGCAATGGGCATGGGCTGGAGGGATTTTGAGGTGCATGATAGATTGCCTTGAATATCTCTGCTCTGAGAGCTGGGGTGGCTGTAGTGGCTGGGGTGGGGGGTGGGGAACCCTGCTCCATCTGGAGACCTAAGCTGCCCAGGCCCCCCCATCCACAGGTCTCACATATGGTAGAGAGCTGGCCCTTGCAGCGAAAAGACTAGAAGAGTGCTCAGAGTGGGCTCTGGAGAGGCTAACCTGGCACCAGGGGCAGCTAGGGAATGGGACTGTGATCAAGGGAGGGGAAGCAAGGCTGGT
This sequence comes from Phoca vitulina, assembly GCF_004348235.1. NCBI lineage: Eukaryota > Metazoa > Chordata > Mammalia > Carnivora > Phocidae > Phoca > Phoca vitulina. The sequence goes on from NW_022589716.1 coordinate 8,622,412, forward strand.
TTCCACAGTCCATCTGTGGTGGCCTTCAGAGAGGATCGCAGAGACTGGATCTGAGCCTGGTCTTGGCCCCCGTGGAGTCACGTGGCTGGCCCAGCACCTCTTGAGTATGTGAACTCTCTGGGTTGCAGATACCATATCTGTGAAATGGGTACAGCAGTCCCTGACTTCAAGCTGATGGACCTGACCCCTCCATGTAAGCTGTGGAGGGTTCGGCTTCTTCCAGCCACCAGCCAGTGCTCAGCTCCTGCTACAGGCCTGGACTGGGCTCAGATAGAATTAAGTCGTTCCTGGGATTTTCAGCCTGTGGTTCCCAAAGCTGAAGTGACAAACGAGAGTCCTTGACCCTGTCCCTGTCCAGGCTAGGACCAAGATTCCACTACAGATGAAGGGGACTCAGGGGCTCTGGAGGCACCATCCCACCTGGCCAAGGCCTGGGGCTCCTGAAGCCACAGTCCTAACTCAGGAGCTGCAGGGAGAACTGCTGGGAGGCCAGACATGGGCTGGTGTGCCTCATGGCAGGTCTGAGAATGTGGATTCTCCTGATATGCTTTGGACGAAGCCCAGAGGGGCCTGATTGTAATAGATGGGGTGGATTGTAGCAACTCATGTCTACTCCCTGATCCTCCCTCCTTCTAAACAGAAGGAAGGAGGTTACTCAGGGTCACATAGCACTTGCCTCCTGACTCCTGGTGCAGTGCTCTCGGCCTCCATTGCTGCCAAGGGCCTGTGGTCATTTACTTGGATGGTGTGACTCTTTCATATGGCTCTTCAGGTAGCTCCTAAGGTCGCTCCTCATGGTAGCTCAGCCATTGCTGAGCGGCTGGATGGAGGAGGGGGTGGCCAGGACCACAACGGGGCTGTGACTCTGACTGGAGCCTGGGGTGCCTGGAGCCACCATAAACTGGGGAGTGGGGGAGTTCGGATAGTCAGCTTAAGAGTGTGGGATGCCATCAGGACATCTCAGAGGCAGTGTCGGGCAATGGACAGATGTCGGGAGATCCAGATGCAACCAGTGGGGGCAGAGGTCAGAGGCAGCCCTTGAAGTGAAATAGGGAAGAACACTCTCCCACGCCTGAACACGGCCAGCAACGGTAACCGGGCATCTCCACGTGCCAGCTTGGCCCAGGTGCTGCACACCCTGGTATAAATCCTGTCTGCACATCAGGAATGGCGTCCTTGGCCGCTAGACAGGTAAAGAGACTAAGGCTTAAGTGGCCCAACGTCACACAACCAGGAAGTGGCCATGGTGGGGTTTGAACCTTGTCCTCTGATGTCCCAGCTGGGGGCCCGGGGTGGGGGTGGGTGGGGGGAGGTGGTGAGCAGGCCCTGGGGGCTGACTACAGCCCAGGGCATCAATTCCCAGAGAGGCTTCAATACCTGCGGGTGGGGGAGCGGCAGGGCTCACCGGAGCTTCCAGGCAAAGGGGAAAGTGGCGAATCATCCAGAAGCACCAGGTGTAGAGCAAGCTGCCTTCCCTCCCAGGTGCACAGCTTTCTGCTAAGCAGGAGAGGAACCAGGCGAAGGGCCCTGCATGCAGGGCAGGGGAGGGCAGTGAGAGCAGCTGCTACTGAAAGGAGACCGATGTCCTCTGGCCGTGGGGTGGGACTGACAGACCTCGGACTCTGCTTCTCGGCTGACAGGCAGGTGAGGAAAGTGAGTCCCATCTCAGCATGAGGCGGATGAAGCCTGCTGTGGCAGGCAAGGCGTTTTAGGTCCCCAGGCCTGGGGGGTTCTGGAAAGAGGTGCCAGGTAGATGTGCCTACCACCCTTCTTGAAGGCGTTCCACAGCTCAAGAACTGACTACACGTCCCTCTCTCTGCCTGCACAGAAGTCCACCTCTTCCTCGTTCTGCCCAGCCACTTAGAGCCACGGGGCTTGTTCTTTCAAGCCAAGTTCAGGTGGAACTCAAAATGTATTTTTACAAAGATAAAAAGTAGTATCTTAAACATAAATTTATTATTATTATTATTAAAAGATTTATTTATTTGACAGAGAGCGCACAAGCAGGGGGAGCAGCAGAGGGAGAGGGAGAAGCAGACTCCCCCCTGAGCAGGGAGCCCGATGCAGGGCTCGATCCCAGGACCCTGGGATTATGACCTGAGCCGAAGGCAGACGCTTAACCAACTGAGCCACCCAGGCGCCCCAAACATAAATTTATTTTTAAAGTTCACATTCTCAACATCTTCTTAGCATTAAGTCCATCAAGAATAGCAGTGGGGGTGCCTGGGTGGCTCAGTCGATCCTGGGATCGAGTCCCGCGTCGGGCTCCCTGCTCGGTGGGAGGCCTGCTTCTCCCTCTCCCTCTGCCTGCCGCTCCCCTGCTCGCGCGCGCGCTCTCTCTCTCTCAAATAAATCTTAAAAAAAAAAAAAAACAACCCAGCAGTGAACACATGTTTGAACTGGGGGCTGGGATAGAAACCACCATCTTATGTCAGCCTCAGAGATCAGTTTCTCTCTGTGTTTGATTTCAGTGACACAGGACCAAGTGACCCCCGACTGTCACAGATAAGTGGTTACAAGTGGTGGCAGTGTTTCTGAAGGCCACCTCGCAGTCTCTTTCATTCACAGGGACAGCAGGAGAAGCCTTATTTCAAGCTCAGCACAAACCCAGTTCTCTGGACACGTGTCATAATTTGGTGGTATGTCCATTTGAGTCTGTGTGTGGTTTTTTATTTTATTTTTTAAAAAGATTTTATTTGTATTTGTCAGAGAGAGTGAGCACAGGCAGGGGGAGCGGCAGGCAGAGGGAGAAGCAGGCTCCCAGCTGAGCAGGGAGCCTGATGTGGGACTCGATCATGACCTGAGCTGAAGGCAGACGCTTAACCGATTGAGCCACCCGGGGGTCCCTGTGTGTGTGTTTTTAAATTGGGCTCTTTATAATAACTAAAAATATGAAAAGAACAGAGAGGGAAAGCAAGAGGAAGGAAAGGAAAGGAGGAAGGGGAAGGGATGGGGGAGGGAACTCATGGGGCTCCTTTGGGTTCTTGGTGACGGCAGCCTCCGCCTCTGCCTCTCCCAGGAAGCCCGCCCTGGCTGGTCTATCCCTACACATCCTAGAGATTCCCAGAGCCTTTTGCCTAGCATCTCTCTCAGCAAGTGAATCTGGGCCACATGCTCCTGAAAAGTCTCAGGAATCCACAATCCCCTCTTGGCTCCTGTGTGGACCTTCCAGGTACTCAGTCCCTGGTTCTGGGGCCGGGAAGAAGGCTCCAAGCAGGGGACAGGGACTAGGGGCTTCCCTGGGTCCTATGGTGGTGTCTCCAGGGGTGAGAGGACTGGGGAACCCAGTGCTCCTGAAAGCCTGAGGTTTCTGTAGTTCCGGGTACCTTCATTTCTGGGAACATGCTATGCTTTGGAAAGAGAGAAATGAGAAGCAAAACCCTAGGGCCCAGCACCACCCCCCCTTCCTGCCTTCCTTCCGCTGAGTCACAGCCAAGAGCCCAATACCTCAGCCTCCTCTTGGGGCCACTTGGGTGGGGTGGAATTCAGGGTCATGTGAGGATGCAGCATCTGGGACAAGTCCTCTTTTCCTGCCAACATCCTCTGTGAGGTTACTGAGGGCTGAGGCTACCTCCCAAGCTTGGGGAAGGGGTGACTGAGGTCCTTATCTGTCCTCACTCCCCTCCCATTGCCAGGCCCATTGTTCACCTGTAAGCACTGAGCACCAACTGTAAACCAAGCCAGGGGGTGGGGTGGTTTAGGTGGGGCCTGTCATTGAGGAACTTGTGGACTTGGACAGGGACTCTGGACAGGCCCCCAGTGCGTGGCTGGGTCCTTAGGTTTTCTCTGGTCAGCAATGGGGAACCATGGGAGCCCTTAGGCTTTGGGGGAACGAGGCCACCTTATACACACACATCATAGAGACCTATACACCCTTACACAGGGACCCATGTGCACGTGCATGTGCATAGGTGCGGGACTTGAGCACTTGGGTCCATGTCCATGATCACAGGTGTCCGTGCAGGGCCTCCCATGGTTGGGGGAGTTCTAGGCTCTGGGACCCAGGTCAGGACCTTGTGTGCGTGTGTGTGGGGGGGTGTCACCCTGTCTTGGAGGTCCAACCACTGTCTCTGAGTCATGGGAGCCCATGGGAGCTTGAGTTCTGTGCTCCCATTTCATTGGAAAGAAAGCTGAAGTCCAGAGAAGGTCCATGCCTCAGCCAGGATCACATAGCAAGTTAGGGGAGATCTGGGAGGGGAGGGAGCCAGACCTGGGTGCCTTGCCCACATCCCTAACCTCTTTGACCTGGCACTTGGGGCTTGACACCCCCTGACAACCACACTGCATTAAACTGGGAGATGAGATCGGTGATTCTCCCAGCAAACTCACCTGAGGACCAATCCCAGGGTATTCCCACTTTATGGACCATTGCCGGGGTTTCCCAGACACCACATCTCTGGTTGGGCTGTCCTAGATTCTTAGAATGCTCTCTCTGCCTCTCCCTCTCTAGTCCCTGAATGAAATTGACTTCCATATTCCAGTTAAATGCTTCCTCCACCTTCTCTGACCCCATGGAAGGTTCCCCTGTCTCTGGATTCCCCTGAGTGTGTCTCTCCCCTTACTTCCACCTCCTGTTCACCCACCTACTAAACATAAAATTGATGTCTAGAGGCCTAGGCTGGCAGTGGAGGGTGCTTGAGGCAGAGACAGTGGGAACCACACCCAGGCCAGCCCAGCCCTTCAGACTTTGCCCGTGGCGGGGATGGGCCTGGAGCTAGGACAGGAAACTGCATCATCTGCTCCCAGCTCCGCTCCTTCTCTGAAGGCCCAGCAAAGCCCTGTGTGACCTCTGAGGGAGGAGAAGACTGCCGGCTGACAGAGCAGGCCTGGGGCACTGCACTCGAGGCAAGATGGGCCCCTCTGAGTTTGCCATTCCGGGTTGTGTTTATTCCTCTGCGCCCGGAGCGCCCCTCTGAGGTGCGCTAGGCCTGTGCCTGTGTTTGGCCAGATGAAGGGTTGGGGCTGACGACGTGTACAGAGCCCTCAAGTATGGTGGGTGCTGTTCTTCCGTTAAATGGCTCCGGACCAAGTTCTCTGCTCCTTTGCAGAGCTCTTCCCTTCCACTTGGTCTCGGGAAGGGGGCAGAGGGGCTGCCTTTGCCCCACGAGGCTGCAGGCCCCATCGCCACCTGGCCATGTCCTCACTCCTCCTCACCCCTAAGAGCTAAGAACTCTGTCCAGGGCGACAGCGGGTGGCTTTGCTGGGTCTCCGGGAACGGACCCAGCTGGCCCAGCCTCTGGAACGGCCGACTTGCGTCCAGCCTCTCGTGCAGAGGGTCCAGCGCAGGGGAGGACATCAGGATCTTGCCTGTGCACCTGGCTCGGGGTCCTGGAGAAAGTTCGGTGGGTTCTGGGGGGTAGGGGGGGTAAAACTCACAGTCAAGAGGAAGGTGGTTTTAAGTTTCTCACGCCTCATTTCCTCCCCTGGCTCTTGGAGGCCCATGCCCCTCATGAAAAGTTAGCTTTGCTGCTTATCTATTATACAGTGGTCATTGTTATTTATTATACAGGGGGATGGCCTAACTGGTTCTTGCTGCTGCATGGGAAGGTTAATTGCTGTGGATTCTGTAGATTCTGTAGATTTCTTATACTGGCCGCTTCTTGCTTTCTCTTAGATCTGTTGTTTGTTGCTTCTCTTGGATTGTTTTTAAATTAAATTTTAGTTAAACATACAATGCGATATTGGTTTCTGGAGTAGAATTCAGTGATTCATCACTTACATACTACAACCCCCAGTGCTCATCACGAGGGCCCTCCTTAATGCCCGTCACCCATCTAGCTCATCCCCCGCCCACTTCCCCCCAGCAACCTTCAGTTTGTTCTCTGTCGTTAAGAGTCTCTTATGGTTTATTTCCCTCTCTCCCTCTTTTCTTTTCCTCCCTCCCATATGTTCATCTGTTTTCTTTCTTAAATTCCACATGAGTGAGATCATAGGGTAGTGTCTCTTCGATTTTCTACATTGATGTTTTACTACTGAAAATAATGACATATTTGCCTTTTCCTTTCTAGTATTTATAGCTCATATTTATTTTCCTTGTCTTTTGGCTTGGCTAGCATCTTCAGTATAATACTGAAACATAGTGATGGCTAGAGCACTTGTGTCTTGTTTCCCACACGGACTGATGCCCCTGGTGCCTCCCTATCAAGTGTACTTGCTTGGATTTTGGAGAGAGAGACAGTCTTTCTCTAGTTAAGGATAGATCCATCTACTCCTGGCTGACTCCGCTTTGCTTGTTTATTTTATCTGATTAATTTTTTTAAAAGATTTTATTTATTTATTTAACAGAGAGAGACACAGCGAGAGAGAGAGAACACAAGCAGGGGGAGTGGGAGAGGGAGAAGCAGACTCCCCGCTGAGCAGGGAGCCCGATGCGGGGCTCGATCCCAGGACCCCGGGGTTAATGACCAGAGCTGAAGGCAGACGCCCAATGACTGAGCCACCCAGGCGCCCCTATTTTATTAATTTTTTAAGAAGATTTTATTTATTTATGAGAGAGAGAGAGGGAGAATGGGTGGGGAGAGAGGGAGAAGCAGACTCCCTGTTGAGCAAGGAGCCCGATGTGGGGCTCGATCCCAGGACCCTGAGATCATGACCTGAGCCAAAGGCAGATGCTTAACCAACTGAGCCACCCAGGCACCCCTGCTCATTTATTTTAGAAGCTTCTTTATTTGCATCATTTGTGTAACAAACCTTCAGTGAATGTTTGCTGATGCCAGGCCTACCCTTGGTACCAGAGGATGAAGGAAAAATTGACACAGATGCTGTCCATAGGGAGCTCACGGCCTAGTGGAGGACAGAGGTAGGTAAACAGGCCCTTGTCCTTGGGCCACATGGCCTGCACTTGACGGCAGTCTGCTCAGCACCATGCGGGGCACTGGGGATGGCCAGTGTTCAGATAAGGCCCTGCTCCCTTGGAGCCCCCGGTGGAGTCAGATCCTCTCCCACTGAAGTTCCCACACAGTAGCTGCCATGCTCAGCCTGAGGTCTTCTCTGATACACCGGGCAGCTTGGTAAGTGGCTGAAAGCCCATCCCCTGGAGCAGCCCTAAGCCAGGGAAGGTGGGTATTGGCTACACACCCCCGCTTCCCCACTCCTTGCTGGGGCAACAGCGAGGTGTGTTCTACTCCATCTCTCAGCTGAGGACTGTGCCTCATGGCCCACAGAGGGAACCCACTCGTTAACACACCTGGCTAATAAGTATCCTTTCCTTCCTGCCTCACCTCCCCTCTCCTCTACATCAGGAACTGGGAAGGCTCTGAGATTTTGCCCAACTCGCAGGCTAACAAGTTAGCCCCTTATATTCCCAAGGCTGCTGGCAGAAGGCACTAGACTCGTGGTTCAGAAATAAGGATCAGTTTGTTACAGTAACAGCAGGATCAGCATTTTGTTGCACCACTTCCCTGAACCCCAGTTCCCGCAGGGTGACCCAGGAGGCGCCAGATGGTGCGTGCACATGCAGTGGGTTTGCATTACAGGAGAGGAGCCCTGGGGTCAGGGGCCTGGATGTTTTATAATAGGCTGCCAGCAAACTTGCCAACCTTGGACTCAGAGGGAGCTGCAGTCTCTGCTGTGCTGGACAAGAAAGAAATCTGCCTTTTTCCCTGGAGGGAGATACTGTCTCTGTTTTCTAAGGCTGTTTGGTATAATCATCACCCTTGAAAGGATTGTTTGGACAGGGAGTCGTCTCCTCCAAAGGCAAGGATACAGAAATGGGAGAGAACCATGGAGAATTGTCTCCCAACACCCTACTGGTGAGTCTTAATTTTAAGTAGGCTCCATGCCCAGTGTGGGGTCCAATGCAGGGCTTAAACTCACGACCCTGAGATCAAGACCTGAGCTGAGACCCAGTCGGACACAGAACCAACTGAGCCACCCAGGCGCCCCCCTACTGGTGATTCTTGGCATCACCTCTCAAATAAGCTACTTGTATTTGGATCCTTGTCTTAGGGCCTATTGCTGGGGGAAACTCTCCCCCAGCCCCCCACCTCTGGCAGGGAGATGACACTAAAAGGACATTAATGGATTTCTGATGTGACTCTCCTTTCCCCAGACTGACCTGCCCTGCAAATAATTCAGGGGAGCACATGAAGGAAGAAGAGGTTGCCTCACCCAGAATCGATACTGTCGTGACCCTGAGGGAGGTGCTCTAAAGGGCTCTTAGGGTTTCTTTTTTCATGTTTAAATATTTAACATTTAGGGTGGTTGCCTCTGTGACATAGACATTGGACTTTTCTTTTTTTCCAAAGCATTCCAATACCATGTATTGGGTATTGTACCTGGTCTCTTACCGCTCTTTTCTCATCTGCCTGGGGCCTGTCATTTAGATCATATCACAAACACACAAACGATCAATTCACAATAAGTGGACTAAGAACACATGGGCATTACCAACCCTGGGGATTTGACACTCAGCACTGACACAGTGTGAGACAGACCCAAACACCAAACATCCACTCATGGTGACACCATTTGGGCCCCGGGGAAGCGCAGGAAGGTTGTGACCCTGCCTCAGAGTTCACAGAGGATGTGAATGTGAATTGGGAAGGTTTACTTCTATAAAAATAGTTAACAGTGAATAAAAGTTTCAAAAAGTTAAAGTTTTAGTTTTAAATCTTTTTAATTTAAATGTTGACATTAGTTCATTGTAACTTGTAACGTATATTTTGCCTTTTAATTTTACTAATTTTGATTATTGTTAAAATAGCTTTGTGGAGTATATTTTAAATACATGTCAGTTTTTATTTATTTATTTATTTAGAGAGGGGCTGCGGGGAGGGGCAGAGGGAGAGAGAGAGAATCTTAACGGGGAGTCTGATGCAGGGCTCAATCTCACAACCCTGAGATCATGACCTGAGCTGAAATCAAGAGTCAGATGCTTAACCGACTGAGCCACCCAGGCGCCCCAATACTTTTCAATTTTTAAATATATTTAATTTAATTTATATTTTTGTGCTCTTTGAATATAATATTTCACTTTAAATCATTACTGCCAATAGGACAGTAATTATATGAAAAATCTTGATTATGATAACATAGCCAATAGTTTTACTGGAATAAAACAAGAACAGTGAATGTTATAGAGCAAATATATAATACTTTATGAACTCGGTATGTCTTTATTTTCTTACTCATCTCATACCACTGAACACCTTGGACATGAGCAATAATCATGAAACTCGATCATCTTTGATATCTGACTTTCTGATATATATATTTTTTAAAGATTTTATTTATTTATTCATGAGAGAGAGAGAGAGAGAGAGAGGCAGAGGGAGAAGCAGGCTCCCAAGGAGCAGGGAGCCCGATGGGGGACTCAATCCCAGGACCCTGGGATCACGACCTGAGCCGAAGGCAGACGCTTAACCATCTGAGCCACCCAGGTGCCCTGACTTTCTGGTATTTTTATGTGACTTCCAGACATAGAAAAACTACAGATTTATAGATTTTGTATTGTTATGAAAGTTTCTTTACTGAATAGGAGGATAGAACATATTTTATTAGCAGTCCATAGCTTGATTTATGATGTAATATTTAGATTCTGGGGGCACCTGAGTGGCTCAGTCGGTTAAGCGTCTGCCTTCGGCTCAGGTCATGATCCCAGGGTCCTGGGATCGAACCCTGCATCGGGCTCCCGGCTCTCCCTCTCCTTTTGCCGCTCTCCCTGCTCAGGCTCTCTCTCTCTCTATCTCTCTGTCTCAAATGAATAAATAAAATCTTAAAAAAATATTTAGAGGGCGCCTGGGTGGCTCGGTCGTTAAGCGTCTGCCTTCGGCTCAGGTCATGATCCCAGGGTCCTGGGATCGAGCCTGCATCGGGCTCCCTGCTCAGCAGGAAGCCTGCTTCTCCCTCTCCCACTCCCCCTGCTTGTGTTCCCTCTCTCGCTGTGTCTCTCTCTGTCAAAGAAATAAAATCTTAAAAAAACAATATTTAGATTCAGGGCGCCTGGGTGGCTCAGTCGTTAAGCATCTGCCTTTGGCTCAGGTCATGATCCCAGGGTCCTAGGATAGAGCCCCGCATCGGGCTCTCTGCTCAGCAGGAATCCTGCTTCTCCCTCTCCCACTCCCCCTGCTTGTGATCCCTCTCTCTCTGTGTCTCTCTGTCAAAATAAATAAATAAAATCTTAAAAAAAAAATATGTAGATTCTGTAATGTGGGACTCCATGTGTCCTTTTGCCCAGAGCGTTACGAGCATCAGGCCTGAGCTCCGGTGGGAAAAGCAGACGTGTCTATGGGTACTTCTTGATGCAATGAGGGCCAGCGAGAGTGCGCTGCTGGGGCTCGTATCTCCTTGGTTTCCTGTTAAGGGGGAGCGGAGGGGTGGGGTGGGACTAGGGAGGAAACCCTAAGGAGAAAGGAAATCACCAGATCTACACATTTACTCCTTACCATGATAAAGGTGAGTGATAACATCGCCCCCACTTTGCAGAGGGCGGCTCAGAGAGGGTTCGTGACTGGCTCAAGTCACGCAGGTTGCCTGGCTCTGAAACCACCTACAGCAGGTGTATCCCCCTGCACCCGTATCCCCCTGCAAACCCAGTAGGTGCCAGCCAGCAGCTCTTCCCACTCAGGATGGGTGGGCTCCAGGTCCAGGTCTCCCATGGCAGCTTCCTCCCAGCCAGCTTGACCTGGGTGCAGGTGCCAGGGCCTCGGGCTGGTGGAGCGCGCAGCCTTCCCCCACAGCAGCCTTCCCCCCCAGCGCCAGCTGCGTCAGGTAGCCTGAGAACCGGCACTCCCAAGCGCAAGCACAGTGATGAACTGGGTCCCTAGGCTGCCCCGCCATCCTCCTGCAGGGGTCAAAGGACCTCTCTGTCACAGCCCTGCCTCACAGCCCCACCCGTGCACTGAACCTCAGGACTTCTCAATTCCATGACTGGCCCTGGAGGATGGATTTGGGGCCCCCTTCTCTGTGATGCGTTGGGGGTGGGTGGTAGCAGGCTTAGGGCTGTGCTCGGTGAGAGGCAAAGAGTGACTTGAGGGCATGAGGGGAGAGGCAAGTCCCTGCCCCTGTCCAGCCTTGGCTAGGGAGGGTTCTCCATTCTTCTGGAGGCAAACATGTCTTGAGTGGTCAGAAGGCTGCCCCAAGGCCACACAGCCAGAGAGGGAGGCCCTTAACTTGCCCACTGTGCCGATCCCGACCTGCCCTCAATCCCCCCTCAGCCAGACTTCCAGGCTCCTGCTCTGACGGTGCCGATCCTGGGACCCCGTACTGGGAACACTGAGCCACACCCGCAAAGTGTAGCTGGGCCCCAACCCTGTCCCAGACCCGGGTCATAGTCCCCAGGGCCTTCCTGGGGGCCCTGTAGCATCTCCTCTCCATTACCCAGGCAGGGAAACTGAGGCTCCAACAGGCTGGATGTGGGCTGAAGGCTGCACAACTGGGCACTGGGCTAGGACGACTCTGCGTGGCCTGACGCTAAAAGCTGAGGCCTGTTCCCCAACAGTGGGACAGGGATCTGAGGGAAAGGCCTGTACAAATGACAGGAGTGCTGGCCAGAGGCTGTCTGTCCCTCAGGAAGGGGAACTCTGCGAACCAGGCCTGGCCCCGCTGACCCCACCTTGCTCTCCCTCCTACTCTCCTTAGCCCTTCCCAGCCTGGCTGCACATCCCACCTTCACCTGTGTGCCCACACCGCACGCTGCCCCACTCCCCACCCCCACGCACCCCCCTCTTCCCCTACTGTTTCTGGTTGTCCACTCTGTACCTATTCCTGGCCTGGACGCCGGGCACCGCAGAGGCCGTGCCAGAACTGGGCCTCTCCTGGGGCCCAGGAGACTTAATGCTGAGATGGCGGAGTCTCAGGAGGCACCTGCAGTCAGGTAGGGCTTCCTGGAGGCAAGGACCCAAGCGGAGGCCTCAGTACCCCCCCTCCCCGAGGTCACTGCCTGTCCTCTGAGCCTCTCTCCCTGGAGTGGCCAGCAGGTTCCAGGAAGTGTCCCCTCACCCTGCAGTGCTGATTCCAAGAACTGCAGCTCCTGGCAGTGCTTGCTCAGGATCCTTTCCTAGAACACAGGCCTCGCCCCGCCCAGGCTGCTGGAGTCTCATTGGGCAGCTGGTGGAGGTAGTGGAAGAGGGGGGACGCTGGGAGGAGCCTCTGTAGGAACCAGACACTGGGAGGGGGGCCCAGGCTGCCAGCCCAGAGGGGATGGAGGCCAGGAGGTCAGTGAGTGTGAAAGCACTTTGACCCCAGTTCGCTGTGGGGGGGCAAGTCCAGTGAGTTCAGCTCAGAGCCTCCCCGCATACCCTGGAGCCTCACTCCTTGGGCCCAGAAATTTGGCTGGCTGCTGCAATTCCACCCTCCATCTCCCTCTGTCCCCCGCCCCCCCACAAGCCCGGCACCCCAGGGTCCCACCCCCTGGGCAAAACGCAAGGGCCTTACTCTGGCCTCAGAGCAGGCCTTCATCAGTGACTTCCAGAGGGACAGGCTGGGGACAGGCGTGGCAGGTTCTGAGCAGGGAGAGGGAATTGGGGCAGTCAGGCTTGGGGCCCTTGGAAGGATGTGACATCTATATTATTAATCCTGTTATAATGTCACCTAGCCTGGTTAGGACAGAGGAAGTCACCCCACCCCATACCTCAGCGAGTCAGGTCAGGCTGGTGGAGGTCTGGGGTGACAGGCTCGGATTCATGGACAAGGACAGGGCCCAACTTCCCTCAAGGTCACTGGGCCTCTCCTCTGGGGCGAGTCCTCCACCCCCACCACCTCTGAGCTGGCAGCGCGCCTGCCTGCCCGCCTGGGACCTGCCAGATCACGTTGAGCAACCAGTTCCTGAGAAGCGTTGAAGTCTGTTTGGTTTAAAATTAACTCCCCCGCTCCTCCCTCCCCTGCTTGTGGGCCTCCTCTGAGTTCTTGGAAGAGGCGCTCTGCTCTTTCTTCCTGGGAAGAGGCCTCCAGCCACAGCTGCTCCGATTCTGGTGAAAACACCTCACCCTGGGTGGGGGTGGGGGTGCCCGCACCACGCCTTCTCTGCCCTCTAAAAGGCCCAGGGGTCCTCCTGGAGCCCAGCATGCCCTGGTTTGCCCACTGAGACCCAGGGGAGAAAGGGGGTGATTGTCAAGGTGCTGATAGGGGTGCTACTGCCCCCAAAGCCCACAGCTACCAATCAGGGACCCGCTGGCCCCGAGGGAAGAGGTAAAGGGCTATAGAGACCCAGCCTGGGCACCTCTGGGGTAGGGAGGTCACGCACGCTGGCAGCAAACCCAGGACTTTGGGGGCACCTGGGTGGCTCAGTCGTTAAGCGTCTGCCTCCGGCTCAGGTCGTGATCCCGGGGTCCTGGGATCGAGCCCCGCATTGGGCTCCCTGCTCAGCAGGGAGTCTGCTTCTCCCTCTCCCTCTGCCCCTTTCCCCGCTCATCCTTGCTAGCTCTCTCTCTCATAAATAAATAAAGTCTTAAAAAAAAAACAACCCAGGACTTTGGCTTCTTTGAGACATAAAGAGAGATAAAGCAACCTGTGCAGGGTCACCCAGCTTTGCTGGCCAGGCTGACAACAATGATGCCCAGGGGCAGCCCCCACAGGCACTCACATCGGGGCCAGAGTGCTCTCTGTGAGGAGGTCCTTGTCTCTTACCCACAGTCCTCTAACTGCCCTGGGAACCCACCTTCTTTTCAATAGACCTTCATCTTCTAGTGTCTCCTTGGGCTCCATGTCTCTGGGGCGTTGGAGAAAAGGTTTCCTGAGAACCTGCTCTCCTAATAGCTCCTCCTGCCATGGCCATCAACGCAAAAAGCTGAGAAAAACAAAGGAATGTTGGCCAAGTGGAAAGGTCAACACACACACACACACACGCACACACACACACACACAAGCTCAGAGTGATGTTGCTCAGAGGTGGGACTGGTGGGGGTAGGGTAGGGATCAGTGAAGTGCTCTTTGGGAGGAGGCTGAGGGCCTAGAGGCCCTTTCCAGAATAAAGTTTTGGCCCAACCCAGACTATGAGTAAAAATTCTCACCTCTGATGGAGGAGGAGCCCAGCTCTGCTGAGGAAGAGCCCAGTCTGGTTCCCTGATGCTGTGTGAAGGGAGAGTCCTCGGAATAGGGTTCTGCCTGGGGAGTGTTTGCTGGGCACCACTCCCCCTCCGGCAATACCGTCCCAATGTGGGGCTCGCCAGGGCAGACTGTGGTGGAACAGTCCTAGAGGACTGCCTGGAGGAGTCGTGGCAGTCCCAAGTTCCATCGGCCCTCAGAGACCACTTCTAGCACTCTGGGCCCTGCCTGCTTCAGCCAGGCCGGGGTCATGGAAGCAACTATCTTTCCATTAAGCATAAAGCTTTGGCCACACCAAAAATGCTCCCCCTGCTCCGGGCCTAGCTCATCTCCTCTGGCTCATAGGTGAGCATCATTCCACTCACTCCACATTACCCCGAAGCCAGACCCAGCCATTCTCCAACCACCCTGCGGCACAGGCACTACCACTATTTCTGTTAGATGGCGACACTAAGGTTCCGGGAAGAAAAGTCCAGGTCTGGACGAGTCTGAGGTGCCATGAACCAGGCTTTTCAAGTTGCCAGCCAGCAGGCAGCTGACTCCAGTTCAAGAGTTCTAGGGGGAAGGGGACAAGCCCTGGCGTGGGACTCAGAACCCTGGGCTCCAAGCCCATATGCCCACTGCCTCTCGGTGACTATGGAAAGCTACTTTGCCTCTCTAGGTTTCAGGCTTGCATCTTTGAAATGGGGCAGACCCAGAGGCACTTGCCCAGCTCACCTCTGTCCCCTGTAGCTCACCTCTGACGGCGCAGACCACTGAGAGCCGGGAGAGGAACAGGCCTTGAAGGAGACCACCCCCAGGGTCTGGGGCAAGGGTAGCCAATGGCCTAATCTTTACTGTTACTGTGAGAGAAGTTGCTAGAAGGTAGAGCTGGCCACACCTCCACCCCAGCCCATGCAGAGACCAACCAAGGGGTCTGTTCACCAAGGACCAGAATCCAAGGTCATTGGCAACTGACGCCTGAGGGTGGAGGGCTGGGCTTAGAGGGCAGAGCTAATGGGGAGAGGGCCCACTTCTAGCTCCAGGTGGTGCCAGCCCAGCTCCCCTGCAGCCCCATGGGGACCTCAGCAGACATCGACACCTAGCCCTCCTCTCAAAAAAGACGAAAATGATGGACAGGGAAGAGTTATAATGACAGCTGTGGCAGCTCTCTTCAGCATCACCGCATAAATCCGTCAGGCTCCCCATGTCCTTTCTGAGGGAGGCCCTGTCACTCTCCTCACTTCACAGCCAGGAATTTTCTCAGGGTCAGTGAGGTTGAAGGAGACTCCCCAGAACCAAGTGCATGGCACACAATCCAAACTGGAGCGGCAGGGGGGCAGTCAGGGTAAGACCAAGGTGGGGCCCTGTCGGCCAGGATTAAACCTCCAGGGCCTCTTCTTGAGTCTCAGATGTGGGAGGCTCAGCCTGCTGCGTGAGGGCAGCTAGGCAGACCCCTCGGGCGGCTGGCCTCGTGGCCTGCCTAAGCTGGGGAGCAAGGCCCACACCGTGCAGTCGGGGTGGTGAGGACTCACTCACCGTGAGAAGTTGTTGAGTTTCTGGCAAAGCTAGAACCTGCTTTATTTAAAACTGGTCTAACAGGTTGGTGTGAAGGGACTGCCCAGGCCTGCACAGGTTCCACGTCTCCTGGAGGAAGATGGCCTTTGTGAGGTCCCCAGAATCCTCCTGCTTTCTTGGGCGGGACTTACTTCAAGCGCCTGCCCCTGCCCTTCACTGTGGGCCGCTGTGCAGGCTGGGAGCGTTTCCGCCTGAGAGTGCAAGCTGCCCAGCTCTGCCCCCAGCCCTATCCAGACTCGTGTTCGGCCTTGGCCCAGCGAGATTTACTTAGTTGGCAGATTAAAAGCTGAGCCTGGGTACAGGGGCACTGATGATCCTAGGGGTGTCAGGACACTTGGTGATCATGGGAGAAACGTCCCAGTAAGACCTCACTGATGAGAGAAATCTGGATGGCCTGGTGGTATCTCTGTCCCAAAGTCATTCCGGAAGGCTATTATGAGTCTAGGGAGGGATACCACGTGGGATCATTCTCCAAACCCACCTCCCCATGGCCTGGTGGAATCCTCTAGGGCCCGGCCTCCAGCCCTTGCCCCTGCTGCCTCCTTCAGAAAGTTCTCCTGACCCCACTGGTTGAACACTCGAGGACACAGGGGGATAAACCCAGCATCTAAGATCAATTTGCCTGAAAGCTGCCAACCCCAGCTGCCTGTTCTTGCCAGCTCATGTAGCAGCCCAGGGGCAGGGGGCCGTTGGGACCCCTCAAGGTAAACTCTGCTCTGTGCCTCACTTCCCCAGCCAGTGCCTTGCCCCCTCTGGGCCTCAGTTTCCTCCTCCGTGGAGTATGGGTCATATTTAGGTCTAGTCCCACAGTTGTGGCGAGGACTGCATGAGGTGCAAAGCCCTCGTCCATTGCCAGCACCTGGCGGGCACCCTGAGCCACCCCCCAACCCCTGCAGACAATGAAGAGTTTGTGGGCCTCCTCCTGCTACAGCAGCTTTCTGTCCAGGCCGTGGCATGAAGTGGGGAACACCCGGCCTTTGGCCCCTCTGTGTCCACTACTCACCCATCGGGTGACTCAGATCTGGGGGTGGAGCAGACAGAGGAGTCACAAAGGGGCTGAGATCCAGGCTGGAGCAATGAGGAACAGCAGATATCCCTGGCAGGGTCATGGTGACCTGGAGGAGGCGTGCTGTCGGGCCCTGCAGCCGGCAAGAGAGAGGGTGCCAGGCTGGGCACCTGGGCCTGGGCACTAGTCCCAGTAAAGTCAGCCTTCACTCACCTCTTATTCACTCTCATCCAGTATCAGCTCTAATCTTTGCTAGAACTATCTCCACGCCCACAAATTTCTGTGCCTCCACAGTTCTGGCTTTTTATCCCTTCCTGCTTCCTCCTGTCATCAGTATGCCGCTCCTTATACCTTTCTGCTCTCAGTCTTCCAGCATTTGTCTCTTCTAATCATCTAAAGCCCAAGAAAACAGGAAGGTTAAAACTATTTCTAAAATAAGGGTTAGAAGGCTATAAATGAGTTTCAGAAGAGCTTTCCTGTGAGTTATTCAAGTGAAAGTGCAGAAGACTTCAGGACACAGTGGAATTTCAGATACGGAAGTGTTACAAAGTCAGACCATCAGATGATGGAGAGTATTTTCATTTTAATCGCTCTTCCATCTACTTCTGGGGTATAGGGCCCTGAGAGGAGAGGGGTCCCCCCAACCCCAACTAGCCTGTGCCAGAACCCTTCCAGGTCCCACCTCAGGCCAGACCCTGCCAGCTTATTGGCTACCATCCCCAGCTCCACTGTTCTGCCCCACCGCACAGAATGACCCTTCCCCACGCCTCCTTGTGGTCACGCCCTGGTGCCTTTGCACTCCCTGTATTTCTCCCGAAATGATTGGCCCCGACTTCTCTGTTGGCCTCATCTCAAAAGACACTGCCTCCAGGAGTGGGTGTCCCCATAGCACCCTTCCCCCAGGATCCTCCACTTTCAGTCTTTAATTGACATCTCCTGTTTACACGTCTCTCAGGTCGGGTGGTCTGCTGCCACCACTCCCAGCTGGCAGAGGCCTGGGCAGTGACCCGGCAGGCAGTCCCACTGCCCTTCACCTCCTGCCTCCCATTCTCCAAGGGGAACAAGAGGTAGCAGGAGAGGAAGCCTGCTCCCTGTTCCCCTCCAACTTTTAGTGGGTCCCCTAGTAGGGCCTGCTCAGCCATATAAGGTCGCTGGGCCCCAGCTGACCCAGATGTAAAGTGGGGGATAATAATAATATCAAATGGGACAAATTGTGTAAGAACTCAAAAGAGGACCCACTGAGGGCTCCTTAAATGAAAAGTACAATTTTATTGTCGATACAGAAAAAATCAGTAGAAGAAAAAAAGACTACCGAACTGGGTTTTGCCTGTTATAATAATAATTATTTTATAAAGTCTTATCAGATACGTATTCCTTTCCCTCTCATGTGCAGGTGCCTTCCTGGCAGGAAGCGGGCCCAGCAGACCCGGGGCCCAGTCAGACCAGCCCTGCGCCAGTAGGGCTCTGCCCTGTGATGGGGTGAGTGGCGGGCTGGGCCGGGCACTGACACCTTGGCTCCATTTTCCTGTCCATTTACCCACCCTCCCAAAGCAGGGCTGGGGGCAGAAGAGGGGGGACACATTCACAGGTGGTGGGTCAGCGCCAGGATATCCAGAACTGCCTTGGGTCCAGCAACAGGTCTCAGGATGGGGCTCTCCACAAGGAGGAACCAGAGAAGCTGGGGCAGAGCTGGGGTCTCCAGAGCACTCAGGGCTCAGGGCAGAGAGGTGGGGCTGGCTCACCTCGAGACCAATCCAAGGAGAATAAATAAATAAATACTGTATAACTTTGCCATCCCCCAGCCTGGCCTGTTCCCCCATCGGGGGACGGTCACTGCCAACCTCAGTTCCTCTGGCCGCCATCCCGAGACAGGGTGGCTGGAAGGAGGGGGCCCGCCCCACCCTGTGGACTGAGAAACCAGGGCGGGCAAAGTCTACACAGTCCAGGAGGTCATAGCGGGCAAGTGGGGGCCTGGGCCCAGCCCACAGGGTGAGACAAGGTCCTGCCTGTCTCCCTCTCTTCTGACCCATGGCTCTCCACAACGAGCCACAAGGGAGCTGGGTGGGGGTTGACCTCCCGGCTGTGGGACGCTTTTCCCTGCCCCTCACCCCCCAGCCTTTGCTCCTGCTGGCTCTTCCTGGTCCGGCCGCTCAGGGGCACGTAGTCACCGGGCTGACCGGAGGAGGGACGGCGGGAGCCCAAGTCCAGCTGGGGCCGCTGTCCCCTCGGGGTACGGCCGGGTGAGGCTAGGCAGACGCCCGGGCGCGTCAGAGCTGGAAGGGGTACTGTCGGAGGTAGTCGGCCATGCGCCGGGGCAGCGGCAGGCAGTCCACGTCCGCCGCCAGGCGGTTGATGACGAGGCGACACAGGTGCTGCAGGCTGCGGGCGCTGCTTCGGCGCACGAACGGCTGCACCAGCTTCAGGTGCACGGCCGTGACTGCGGGCGCGGGCAGCGCCGGGTCGCCGGGCACGTCTTCCTTCGGGGTAGGCGGGGCCGGGGTGGGCGCAGGGTCGGGGCTGTCACTTCGGCTGTCGGCGGTACAGGAGGCCACATAGTGCTGCACCAGGCTGACCACGTCGGGGAAGGCTAGGATGCGCGGCCTGGACAGGCAGTTGGAGTCCAGGCGGAAGCTGGAGTCGGCGTACTCGATGCGCACGTTGGTGGGGCCTCGGGTGGTCTTGACCGACAGTGTGAATAGGTAGCTGGGGTGGGTGCTGTCGCGGACGAGGAATGTGCCCTCTGGCATCTTCTGCAGGTGTTGCCGGGCCTCGCTGGCCGTGATGGAACCCCAATACCAGCCTAGGCAAGTGGAGAGGGAGCCGAGAGACTGGTCACAGGGGAATTCGGCTGGGGGGCACAACATAGGGCCGGGCAGGGCAGGGCAGGACTCTGCCTGCCCCTTTACGCTTCCATGGGGAGCGCTGCACCTCCCCCGTCAGACTCTCCTGGGCAGGGCCACGTCTCTCAGATCAGACTCAACGGACAGAGCTAAGTTTTTCCCACCGGACTTCCCAGAACAAGCCTGCTTCCCTCCTCAAACTCACCAGATTCCCGGAGGTAAGAGAAGGTCTTGGCTATGCACAGCAGATCCTCCTCAGGGTCCAGCACCTTGGGTTCACTCTCTGGCTGGGCTGGGGTCTCCTCTCTAACCTCCTCCAGAAAGGCCCCGGCTGGCAAAGGTTGCATAGCTGGTTCGGGCAGCTCCAGGGACTGGGCCCACAGGGGCCGCTGCCCGATCCGCTCCACAGCCAGCAGAGAACAAGGTCTAGAAGAGGGTGGATGGGCAGTGAGTGGAGGCCCTGTGCTCGCCCTATTTCCAGAGACCCCCTGTGCCCCGGACCAGCGACATGACCTCTGGCCAGTCCATCTCAGTGTCCCCCTTGTGGGCTCAATGACGTCAGCATACCACCTCCCAGCTGTCACCACAAAAGCCTCCTTGATGGCTTCCCCCAGGTGGTGATTCTCTTTTTAAAGAGCCTTCTCCACCCTCCTGCATTTATTGAACAGTAATTAATCTCTCTATTGCGTACCAACCGAAAACACAGATCATTCCCCATAGGCATTTCTAGCTCAGGATGGGCAACTGGCGTCCCCGCCATTGGTAGGATCCAATGCAAAGAAGCCTCCCATTGGTGCCCTGTGGGCTGAGGGGGGCTGATTAGATGACACTGGTCCCACCTGAGCCATGGCCTGGGCCTTCATGGGGTGCTCCAGAGAGGCCCCCAAATTATGGTAGGATGCCTGAGGTCACATGCTACCTCCCCTTGGATAGGAGTATCTGTCGGAGGGACCTAGGTCCACACTGGCCAGGGCTGAGAGGCTGGACCAATCTCCCCAAACAGGTCAGACTCCCATCCTGTTTTCTCCTCCCAGCTGGGAGTCTGGGGTGGACACTGACCTCTAAAGGCGCTGGCAATTCCCACCTCCCACAAACATAAGCTTCCCGCAAAGGGCCGGGTACTCACTCCACATTCCAGTTCCCACCCTGGGAAGCCAGCCCTACTAGGCTTTATGATCTTATGCGAACGTTGCTGTCAGCTTCTCCACCCCCTAATGAGGGATGCTACCAGTCCAGATCCTGCGGGGTTTGGCTATACCATATTCTCAGGTGGCTAGAGTTGGGTTGCTGAGCCAGCCCCAATCTGAGCAGTAGCCTTTCTCTAGGGGAAGGCCACCCAGCATGGTGATCCTGGGGCTTCCCGGGAGTGAGGGGCATGGGCCCTGGATCCCAAGGAAGAGACTGCTCATCCTTCCTCACTCCTCAGGAAATACATCCTCAGGCCTCAGTTCTGGGTCTGGTCCCCTGCTGGGCCTCAGGACACGAAGATAACAAAACCATGGGCCTTGCCTTCAAGGAGAACTTATAACCCAAAGTCATAAATGCAAAGGGTGTCATGGGGGGTCAAGGTCTGCCTGTTCCTAAGCTGAGTCTGTGAGGCCAAAGGAAGGAGGAGGGGGAAGGCACTCCCTCCAGGCAGAGGTGACAGCACAGGTAAACAGTGCCAGGGACTTCTTAGGAGGTGGGAAGAGGTGGACAGAAGCCTTGGTGGGACGCAGGCAGACGAGCCAGATCTCACAGTGTAGGTTATAGGTGAGCATTAGAAGATTTTAACAAACCCGGAGAAGGGGTCACAAGACCCTGGTCCACCATAGTCTGCGTAGTACTTCTCCACAGCCACTCTGGGTGCATTACGGGTGCTCTGGAATCCTACTGGGGGAAACAGAGGCCAAGCTCTAAGCAACCAGCTGGTGGCCTGCCTGCTGGGTCCCCGAACTCAGCTCAGGCTAGCCACTCAGGCCAGAGCCTCCAGTGTGGCCACGTCCAGACAGCTTAGCAGGACCCTTGTGCGTGTGGGCACCTCTAGGGTCAACATGGTGTCTCGGTGTGTGAAACAGCTGTATTGGTCTCCGCAAGCTCCTGGCCAGTAACCGTGTACCTGAGGAGGGGTGTGTCCACAGCTGTCATCGTCATGGCAAGGGCCATGGCTTGTGTGTTCCAGGTGTGGGTGCCTGTACGTGTGGGTACCTGTTGCGGAGCCCCGCCTGTGAGTCCTGACTGGGGACACATGCCAGGGGAGCATACTCAGCCCTGAGGGTGGGCCCCTCAAGCAAAGCCAGCAGCTGAAACCTACATCTGGGAATCTCTGCTCCCTACCCCAGGAGGGCACCAGCTGGGTTGTGGCTGTGTATTTGGAGGTCTTAAAAATCTTGCTCCCTGACACCGAACACTGGCCCTGAGGTCCCAAGGGGCCTTCGTCTGGAACAAAGTAAAAGGAGAATGTGGGACCCCAGAATTGGGGGAGGGGTCCTGAGGACAAGGGTGTGGGGTGTTCGGGAGTCCCAAAATTCAGAGGAGGGAGATGCTGGAGACAATCAGGTAAAAGTATAGTAGCACAATCTTCCTAGCTTGCCTCCCTGGAAACAGGACGGCTCAGGGCAAGGGGCACTTCAGCCTTGCCCCACCTTCCACCCTTCTTCACTTGGTACTATGCCAGTTCTGATAACAACAGTCACTGGGCCACCCAGCTCTCCCTGGGTGTGGACACTCACTCATCTCTCCTTTCTCTCTCCCTGGAGCTTTCTGAGTTCCTGTCAGATCAGTCTGGAGAACATCAGACCTATTGGTTGAAGGGGGATGCTGAGGCGGAAGGAATGTACCAAGAATGCTCAGCTGAGGCCAAGATTCTGTCTTATCAGCCCCCACCCCACCCCTGTCTTTGGGGAAAGTTGGAGAAGGGAGGCAGGAGCCAAGTCCTCACAATGGGATCCCAGACTGGGCCGAGAGGAGGGGTGACGCAATTGTGGGGGTACCACAGGTAAAATCAGGCCAAACTCAGGCTCTTCCAAGAGCTGCTGGTCAGCAGGTGCCAACCTGGGGGGTGCCATGGATCTCAGGCTGGCTTCCCAAGAAAAGCCTAATTGTTAGCCCGTGGCAGAACAGCGGATGATGGGACAGAGAGGGGCAGGGGCTAACCCAAGGTCACCAGTAGGCCCTGCGGCCTGCAGGCTAGGGTAGAGAGCTCTGGGCCCAGAGGGGGTCTGGGCAGGTGAGCCACGTCTTGGGAGTACGCGCTTCGCGGGCGTTCAACTGCTCCAGCCAGAGCCCAGGGTTAGGCTACCCCGTGTTCCTCCCGTCGCCAGCCGACCCCCAGTTTCACCACCCACAGTGCGAGTACAGGTAGTGACGGTGTTGTCACCGTTCCCTGTCGTCACCCCGAGGTCCTTCCGCACTCGGTCATCTCCGATCCGTCAAGCCCTCTCACTGGCCGGCAGCGAGCACGAGGCGGTACGCTCCCGAATGCCGGCCGCAGAGGCCGGGCGGGGGCGAGGAGCCGCGCTTACCCCTGAACGCAGAGGACCATGTCCCGGCAGCGGCAGCAGCAGCTCCGGAGCTGGGGCTCGGCCGGACGGCGGCGGCTGGAGGGAGCCCGTGGGCGCAGGTCTCGCTCGCAGGGGAGGCTCCCTGGGCGCTCGGGCGGCGGGCTGGGACTGAGAGGCGACCGCGCGGGCGGGCCGGGAGGGCGCGGGGGGCGGGCCGGGAGGGCGGGGCGAGCCGCCTAATCTTTTGTTCTCTGTGTCCCAGCCCTTCCCGGAAGCGACGTCTTCCTAGAACCGCCGGCTGTGCTGCCGGGCCGGGGAGGGGCGTGGGTGGGGGCGCCGGCTCCCCAGTGTGGCGCTGAGGGCTGCTAAAGCCAACACCTTTGACAGATTTCCAAGAACTTTCCAGGAAAATGGGGCGGGGTCCCGCTCGCCGACCAATCGCAGCTCAGGAGGCGGAGCCGAGTGGCCGGGGCGGGCCAATTGCAGCTTTGGGATCGTAAGCTGAAGAACGAGCCGGGTTGAACGTGACCTAGAGACCAGTAGGGAAAGACCCGGTTGGAGGAGGCCAGGGAGGGGCAGGGGTTCTACCCGCCCGAGCCCAGACTACTTTTGGGCATTCCGCTTCGTTGGGGACAGTCCCCTTTGTCTCTGCAGAACTCGTGGCAGCGCAAGGGCAGGGTCACGGGCCTGTCCGCCCATCTAGCGACTCCCCCAAAGCGGTCTGTCCGGTGTGCAAGCGCCCCCTGTGGGCCGCATTTGGATCCCCGGACTCTGTGTGGGGTGGTGGGGAAGTCGGTGGCATGGGGTGGGGTTTGGAGAAGGACGTGGGAGGAGGGGAGGGCTGCAGAGGGGGGCCTCAGATCCGAACAGGTCCGCGGGGGTCAAGGATCCACCACAGCTAAAAGGATCCAGGCAAGAATGTTTTCTCTGAAAGAGTTGGGAGAGAAGGCACATCCCAATCTTGGGATAGGGCAGGTGTGGCGACCTCATTATCCATTTGATGGCTGGGGCACTCGGAGACCCCAGCATGGAGCACCTATGTAGGGTGCAGTCTCTTCAGTAGAAACTGTCTACTGCCCCATTACTGTGAAGACAAAGGGCCCTCATAGCTGCCAAGCAACAGAACTAAGATTTGAAGCTGGGTCCCTATGGGGCCAAATCCCAAGCTCTCTATCCCAGGACTACCTCTTCCCTTCACTGAACACTTTGGATGTGCCATGTACTATCAGTGATTTCCAGCCTCATTTCATTGTCTAACCACTACATAGTGTGTCCTCTTTACAGGTGAGGAGATGGAGGGACAGAGAAGTGAGAATGTACCCTAGATCTCACAGCTGGCAAGTGATGAATTGGTGCTTGGACCCCAGCACCCCCTGCCGCCCGCCTCCTCTCTAGGTTCCTTGACCTAACAACTCCTAGGCATCCTTCAAGATCCAGCTTTAAGGTCCACAGTGAAGCTTCCCTGCCGCCAGGCTAGTCAGTGTCAGAGCACCGTGGGTGTCCCCTTGAAAGCTCCCTTATGGATGTCAGGGATTATGCAGTTCTCTGTGTTAAACTAAATGGCCCCAAGGGTTTTGCCCTCCAACCACCTTTGTGCATTTGACAGAGTAACGCACCTCACCTGTGTGCATGGTCTATGGTGTGCCCCTGTTTTGCCCCAGGTGTTGTGGGTCCCTCTGGCCATCTCATTATCACCTCTCCTGCTCTGGCTGCTCCCTACCCATCCCTGCTCTGAGTGCTGGGCCCACGATGCCACCCAGTGGCAATTCGTCTCATGGTTTCACTCGACACATTTCCTTATTCTCTCCAGGATAAGCCCTCCCCACACTCCAGGGATGGGCCTTGCTGCAGGATCTCCCTGCTCCTCCCCACCAGGAATAGTCACAAGACGGGTCAGTCACAATAATACACAGCAGTGCCTTCCTCAAAGTCTGGCTCATTTGGTCTCTCTAGTCTCATCATTTGCAGCCTTTCCTCTCCCGGAAGAATAGTCTACACATGTTATGTGTGTGTGTGTGTATGTGTAGGGGCTATATTCAGTCCTCTACACTGCCCACCCCCACCCCGCCCGATGCTCGAGCGTTTGCACACACACACACACACACACACACACACACACTGGACCCCTTTGTCACTGTAAGCTATTCCAAAGGCCTCAGCCCTCGGCCCCTTGGACAAAAAGCTATCATGGAGGGCTGGGTGGCAAAGTCTGACACCACGAACCCACCCCTGCCCTAGCCCAGCTATCCCAAACAGTGAATTCTCCCATTAGTGTGCAAGTGGTTGCTGGAAAATGAGCAGCATTCTGAGTCTCTTGGGTTGAATGAACAGTTGCAAAACATCTGTCTATGATGGACCTACCTACATGGGAAATGTATGTGCTTGTGTAAGCATTGGCATTGGTGGTGGAGACTGCAAAGGGACAGGCATCGCCATTGCTTACTTCTTACATTTCCCTATGGTTTGAATTTATTATAACAGGCAAGTTTTACTTATGCAATTAAAATTTGAATTAAAAAGAGATCAGTTTAAAAATATAATTATAGGGGTGCCTGGGTGGCTCAGTCAGTTAAGCGTCTGCCTTCGGCTCAGATCTTGATCCCAGGGTCCTGGGATCAAGTCCCACGTCGAGCTCCCTGCTCAGCGGGGAGTCTGCTTCTCCCTCTACTCCTCCCCTGCTGCTCGTGATCTCTTTCTCTCTCTCTCACGCTCTCTCTCTCAAATAAGTAAATAAAATCTTTTAAAAAAATACAGTTATAAAATGTTTAGAACAATTGTAATCTGATTCTATTTTTAGAAAATAAGATAACAACTGCAACATACACTGAGATAATTTGGCTGGGACAAGGAGCCAGCCCCCACCCTCAGCTGCCCAGCACTCTGCTTGTGACTGGGACCCTGCTTGTCCAGAATGAGATCTTGCTCAGCTTTGGTTTCACCTGGCCCAAACCAGTCACCTCCAGAAGCAGGATCCTTCTCCAGTCTCCAAGCTGTGAAAGCTTCCAGATCACAGTCTCTGAGATCTTGGATCAGGTTCTTAGGTGGGGCTCTGGGACTGAGGTTCTGGGTCCTGCTGGGCATAAATGTCTGTATGCGTGTGGTGCACGCGTAAGCCCATGTGTCTGGGCACATGTGCAAATCTGCGCTTGTGCATGTGTGTGCATCTGTGAACACGTGTAAGAGCATATTTGTACAAGTGGAGGTAGGAAGGGGGCAGGGAGGCACAGGAGAGGAGGGTATCGTTCAAGGGTGAGATCTGGGCCCTGGAGTTGTTCTTTGGGGGTTGGGATGGAGACCCTGCCATGAGAGCTACTGATCAAGCTACTGGCAGGTTGCTTGATCTCTCAGGGCGTGTCTGTCCTGTAGGCTATGTGGGGTGGGTACAGCCCTGCCTCCTCTGGTCTCAGTGAGGTCATGGAGTGCCCCGGTAGAACATCCACTCAGTGTCTGGTCCGAAAGAAGGGTTTAGTCAGTTGAGGCCATCATCAGGGTCTCTGCTTCACCAAACCCTGCTGGCTTGAAGGTTGTCTCAAGGAGACAGGGCAGAGCCCTGGGCCCTTTCCTCTGGCTCTATGCCTGCACACACGGAGTCCCAGCTCTCCTGGGAGTGCTGGTCTGAAGAGCCTTGGACCTGCAGCCCAGGAATCCACGTGCATCCACATGCGTGCGTGCGTGCGTGCGTGTGTGTGTGTGTGTATGTGTTTTGGCGTATGGGGAGGTGGGCGGGAGGCTATCTGGGCCCAATCCCAAAGCCAGAAGAAGGGCTCAGAGAACCGGGTGGGACTGAGGCCTCAGCGCCTGCAGTCCTACAAGTGGCCTGTAGATGGCAGAAGAGGCCCGCGCAGGGACCTTAACCCAAGCCTCTCCTTCCCAGTCCCAAGTGAACCACCACATTCCAGTCCCTCAGCCTGAGGGTTGAGGAGTGGGCGGGTGTGCAGGAGTAATGCAGATTTGTCACAGGAGAGAGCAACACCCCCTGTGGCTCTATACAAGTTGTTTCCTCTCCGGGGGCCTCAGTTTCCTCATCTGTGAAATAAGAGTTGTTTAACAGCCTGTGATGGGAAAACTGGGTCAAAATACCTAAGATAGTCTAAGATGGGCTCAGAATAGAGACCTAAAAGTGGAAGGGAACACCACATCGTTAATATAGAGTATATGGAGTGTCAGGAGGAGACTTTTTAAACGGGGCACCAAAAGCCTAATGTATAAGATGAAAAGTTAATGGATCTGACAAAATGGGAATTTAGGCTATCTGGTCTAAGGACGCTGTATCCCAAGGGAAAAAAATAAGCCACGGATATGAGCAGGAGATGCACAGAAGGTGAGAGACACCCAGAGCCCCCAGGAATTGGAAAAAGGCGAATCACAACGAAATGCCATTTCACTTGGCCTGATGGCAAAAATTAAGACTTTAGGTAGGCTGGCGGTGGGCCACCACTAAGGAAGTCGCAAGCCTTACAAGCCTTGCTGGAGGGCCGTCTGCAGAGTGCAGGGAAAACGCCCGACTCAAGTGGCTTCCTGAGGCTCCGAGAGAAACTAGACTTCCTGCACTGTCACTTCCTAGGTCGCTGGTAAACTCCGGGGCTCACACCGCCCTCGCGGGTGTCCAGAGCGCCTAGGTTTCCGCCCCCTTCGAGAAGCCACGCCCCCTATTCTGTCCGGGCGCCCGGGCGGGGCCCGCCAGGGCCTCCCTCCCCGCCCGGTCCTGCCAGGGCTCGCCTGGCCCTTTAAGGCTGACCGAGCCCGGCCCCAAGTCCAGGACTCACGGGGGATGGGGGGTGGGGGGGGAGGGAAAGGGGAGCGGTCACGTGGGCCGCCGCCGGCGCGACTCGGCTCTAGGAGCTCCCGCCGCGGGTTCCCGGGGCCCCGGTCCCTGTCCCTCGCCGGCGCCAGCCAGGTACCCTGCTGTCAGGGACGCTCTTGCCAGGTACGCCCTCATAGGGCTCCCTCCACCTCCTGCTCCCAGAACTCGCGGCCTCTCGGCGCCCAGTCCCTTCCCCTCTTGACAGGAGTCGGGCAGGACTTGCTAGTGCCGGGCTGCGCAACCACCGCCCCCCGCCTCCCGCCTGTACTCTCGGACAGTTCGCTTCCCACTCCCGGCCCTGTCTGCTGCCCGCAGCCCAGCCAGGCTCAGGGGCTCCGGGCTGCGGAGTATTGGAAGAGTCTGAGCGGAACTCATTTTTCACTTCTCCCCCAGGTGGCCCTGGACGCGCCAGGCTGGGGTCGTCTCTGAGCGCCCCGCGGGGGCCATGGATGGCGAGACAGCAGAGGAGCAGGGGGGCAATGTGCCCCCGCAAGGTGCACCCTGCGGACCCGGCTCAGCCGGCGCTCCTGCCCTCGGGGGGCGGCGGGAGCCCAAGAAGTATGCAGTGACCGATGACTACCAGTTGTCCAAGCAGGTGCTGGGCCTGGGTGTGAACGGCAAGGTGCTGGAGTGCTTCCACAGGCGCACTGGGCAGAAATGTGCCCTGAAGGTCAGTGACCCCTCACTGCTCCATGGGTGACCTAGAGGGCCCAACAGCAGAGGCCTGTGGGTGCAAGGTGTACCCAGGACCCCTGCTAAGCTTCTTATGATCAGTATCTCCTTTCATTCTTATACTCCCCTGTAAGGTCAGGCTCCTGGTACTCCTTGCTTTACAGATGGGGAAAACAAGACTTAGCCTAGCTAAGCTCTCTCTCCCAGAGAGCAAGGGGGTGGAGTCAGTATGAGTAGAGTCTGTTGGACCCGGAAACAGGGAAGGAGTGGTTCCTGACGCGGGTTATGGCTGGGCCTATGTGTTCCTGCCAAAGGGGGGGGGGGTGCTCTCGCTCAGCTTGGTTGTTCCTTCCATGAGAAGCTGTTCTGAGTGGAATGGATCTGAGTTTCCCTCTACCTGAGGCTGAGTCCCCACCAAGGCTTGGGGTGGGGCTGCTTTCTCTCGTGGCCCCTGACTGCCTGGGCTGGAGTGCTGGGTGGGAGCCTCCCAGGGCTGGCTGGTGGGCAAGGATGGTGTCCATCACACCTGTGAGCAAGAGGTTGCTGATGGGCTCCAGCTGAGTCACCGGCCCTATGTCGAAAAGGGCAGGTCCTGCTCCAAGCCTGGCTCACCCTGGTTCCTGGGCAGAGGGCGGGCCAACCATCTATCTGTGTCACACTGTGCTCCCTGGAGGCCAAGAACTCGACTGATAGAGGTGGAATCCAGGGAGTTCTGGGGGTGGCTGATCTAGCCACATAGTTCTGGCTTAAGTCATTTAGTTCTGGGCCCAGGACCCTGCCCCATACCCAGAATGCCTTGAATCTGTTGTTACTGGGAACTTCACTCAACTGCAGTTTGTGCCAGTGGCCACCTGGACGGATAGATCATGGCAAGGAAAGTTAGACTACAGCAAGGGCTCTCATTTTACAGACATTGCAATTATGAGCCTAAGTGCAGAGTTCTGTGGACGTGGCTCTAATCTCTGGCCTGCATTTGCCAGCTCCGTGATCTTGGGCTAGGTCCTGGACTCTGGAAATCAGGTTTCTGCCTCTGTTCAGGGGGAAAGATAAGGAGTTGATGTGAACTTGGAACGAGATGATGCTTGCAGAGTAATTGGTACAGGGCCTGATGCAGGCCTGGAGAGGTTACGGGACTTATTTAGGGCACAGTGTCTGCAAGTATCTGAGCAGGGACCTGGGTCCAACTCCCTGTGTCTTTCCTAGGGGCACGAGGGCTGATAGGATGTGTCTGGAGGAGGCTCAGGGCTGGGCTGGTGAGGCTGAATCTCAGGCGCAGCTTCTTCACCTACTAACCCAGCAGTGGAATGGGGTGGGGGGGCCTTCTCTGAGTCCTTCAGGAGAAAATGGCTCTTCTCAGGGGGGAGTCTCTACCCCTTCGCTCAGCACCATCTTAGCGCTCTCACCTATAGTGGGGTAAGGGGCAGTCTGGGTAGATAGACAAGGGGCCAAGTGAAGCCAGAGAGCCTCTTAATACCAAGGCTTTGGCCCTGTGAACCAGGGCTGAGCTCTGACCAGCCCCTGTGGTGTTCCAGATGCTGTGAGCAAGGCAGGGATGGAGTGGGAGGCCAGAGATCTTGGGCCCAGGCAGCACCAGTTTTAAGCAGGCCTGGATCTAGGCCCTTCTCCGTAGACGCTGTGTCTGACAAATGACTTGGGGGAACTTCTGACTGCATCAGTTTCTAAAACACCTCCTCTTGAATCTAGGGCCTCAGTGCTTTCTTTGTTCTAGACTGGGAACTAGGACAGGCCTAGAACAAATTCCCCTGCTATACCCCTTTAGGCTTTATGGGTGAGTGTGGCTAGGGCTACTGCCTTGGGACCTTCAGGAGCTGGCCCTAGGAGGACATGGATTAGATGTGGCTCCCACTCCAACACCTTTCTTGTCTTGCCCCCAGTCTCCCTCTGGTCTAGTGGGTGAGTCTGGAAGTCTCTACCATCTGGCAGGTCTTTACCATCTTCCAAGATGGCGCTAGCACCGCTTCTGAAACATCATACCAGTACTGTGAGTGGTGGCTCCAGCCTTGATGAGGAGAGTGGCATTTTTCTACTTAGCTTCTGCTCCCTGCCGTCTCTGCCCTTCTTGGTAGTACAGGCCTAGGGCCCCGGCCTCTCTCCCTGCTTGTCCTCTTGGCCCTGAGATGGCAGAGAGTGCTCAGCCTGAAGCCCGGAATGTAGCAGGCACTCCTAAAACAGGAAGAGTTGTGGTCAATGTCCCTGTAGCTGTTACTATTCCCTGGGGGCCCTGGAGGGAAGGCTCCTCCCCAGGGAGCTGAGCCTCTTCCCCTCAGCCCCTGACCACTGTTGTGGTCCATTTTGGCTTCGCTCCCACTCAGTGGCTCCTTCCCAAGGCCACTTCTGCTGCCGGTGCCATCATTCCACTCTCCATTCCTAAGCACTTGCTGCAGTCCCCTTGGCAGGACCTAGAGGAGCCCCCTGCCTCCTACCGACATCTTGTGCCCTCCTAGGCCTCACTGATGAATTGGTACCCCTCAGTTTTACTCCTAGCTGGGCACAGCCTTGCATATCTGCCCCCCATCAGTCACCCCACCACATCCGAGACACAACACCTCCATCCTTATCACATATATGAAAACTGTGACTTGGAGTCAGTGGTCAGAAATCATGTAGCTTGATTGGGATGGCAGATTGTAGCAGAGGCCAGAGTCTCCTCCCCTCCCAACTTCCTGCCCAGCCCACTTGTGGTCCCCCGCCTCTTGGCAGGCAGAGTGACCATGACACTTAGATAAATAAGCACAATGAAAGGTTTTGAGAGGACAGAGGGGTTCTGCCTGTGGGGAAAGGGGAGTCTTCTTTCCTGCCCCTGTGCTCCGGGCTCTGGGGCTTGGGGCCCTCCTCTCTGACCGCTGGAATATGTCGGAGGCCCCTGGGGCTCCCCGTGCCCTCCTCTTCACTTCTTCATCGGACAGAGTGGAGTGGTGGGGTGCTGGAGCCGCAGGCCGGGGAGTTACCCACATGGCTCCCTGGGTGGGGCCGGCCTGTCGAAGCTGGTGCCGCAGAGCTGGATTTGAGGCTGGGCGCGGCTGCCAGGCGGGCCAGGTACTTTCTCATTTGGCAGCTGCCGCCCCCTCACCTGCCATCTCGGGACCGGTCAGATCAGCCTTGGCAGGGCCATCTGTTACCGAGTCAACCAATCAGGAAGCGGGTGGAGGGGCTGGTAGCCCTGTCCCATGGAGGCCCCCAGTAGGGGTTTCACTGTACCCAACCTCCTCCCCGGGCTGCCCCTCTCCTTGAAGGAAAGAATCGTTGGAGCTCGTGTGCTTCCATGCCAGTGGAACCTTCGGAACTGTCAGGGGTGGGCAATTGGCTGTTTAAACAAAGATCCTAGGAAGGGCATCAAACCCTAAAGAATGCAAGTAGTGGGGTTTGGGGCAGAGGTCGGTTGTTTTGAGCTGCTTCACACCTGCCCAGCTGGCCTTGCTCACAGGTGTAGAAGCTGTGCTCGAAGCCTACACCTCTGCTGGGGATCCCCTCTGCTGGGAGTGCCAGAATCTTCCCATCCTATCCAGGAGCTGATGCCGTCTCTCCAGGCTTCAGGCCTTGGTGCTGTGGATTCTAATATTCTCATAGACGGTTAGCGGTTTTCCAGAGTGTTCTGTCCAGCAGGCCCCGTCCCCAGTGCATGATACGTGTTCTCTTACCTAATTCCTGTGGTTCCCATTTTATGGGTAATGTCGCTGATATTCAGTAAGGTGAACGACTTGCCCACAATGCACAGGGGAAGAGTGGCAGGGCTGTGATGTGAGCCTATGCAGTTTGATGCCAGAGTCTTTGCATTTAAGTCACCCCACACCTCATGCTAGTTTCTGGGGGGGGGGTCTCTAAGACTTGGCCCCCGGAAGGGTGCTGGCATCCTTGGCTCCACTGGGAGCCCCAGTGGTGCTGTTCATAGTTGTCTCTCTCTCCTCAGCTCTCCTCACTATGCAGGACTCTGCTTGTGAGGGGACCAGTGGTCCCACAGGCCAGCACACAAGGGCCATGATGGCTGTGGGGCTGTCTCAGAGAGGTTGTGTGGTTCATCTCAAGCCTGGTGAGTCTCAGACAAGCCCAGCCCAGCAGAGCCCAGACTGCCACAGGCAGGAAGTGAGGTCGGTGAGTGGGCGAGAAGAAACTGTGTCTGGGCTGGGCGGGCCAGGGGAGACTTCCTGGAGGAGACTGCCAGCTTTAATCCAGGCCTCTGGTCTGAGAAGGATGTGGCCGACAGAGGAGGGCACAGGGTGTGCGTGACGGCATGCCTGATTTGCACCACTCAGCACCTGCTGCGGAGTACCACTTCCCCGCTCCCAGCCGGGGGTCCTGGCAGGATGCGGCTGATCTCAGCGGGGCAGGCGTCCAGGCCCTGACAGACGCTGCGAGCTGTAGAGGGACCGTGAGGGCTCTGTGGAAGGAGAGGCTTTTACATAGGGCCTTGAAAAAAGGTCAGCGACCCCCCCCCATTCTCCCACAACTCAGATTCATACTGCGCCCCCAGGGACCTCTGTCTGTCTTTGGTGTCCTCTCTCACTAAGTGGGCAGAAATCCTCCCTCCTTCCCCCAGAGCTTTCTTTCCTAACATCGCCAGAACCCTCGTGGAGCACTGTTGCTTAGGGTGCTCTAGAGGCTCCTGGGTCACCTGAGCTGTCCTTTAGTTCAGGCCGTGTGGGAAGGGCCTGGTCTCTGTGACAACAGAGGTCTGTTATGTCTCTGCTGAGGTTTGCACTTGGGGAAGCTATTTCCCTACTTGGATCCCTCATCTTTTTCTCCAGGGGCCTCCTTGGGATATCATCATGGAACACACCTGTGAGGGGCAGCAGGTGGGGCACCTGGCTTTGCAGTCCCCTCACCTCCTTTGGTTCCAACCTGGTGACTGGCTGCCGGGTGTCCAAAGGTGGTGGTCACCAGGCAAGAGTTGAAGACAGCGGCCATCCCTAGGTGTGGTAACAGTGTGCACCCAGCCCTCCTGCGTGTGAGGGTCTCCTGCTCTCGGGGCACTAAGAACATGGCTCCCATTGGCTCCTGTGTTTTTTCCAGGAGAATTTTGGTCCTGCTGGCCTTGCTCCTGTCTGTTTGAGATCTTACGTGTTCCCACGTGAGAGGCTGCCTGAGTGCATTTTATTGGTGGCATGTTATTGGCCTTTATGAGGATTCCCTTGGGCTCATCGTGCACCTGGGGAAGCCAGCCCCTTGTGGGGTGAGAAAGGATAGTGTGAAAGGAATTTTGGGTCCTGGACTCCTCCCTACCCTCCCACCCTTTTAGAACTAAGTGGATTAGGCCCTGTGTAATTGTGAATAAAATCCTGCTGCTGGGAACCGTGGGGGTTTTGCTTAGAGCAGGAGAACAAGAGGAGACTGCTGTTTGGGGGAACAAGGAGCCTCAGGAGGCCTTTCCAGCACTGGACAGGCCAGAGACGCTGAGAATATTGATTTTGCGTTTTTTTTTTTTTTTTTTTTTTTTTTTTGCGGGTTTTGTGTTAGGATTGCCTTTTTCTTTAGACTAGGGCTTTTGTCCTTGCTGCTTTCTCTTTGTGGCACTTTCTGTTCTTCTTAGCTCCTTGTCACTTTCATTTCTTCTTTCCCCTCTCCGTTACCCTTGCTGTCACTTAGTTCCTCCCCTCTCTGGCCTTGCTACTCTCTGTCTCAGGAGTTTCAGGCTTAATGGGCCTCTTCTCTGCAGCCTGCAGGCCAAGGGCAGGCAGCGGACAGATGGGGGCTGGTCAGGTGCTGGGGATTCACGCGAGTCACCCTGAAGGGGTCACCCTGAAGTCTCCCCCCGACAGGGTTGGGTAGGGGTAGGACAGGAAGGAGGAGCATCTGTACCCATGCCACTCACAATGTCCCCTCCTTGCTGCTGGCCTTGACCAGGTGCTGGTGGCCTTGGCAGCCAGAGCAGTGGAGTCAGGAACATTTGGGCCAAGCTTGTAACCCGAGGAGTCCCCTGTGGAGTGTAGGAAGTCAGCGTCGGCGGGGGCCTCCGCTGTTGGGTCTCCTTTTATGGCTCAATGGTCTGAGACTTACGCTCTGGACAACAGTGTGAGATTAGGAGCACTGTGACTCCCAGGGATTCTCTGGCTGAGGCTGAGGAGAGAAGGGGCTGGGGTCAGAGCCAGGGCCTCAGAGCCAGTGGGAGGAACTTGTCGAGGGACTGGGAGGGCTTGGACATGAGGTGCAACCTCCCACTACTCTAGGGGACAAAACTGCATGTGAGCTGCCCTGCACTGGCCGGGACAAGCACCCCAGAGCACCAGACTCTCTAGCCTGCACTCTGCACCTGACCCCGTCACCTGAGACACTCGAGGCTATTTTCACGGGTGTGATGGGCCAGGGCCTGGACCTGCACACTCATCACCCCATTCCTAAGGGTTCAGCCTCTAACAAGGGACTCACAGCTTGTTCTGTAGATGTTCCCCCAACATAAACCAGCCCCCTCCTCAGGGTGTGGCAGAGGGACAGGCAGGGAGCCTTCATGCTGTCCGGCAGGCAGTGGCCCATGGGGCAGAGGTTGGGGGTGGAGGGTGGGGATAAGAGCACCCACTTATCCCTTGAGTGCTTCCTACGTGCTGAACCCGGACACAGAAACATCTAAGAATGGGTGTATCACCCCCGTGTCACGGATGCAGAGGCTGAGATTTGGGAAGGTAAAGTAACTCACTCCAAGTCTCAGAGTAGGGACATGCCCTGCTGGGCTGGAACCCCTGGCCTTTCTGGCGGCAGAGTTGTGGCTCTCAGCTATCTCTGGGGATCAGGAGCCAGACCTCTCTCCCAGGCCACAGTCTACCCATCTATAAGATGAGGGGCTGGGCGCTCTGCTTGACGAGAGCCCCCCTTCTAGCTGTGCAGACCTTTTTGGTGGGCAGTGATTGTGGGCATTGCTAGGGAAGCAGGCAGGTAAATAGTGGCAATAGACGGGCAGCGTGGAGACTGGCTAGAGGGAGCCCCAAGATGCCTCTCGTAAGCTAGCTACTAAGTGGTGTTGCCAGGACGACGGTCAGCTGTGTGACTCCGCCAGCAAGGTCTGCGTTCAGCTACGGACAGGAGCTCTGGGGTTATGACTTAGGTTGGAAGACCCCTTTCCACTGTACTCCATTGCCCAGTTAAAGCCTGTAGTCAGGCTGAGCCTGTCCCCGGGCGCATCTTTACCCTAGGAAGGCATGAGAGAGTGGGGATGAGTCACTGTTGCCCGTTCCTATGGCAGGAGCATCCCTCAGTGTGGCTAGGCCACTACCCTGGCCTCTCCGAGGACTTCCCTTTCCTCCTGGCTATGGCTCCATGGCATGATCAAAGACCAGGACATTTCCCCAGGAGTTGGAACCCTCAGAGCCCTCTAGCAGAAGAGGAGCAGGAGAGGGAGAGCGACCAGGGGCCGGTGGAGGTTGGACGCTCCTCTGGGAGGAGCCTGAGTGAGGCCATGGCGGCCTGTGCTCACCCAAGCCTGTGTGGGGAGCTGCAGGGACGTGGATGAAGCCAAGGGAAATGGGAGAGATGCTAGCAGATATGATGTTGGCTGTTGGCTTCAGAAAGAGCAGGTCTGAGGAGTGGGGAGTCAGAAGGTTCCCTAGGGTCTCGGCACTATGCCTCTGGGAGTAGTCCAGTCTGTCTCCCCTCTCCCCCGCAGCACACACATTTATTCCTTTGTTATCTTTGTGACACCTCCTCCAGGGCACAGAGGCCAGCCGTCACTCTTCTCAGAGCTAGAGGGTGCTGGGTCTCCTGTCTCTATGGCCGGCCCGGGGCGTGGCCTGCTGGGTGCCTCAGCAGGGGTCCCCCGGGCATGGCCTCACTTGCCCTGGTCACCCCTGCTTAGGGAAGGTGGCCACTGCCCTCTGTAGCCCCACTGGCTATGTGGGCATCCCTGTGGCAGAGCTGGCCACTTGGGAGCACAGACTGTGGCTGGGTGGGGCTCTCTTCACGAGGAGGGACCATTAAAGGGACCTGGCTTCTGAGATGAGAATAAAACACTTGCGTTTGCTGAAATTTTCCACTCTTAGGCTGAAAATGTCCTATTTTTACACTGCCATAGGAGAAATAGAACTAGGGTAATGTTTCACCGATAACATAGCTGATTTTGACAGAAAAATGCTTTTTTCCCCTAAGAATTTTTTTTTTTTTTTTATCCCCTAAGAAGTTTAAAGGAGGATAATAGAACCTGGACCCTCTGAGGAGGCACTCTGGGGCCTCACAAGGCACCTGAGTGGCCTCTCCTCAAACCCCCTCTCAGAGGTCTCTGGGTGGGGTGCTGGGATCTGGTACCTGCCTCAGGCAGAGGGAATTCTGGTCCTGCCACTTACTGCTGGTGTAATCTCTGAGAGAGAGAGAGAGAGAGAGAGGATGTTGTAGCTCTCTCTGGGCCTCTTTTCCCTCCTGTGAAGTAGATGCTGATAGTCACAGACCTGCCTGTCCTGTCCCCATTGCCATGTGTGAGGAGACTGCACATCCATTTCCATAGATGGGGAGCGGGAGCTCAGAGAGGTTAAGGGATTGGCCCAGAGTCACCACACACTTTGCAGAAAGGGACATTGCTCAAAAGGATGCATGGGGGCAGTTGAGATGTATAAAGGTGGCTGCCGCCTGAGAGAGTGAAGTTGTGCCCCTCCCCTAGTCTGCCACGCTGAGAGCTGGGGTGGTTCCCTGGCTGGGGTGCCCAGGTCTCCACCTTGCTCCCTCACCTGACCCTTGGCCCCCTCCCCTGAGGTCAGCCATCTCAACCTCTCCCCACCCTGGAGAGTCTGTCCCTTCCTCACTGGGCCTTTCACAGCAAAGCAGGGTCCATAGACTCTTGCTTCTTAGTCCATTTTTGCAAAGCCATGTCCAGTCCTGCCCCTCTCAGGGTTTGAGACCATTTCCTGTGACCTGCTGGTTTGCAGGGGGTCTGTCTCCCCTTGATCCCAGAGGCTGCATCTGGATTTCCCCAAGTTCTGCTGGTGAAGAGTATGGGGCCACTTCAGGGCAGACCCAGGGGAATCCTGGAGCCAAGCAAACCTCAAGGCCCATTTCCACTCAGTATGTACTTGGCACTGTGCTTATCTGAGCTCTCTCTGCGTTCTCATTCCGTCCTCATGGCCACCAGGGAACATGCGTACTGTCACTGTTCCCATTTTCCAGTTGGGACCAGTGAGGCTCAGAGAGGTTGAATGGCCTGCTCAAAGCTAGAGGCAAGTGGAAGATGGCAGTCCATGTCTGCCCTGGAGTCCTGTGCCCACAGCTGGTCCTTCATAGTACATGGTCTCCAGCCGGGGGCACGGGGACCCCTGGGCCTGCCCCAGCTAGCACTTATGTTCCTGCTGTCCCTCTCCCTCCCTGCCTTGGAGTCCAGCTCAACTCCCTCTTTCCGGAAGCATTCTTCCCCTCTCCCACGTGTCTCCAGCCATCTCCCTCCCCAGACCTGGCACTTCTGCCTTTGTTTCCAGGTCGTCTGTGGCTGGTGGGAAACAGGTAAACTGAGGCCATCAAAATTTAGCAAATTGAAGGAGTCTTGTGTTCCTGAGACTTAACCATTTCCAAATGTGTGTTGGATCTCCTGTAGGCTCAGAGCCTCAGCCATTCTCTCCTCTTCCGGTACTGTGGTGGGAGGCACCCAGCCTATCAGCGGTCCTACCCTCCCTCCTGCGCTCCACCGCCTGCCATCAGGTACTCTGGCCTTGGCCTGGAAGGGGGTTGTTTGGGGGCTCCTCTTCTTCCTGGGCTCCCTTGGCTGGGCTTCCCCGTCTTGTCTGCTCTGCCAGGTTCTGGCTCTAGAAAGAAAAGAAGAGGGAGAGAAGGAGCCAGGACCAGTTCCCTAGGGCTTACATCCTCATCAAGCACTCTGATTGGCAGTAAATCATCCATGGACCCCCAAATCCTTGGGGACAGAGTGCCCACGGCTGCATTCCCGGCCCCAGCTCTGGGCCTCACCCTCAGGCAGGGCCAGTAAACATTGGCAGAAGTGGGGGAGGGATCTATAAAATGGGCAGGCCTCCCTAGGCATGAGGGATGAATCTTGGTTCCCAAAAGACTCCCGGCTGCAGAGGTGGCCATGTGTGAGCCGTGAGACCCCGAGAAGCCACAAAACCTCCCTGAGCCTCAGTCTCCTGGGCCACAGTTATAATAGCCACCAAGTGGCAGAGCCTCGTCTAGGTCCCGAGGTGTGGGGCCAAACCCCACATACAAAAGGAGCAAAGCAGCTATCGGCGTGGTCCCCACTGCCTAGAAGCCAACAGATGGGCTCAAGTCCTGACTCTCACTGCCCCGGTGTGTGACTTTGGACAAGTCACTTAACCTCTCGGAGTCGTAGTTTCCCCACAGTTAAAAGGATGATACTGGTTCTTCTCAGGATATGGTGAGCACTGAATGAGGTGGTTTCTGTGATCAGATGCCGTGGCCAACACACCACTGGCCGAGAACCAGGGAGAGATAGCTGTCACGAAGGGGTGGCTAAAACGGATCTGACGCTCTCAGTCCCGGAGCACCCAGCTGGGGCCTGGGCATTCGGGGTCAGTGGTATCATGTGAGCTGACCGCCCTGGAACTTAGCCTCTGAGGAGGAGAGGTAAATGGACAGGGCAAGCCGGCGGCCAGGATACGGCCAGAACTTAATGAAGTGAGGTCTGATCTGGCACGAGGCCAGCTAATCCATAGCTGCAAAATTGGTTCCATTAGCTCCTTTAATGAGCTACAAAAGCTGGGGAAATGAGTGTGTGTGAGAATAGTGGCACATGTCTGAGGCTCTCATTCGAAATGTGGCGAAAAAGTTAGACTTGACCCTGTCAGCAGCTCTCTAAACAGCACTGGCGCCCTCGGCTGGGGTGGGGTTGTTGGGGGCGGGGGGCACGGCCCGGGCTCTATAAGGAGACACTGAGGCCAGACGGCCTGAATCCTGAACTTGAGGTCAATCTATACCGTCCCATCCCTGAGGCTGTGGCCTCGGCCCTGAGTGGACAGAGCAGCTCGTGAGGATCAGGGGCCGGCCAGGGGCCAGGGTGAAGTGTGTTGGAACCCCTCACTGGTGCTAGCCGCACAAGGCAGGAGTGGTCTCAACAGCTGGCTATAAAATGAATTTAGCTTCTCCAGTGGTGTGTCTCTCATAAAAGCAGAGCTCTGTCTAATGGGAAAAATAATCCTAAATAATCAGAACTGGAAGCCCGAAGGGACCTTAGACATGGCTGAGTTGAATGCTCTTGTCAAGGAGGGAGCGTGGTAGGTTCAAAGTGCTTTTTCTTACCTATGACCTCTCTCTGGAGAATAGAGGTTTCCCACAACGAACAAAATGGGAGTGGAAGACCTGTATTTTCCTATACCATTCCATTCAGTTCTGCTGCCCGAGTGTTTGGCGTTGAATGGGTGCACCACGATGCAATCGATAGCCCAGAAATGCAGCTCTTCACTGTTCTTGCCTGAGGCTGGGATGAGGCCCCCAAGTGGGAGAAGGGGTGTTGTGGGGGGACATACCGGTCCTTCCGCCTCTCTCTTCTCTGTACTCTGGCACAGGACAAAGCTGGAATCCCCAGAAAGTAGAGGGTCTGGCGATGTTACCTCGGGCTCCCGGTGGTTGTGCCAGGCTACCATGCCACATGCCGGCCTCAATTTTTAGGAGGGAATTTATAACAGATAAGTTCATGCGAATCCTTCTGTATCTTGCAAAATTATTATTAAAGGTGTTGTCGGAATGTTATACTTTTCCCTCATGTAAGGTCTGATGTTAAATCCCTTTAAGAATTTGGTCTTGAGGGGCGCCTGGGTGGCTCAGCCGGTTAAGTGGTTAAGCATCTGCCTTGGGCTCAGGTCACGATCTCAGGGTGCTGGGATTGAGTTCTGCATCTGGCACCTTGCTCAGTGGGGAGCCTGCTTCTCCCTCTCTCTCTGCCGTCCCCCAACCCCCCCCCCCGCCCCCACCGCTTGTGTTTTCTCTCTCAAATAAATAAGTAAATAAATAAAATCTTAAAAAAAGAATTTGGTCTTGGAAAAAGTTCAATGAATGTCTGTGCTTCTCTTCATGGGGTGATAAAAGCAGCAGAACCTATCTGGTTTCCTTCTTTGCCAAGACTCCCAGGAAGCTCAGAATTAAAAGATGTCCTCAATTATAGTTATGAGCTTACATGGGTTTCTGGTACATTTTATTTTTCTCTGTATTCTAAAGAGAATCTGACGTTTTTTGTTTTAGTCATGGTTTTAGGGTTATAAAATGCCTGAACTCCTGTTGTCAATGAGTAGAGCAGTGGAAATAATGAGACTTAGAGTGGCTCACTGGGCAGTGAGAGCACCTGGATGCCTGGCCTCCAGGAGGTTCTCTTTGCTGTAAGGATGATGTCTCTCAGGCTGTGGGTTGTCATGAAATCTGGAGTAAATATTTCTTTATTTGTTAGTGCTTCACTGATGGGAGAAATTGCAAGCCAGCTCTCTTCCCCCGGAAGGAGTGGGTGTTCCCACAGTGGCCACAGAGCAGCTTGGCCTGGGCTGCAGGTTAATTGGCTGGGAGTATGGAGGTTGGGTGAGGGGAGGCTGCCTGTCCAGGCTGGTGGCCTGGGGGCCTCCTGTGTGTGAGACAGATGGGGAGACTGTGAACACTTCTTACTTGAGAAGAGCCCGGCCCTGGGGTTAGCTGGATGTGGACACTAGATACATGGGTGAGCATAAGGGC
The DNA here is from genome assembly GCF_004348235.1 of Phoca vitulina. NCBI lineage: Eukaryota > Metazoa > Chordata > Mammalia > Carnivora > Phocidae > Phoca > Phoca vitulina. Next base: position 8,663,362 of record NW_022589716.1, read on the forward strand.
CTGGGTAGGTGGCCCTTCTGGGGCTGGGAGGTGGCTGGAGTAGGGTGTTGGGGGCTTGTCCCAAAGCTGTGTCCTCACAGAGCCGCCACAGACATCCCAGTTCCATGTGATGCTCTAGGAAAGCGGAGGGAGTGCTTTTACAGCTCTGGGCAATGTGAGGTGATGCAGGAGACAGGGCCTCAGTGGGAGAGGAGGTCTGGGTGGAGGGGTCTGGGCTTGGGCAAGGCGGTCACAGGGTGAGTAGTGGCAGCAAGACCGCCAGTCTTTCTTGGGCACCTCTCTGTGCCCAGTACTCTGGTAGGCACCGGAGAGAGAGAAAATATTGGATGAATGAATGGACAGATGGATGGGTCCCACTCTCTGGGGGTTCAGAGTCACTGTTGCAGGGGTGGGAGACATGCATGCCCACGGCCCCCACCCCCATGCTCCCTATACCCACGCAGCCCCAGGACACACCCCTATACCTGCCTGTCTCCATGTTCCCGTGCCCCCCACCCCCTGCGCACCCACACCTGTGCACACGTTTGTTCCAGAGCAGGTCTCCCGAGGCCTGTAGCGGTAGTTTTGGTTGGTGCCACCCCATCCTCTCATTTCCCTTCAGGGAGGGGTTGTCTGGACACTCTCTTAAAAGTCCCTTCTTCTCCTTGTTCAGTCTTGCCACACTCCAGCTTGGTGGCCCCAGGGCTGTGACTTCATCCTCCTGAACCTCTCTTTCCTCAGTCTGTAAACTGGGGTTGCCAGCCCCGCCCGGCTCGCCTCACAGGGCAGCGCCAGCATTCCCATGAGATGAGGGGGGAGACTGTTTTGTAAACTGCAGATTGTTTTCCAGTCCAGCGTTGCTCTCGCTTTCCCCGCTTCTGGACTGGGGAGCTCCTCCACCCACATGTGAAGCCTGTCCTTGGGTGGGACAGGATGCAGCATGCAGGGAGGGAGGGGGCCTGGCTAGTCCTGAGCCTCCCATTCTGCCTGGTGCTGCTGGCGGGGGGGCCCATGGGCCCCTCGGCCTCAACCTTTGTTGGGGTCCACTGGTGGGGTTGGCAGGGCCATTCGGCTGTAGGCTCTGGGGGCAGCTTGGAGAATTTGTCAAAGGAGAGCGAGGGAGAAGGGAGAGGTTGAACCTGCTTCGTCAAAGCCTAAGGCTAGAGCAGTGTCGTTTGTTCAAAGAAATGTCATCCCAGATTCGATGTTCATCTAACTTCACCGGGGGCCCACAGCTCAGTACAGCCAGGAGCCCCTCCCTTGGGAGGAAGCCAGGGTTCTGCCTCATGGGTGTGTGGGTACCCGCTGGGCGCTTCATGCAGCTGCCCAGGAGCCATCACAGAGCCTCAGCTTTGGTGGACCCCTAGGGGGCCCGGGGGACATGGGTGGGAGTGAGGTTAGGGTGGGGTCTGCCAAATTGGCTGGTCAGAAGGCTATGCCATCTTCTTTTCTTCCCATCTGTGACTGGGAACCAGGTGGCGCCCATCTGTTTCAGGAATTTGGATATGGGTCTGTGGAGCCTCAGGGACTGCTCCATGGGGGCGGGGATGGGGGAGGGGGGCTACAGTAGTTACTTTGCAAGGAGCCCCTGACCAGAGGTTTCTGTTCCTCCAATCTAGCTCAAGCACTGTAGCTCAACATTAGGGAAACAGAGGCCCAGAGAGGCAAAGGAGCCACCAAAGGTCACACTGAGAGTAAGAGTAGAATCTGAGCCTCCTATCTCCTAGCCCTGTGCTCATTTCCATGCCTGGGAAAGTGGGGCTCTTGCTTGGGGACATCTTTTATGAAGGGTCGTGTGGACTCATGTACCTGTGTGAATGAAGCCAATGAATTGCCATTTATAGCAATGGCCTTGTGGGCTGGAGCAGTCAGGATGGGCTCCTTGGGAGAGGAGGTAAAGTCTGGTTCACCAGGGAGGGTGGGTGAGGTGGAGTGGGGAGCAAGTTCGGCCATGTTGTCATGTCTCTCGTTGTTGAGCCTTCCTAGGTCTTCCTCAATTTAATCTTATTCTGTCCTCATGATGGGTTGTGAGTGTTTCTTCCTCTTAACCCCACTTCATAGATTTGTTCCATAAATCTACAAATATTACATCAGCCAGTGCTCTGTGCCAGGCCCAGTACTGGGACCCAGGGATGACCAGGCAGGCTGGTGGTGCCCTTGCCCTTCCTTTGCCTCTCTGGGCCTCTGTTTCCCTCCAGCCTGGCTGGGGCACCAGCTACGTGGTCTGGGACCAGTTAGTTCCCCTTGCTGTGCCTCCATTTCTCAGCTAAGGAACAGGGATAATGAAGCCCCTTGCTCCTAATATTTATAAAGTGCTCAGAACAGAGCCAAGTACGTTGAAAGTGCAATACTTATATGCATGTGTTTGTTTAAAGAGTTATCAAAGGAACACTAATTGTAGGCTGTGAGCCGGCGCTGCACAGGAGGGAGGTAAAAGGGCGATGACGCGGGAGCTCGCTGGGAAGCTGGAAGTGTTTCTGTCTTGCTGGGGGTGTGGGTCGTGGGGGGTGTGCGGCTGTCGAAACTCATTGAGCTGGACTCTTGAGGCCTGTGCATTTTACTGTACGTGAAGTGTACCTCAACCAACAACACACACAAACACACACATATATATATAAAGAAGAGTGGAAGGGAGAATGAGGGGTCCTTGAGGTCCTCTTCAGTCAGGGTGGTCAGGGAGGGCTTCTGAGAGGAGGTGATATTGGGGGGACTCCTGGAAGAGGAGAAGGCTCTGGCTATGGAGAAGGCAGATGAGGAAACTGAGGCTTAGGAGGTTTGGGGCCACACTCAGGGCCAACCTGAGGGATCAAGAGTGACAGCCCAGGAGGTTTCTTGGCAGCTGGGCCTGGGCTCTGGCCCCTGTGATCTCCCCTGCAGGGAGGCCAGTGGGGACATTTACTGTGTTTTCTGGGGGCAGCCCTCTCCCCACCCCTGTGCCTGTTCTTAGGGTCTTGGCACTCAGAAAAGGACAATTTTAATCCATGTGGGAAATGGGTTCCTAAATACGGACTAAGTCGGGTGGGGGGCATTCGGAGGTTCCAGCTCAGGGCAGCTCCACCTGCTTCTCCACCTCAGCAAAGACAGGGCCCAGGCCCAGGCCGTAAGGCCTTTGGGCCCCTCCTTGGCCATACACTCCCCTCCTCCTTTCCCTCCCACACCTTCCTTCTAGCACCATGTCCACCCTCCCACCCTTTGTTTGTTCAGGAGCCCAGTGTTTTCAACCTGCCCTGATTTGCCCTAAAGCTGCCTTCAGCCTGGTGGGAGGTATAGAGGCAAAAACCCTAGAGGGGAGGTGCTGGGAGGTCTTTCCAGAGGAGGAGACATCTGAACTGAGCCCAGAAGCTTCCTCAAAAAGAGGGAGTTGACCCAATGGAGAAGGAGAAGGGCAAGAGTGTACGTGGCATAGGCAGAGTGAGGGCTGTTCGGGTCAGCAAGTACATCATTCTGACAAGAATGCGAAGGGCTGGGGGCAAGGGATAGCAGGCAATGAGAGCAAGCCTGAAGGCCAGGGGAGGAGGTAGCCATTATTTGGAGGAATGGGGGTGGGGATTTAAAGAGTGGGGACAAGGATAGGTGGGGCTTGGGACCCCACTGGGAGGTTTCCAGCTGTGTACTTGGGAGTTTTTGAGAGGAGAGAGAGGACTCGGGTGTAGGGGTGAGATGCCAGGAGCAGGGCAGAGGGAGGAGGGGATCCAGGAGCCAGCCTGGAGAGTCAGGCCGGACTGGGGAGGAGATGGCAGGGGGGCAGGGAGAAGTGTAGGGAGGCCATGCAGAGAAGGGTGCAGAAGAGACAGAGCAGGGAGGGAGGATGGCGCATCTTGGGTCCTGTGGCTAAAGACTGGGGGACCCCTGGCTAGAGCCACAGTGGGGGTGAGCTGGTGTGGTGAGTGGGGGTGACTGAGCCCCTGCCCCCAGCACCGTGAGCAAGAAGCTGGTGCTCAGGAGCTGTGTGGTCACGGAGCTGAGGATGTTCTGGGAGGCAAGGGCAGCATGAGCAAGGGACTCAGGTTTCCAGGCTGGGAGTCTGTCCACAGCAGCCTCTGTGCACACCCCCATCCTGGACTGCTTAATGGAGCAGGGACCCCCAAAACTGGTGGAGGGACTTGCCCGGCTTCTTTCACCCCCAGGCTAGGGTCAAGGTGAGCAGCTCCAGAGATGGAGGAACAGCCACGGGGCAGCAGATGCGAGAAACTGCTGACTTCCTCCGTGCCTCAGTCTGCCTCTGCCTAGAGAGCTTGGTCCCAGAGTCTGCCCCACACAGTGCCCTGGCAGAGGGGAAACCATCCTGCAGACGAGGAGACCAAGGCCAGGATTGGCCCAGGGTCCTGTGGGGGCTGAGCAAGATGAAGCTGCTCTGAGCCCCAGGCTTGAGTTCTGACCCTGGTCCTCAACCCTGATCAACTAGAAAACAAATGGGGCGGGGTCTCAGGTGAGCAGCGCTGTGGGAGGATGGCTTGTCCTGCTGTCCGCATTCTGGACCACCTCACCCTGCATGCTGACTTTTCCTCCCCTACACCTCCTCCTCTGAGCAGGACCTCCGGGGCCTTGCTCGTTTCTGGTGATTGGCCTTCTGGTTGGCGGCCATAGCCTAGGGCTGAGTTAGCCTGAGCAGGGATCCTGATGCCCGCGCACCCACTGCGTGCCTTGCCGTGATGCATCCTGTGGGGATGGCTCCGTTATGACTCCATTTTACGGAGTTGTGGGCTGTGGCTTGGAGCTGTGAATGTTCACGTGAGGTCATACTGAGTCACTGGAGGAATTCAGCCCCAAACCCAGGCCTCACCCGACCAGGCTGTCACCTCCTTCAGCTAGGGTCCCTCCTGCCCCCAGACTCTACCTCTGGGTCTACAACTCTTATGCCATCCCATTGGAAAAATGCAGTTCCAGGGATGTGTGGCCCCTGGCCTGGGGTCTCACATCTGATGTGTGATTTGTCTACAAAGCCTGTGCAACTGCCACTTGACTTGCAGCCCCCAAGAAGGGAGGCAGGGCTTCTGTAAGCAGCCTCTGAGCCTTTCCAGGTTGTCAGCCACCTCCCAGGGCTTTCTTGTGGTCATTGGACCACAAGTCAGAGAGACCTGGATTTGAATCCTCATTCTGCCCTCCATAAGCTGCGCGAGCTTGGGCAGGTCACAGGCCTCTCTGAGCTTACATATTCTTGTCTGCCACATGAGGGCGGTGACACTAGTGGGGGGCTGCTGGGGAAGTGGGCTGTGTGCCTCATGCTGTCTGTGCCTACCTGCCCTCAGCTCCTGTATGACAGCCCCAAGGCCCGGCAGGAGGTGGACCACCACTGGCAGACCTCGGGGGGCCCTCACATTGTGCGCATCCTGGACGTGTATGAGAACATGCACCATGGCAAGCGCTGTCTCCTCATCGTCATGGAGTGGTATGCTGGCCCACCCTGCGTCGGGGCCTCATCGGTACTCCTGTGGCCCCCAGGCTCCCACCCTTCTTCTAGGGGCCCTCTCTGCTCTCAAGATAGCAGCTGCAGGAGGCACCCCAGCCCCTGAGGAGTAATGGAGGGCAGTTGCAGGCCTTGCCCATGGAGCTGTGCAGCTGGCCACAAGGCCGTTCCGTCCGTGTGGGAAGGGAACTCCAGGGGCTCCAATATGGCCTCCGTGGGTGTGCTGTCACTCTGTGAGGAGGGGCTGGAAGAGGGGTCAGAGAAGGCAGCCGAGCCCTGAGTGTGTGATGCTGGGCAAGGCCCTGCTCCTCTCTATGCCTCAGTCTCCCCCGCTGAACAGGAGAGGGTGGGACAGGGGTGCCTGGGTGGCTCAGTCGTTAAACGTCTGCCTTCGGCTCAGGTCATGATCCCAGGGTCCTGGGATCGAGCCCCGAATCGGGCTCCCTGCTCAGCGGGAAGCCTGCTTCTCCCTCTCCCACTCCCCCTGCTTGTGTTCCCTCTCTCCCTATGTTTCTCTCTCTGTCAAATAAATAAATAAAATCTTTAAAAAAAAAAAAAAAAGAGGATGGGACAGAGTGTCCATGCCCCAAGGAGTTCTATGAATTCATAACACCTTGTCAGAGATGGACTGTCCATGGCTTTGAGATGGAGGCTTCAAAGCCTCCTACCTTGGGAGGAGCAGGACACACACCGTCACCTCCACCTTCTCCTTCCTACCTGGGTTTGGGCTCCCGTGGTCCCAGGAGACCACGGGGTAATCCAGGAGCCAGCGGCCTCTTCTACCTTGGGCTTCTCCCAACAGCACTGTGGCTCAGCCCTAGCCTTCCTCAGATGCTGGGTCTCGTGTCTGGACCTCAAGCTCCTCCCCATCCACCTTTAAGCAGCCCTCATCCTATAGGTTAGCAGCCCTTGAGTCAGATTTGAGGTTCAGATCCTGGCTCTACCACCAACTAACTGTGTGATTTTGGGTAGCTCTTAACCTCTCTGAATTTCTGTAACTGCCACATAAGACGTGGAGGAAGATGTTAACATGCTATTCGCCCTGTACCTGACTCCATTCTCAGGGCTCCACGCGTACTGCTTACTCAATTTGCACAACTCTGTGACACTGGTACTCTAAATCCCATTTTACAAAGGAGGAAGCTGAGGCGCAGAGAGGTAAAGGGACCAGGCCAGGTTCACATAGCGCTGTAGGTGTTCAGAAAACAGTGGTGATGATGATGACAATTGACATCTCCTCCCTTATTTGAGGGAACTGAGACTTGGATGAGGGTTGGGCTGCCCAAGGCTCAGCCAGGTGGGGGCAGCCCCGTGGGAATACAAGGCCCCCCCCCCCCCATGATCTGAGGACCTGAGCCTACCCTAGTTCTAAGAGTCCAGATCAACCCACCCAAGCTGATGGCCTCCTATGCACCAGGTTCTGCAGGGCACAGGGAGGCTGCCCGTAACCATTTCCCAGGGGCAGGGTGGCCGGGTCTAAGCTCTGGGCCCATGATTCAGGCCAGGAGCAGGCTGACACCTGATTCAGGGGGCCCTGCTTCTAGTCACTTTCTCTTCTAGCATGGAAGGTGGTGAGCTCTTCAGCCGGATTCAGGAGCGTGGCGACCAGGCTTTCACCGAGAGAGGTAGGTGTGGGCAGCAGGACCAGAGGGGGCATTCGGACTGAGACGGGCTGCACAGAGTTGCTGTGTGATGCTGGGCAAGGCCCTGCTCCTCTCTATGCCTCAGTCTCCCCCACTGAACAAGAGAGGATGGGACAGAGTGTCCATACCCCAAGGAGTTCTATGAGTTCATAACACCTTGTCAGAGATGGACTGTCCATGGCCTTGGGATGGAGGCTTCAAAGCCTCTTGGTACCAACCAACACTTGAGCTGGGAAGAGGTGGCCCAGGCCTGAGGAAAGAGGTCCAGGTGGGCTGCGACATCCCCAGAGGAAATTAGGATGACTGGGGTGGGGGTATAGGATGGGTCCTGGGTGGCAGGACTGCTCTCACCATCTTGTGCTGTTCCAGGGGGGATGATTGGGTGGAAGCCCCAGGCTACCCGACCTTGGCCTGGCCTCACTGGCCCTTCCTCTGTCTGTGTCTGCAGAAGCTGCAGAGATCATGCGGGATATCGGCACTGCCATCCAGTTCCTGCACAGCCAGAACATCGCCCACCGAGATGTCAAGGTGAGGCTCAAGGTTAGGGGACCAGAGAAGGGAGTACACAACCCCCAGTGGCTCCCAGCACCCACTAGATGGAGGCAAGTTTCCTTGATTGGCATTCAAGGCCTCTGTCCCCTAGCCCAGACTGTTCTTCTCAGCCACTTCTCCCATGGTTCCAGCATACTCATCCTGCCCTAGCCAGATGGGTCTCCTTGTTTCTTTCAAACACTGTGTAATCCCAATAGGCTTTAGAACAACTGAGTGCCTACCTCAAGTCAGTAAGCCCTGACAAGCATCTTGTTTAATCCTCACATAACCCTGTGGGATCATTGCCATTACCCATTCTACAGATGAGGAAAACAAGTCTCAGAGAGATTGTGTCTTGCCTAAGCCTGCGCAGACGCCACACCGGTATTCATTCATCCATTCTTTCTGCGAGGATTTTTTTTATTTTAAAGATTTATTTATTTATTTGAGAGAGAGAGAGGGTGAGGGGGTGGGCGGAGGGAGACAATCCTTCAAGCGGACTCCCCGCTGAGCGTGGAGCCATCCCAGAAGCCTGAGATCATGGCCTGAGCTGAAATCAAGAGTCAAAGGCTCAACCGACTGAGCCACCTAGGCGCCCCCAATGCCAGCATTTTCAGGGAAAGAAGCCGTTAGCTGGGAGGCAAGGAGGAACGAGCAGAGGTAGTCCCAGTTCCTGGGCCTGCTTGCCCTTTCAGTGGATGGGCTTCAGACATGTTCTGGAGGCTCAGCTCTCCAAATGTCCTGTGTAGGGAGGGCTGGGTCCTAGAGGTCAGCAGGACCAGATGGGGAAAACGCGACCCGTGTGAGGCTCCCCACGTGCATACGCACGTACGTGCCAGCCACCATAGAGCAGAATCTGCGAGTCCTGAGCCCGCTGCCCCAGGCCTGGAGCGTTACCCTGAGGCCTGTTTCGTCCTGAGACTGGGCTGAGAGTTGCTGAGGGCCCAGCTGCGGCATCAGGTTCCTCCTCTGGCTGAGTACCACCAGCCCGTTTATCCCTTGATTCTGGATACACGTGGAGCCACGACAAACTCACCTTCTGAACCCTTGCTTTATTTTGGCCCTGCCTTCCTTTTTTTCCCCAAGGAGAGAACAGTCTTCTGTAGAGGTGACTCCCTTGTATAGATTAAATGTGCTTTCCTGTTTTCACCCCAGTCCAAGGTCGGATAATCTCAAATAGAACCAGAGAAAAGGCTTTCACTGGCCCCAAACTGGAACTCCATCCAACACCCTGTCCTTCTACCCCAGCTCTGCTTGAGGGTCCCCCCTTTCCTCCATGGCCCTAGGTCCTACCCATTCATTAAAAACCAGCTTCAGGGCTGCCTCCTCCATGCAGACCTCCTCACTGTCCTCTCCTCTTAGGCCTCTCTGTGCTTTGCAACCAGGAAGAACTGCCTCTGTGCAGCTCCTGGGGCCTGAGGGGCAGGGGCCTTCTCCCCGAGTGGCCTCAGGCGGGCTGCCCTGCTGCCTTGTTCTGGGTTGGGTACCGGACAAGTGCTTGGCAACATGAGCTGCCTACCTTGCCTGGAACCCTCATTTTGGTATTTCATGACAGCATCACCAACTCAGGCTCTGAAGTTCCTACCCCTGGGCTCTCTGGGGTACTTGGCTCTTCTCAGCTTTGGCTGAACACCTGCCTCTGTTTCCCTTCTGCAAAAGGAGGCATCACCTCCCAGCCACCTTGGTCTTCTTCATATTTGACCCACATTGTTGGTGACCAAGGCCAGGTCTTTTTAATGAGATGGAGCTGGTTCCTCCTGAACTGATTGGGTTGAAGGAAGTCTGCCTGAAGATCATCTTGGGAACTCTTCCCCCACCTGGTGCCTAACTTCAGACCAATGCTTTATCTTCCTGGCCCAGCCTGAAAACCTGCTCTACACGTCCAAGGAGAAAGATGCAGTACTCAAGCTCACCGACTTTGGCTTTGCCAAGGAGACCACCCAAAATGCCCTGCAGACACCCTGCTACACTCCCTATTACGTGGGTGAGTCCTTGGGACGTGGTTTGTATGTCCCTACCCCCACTGGACCCTGTTGCCGTGTGGGGCAGCCCGTGGGTTGCAGAAGCCAAAGGGTTAAAGCCCAGTAAGGAGGGAGGGAGGGATTCTGTCTTTGTGGAGGCGGTGACGTGGGGGGCCGGAGGCTGCAAAAATATTCTCCCAAACTTCAGCTTCTGCTTTTGAAAATAGATCCAGGAAAATTCTGGCTGTGGCCTGTGAGCTGAATGACATCACAGCAGCTCTAAATATATACGTGATAAAAGGCTGCCATCAGCTTGGGACGGAGCCCAACCGCGGTTGTTTTTCTCCAGTTTTTATCTTTCTGGGATTCATATTCAGAAAGTAGGCAGGCCTTTCCTATTACATTAGAAGGATACAGGACACCAGCCCCTTGTCTTCAGGGAGAGGGTCCCTTAGGCCAGGGCAGGGATAGGACTTGGGGGTGTCACATACCCATGCTTCCTTCCTTGGAGAAGCTCCTTGCTCCCTTATGAGCAGGTAGCCCAGATCTGGAAAAGCCCCTGCTGAAGGTGCTCCTTATCCGAAAGGGGTGATGACTCGCATTACAGGGGGTCTTTCCCCTCAGGGGAGACCTTCCAGGAGAGCTGCTTAAGGAGTGGGGAGCCCCCGAGACAGCCGAAATGGTATCCTGTTTACCAGGACGTGTTTTGCAGTATTTTGGCTCAGAAATCTTCTGGCCTACCCATCTCATTGCACAGGTGGGAAGAACAAGGCCCCATGGGATGGTAGCCAAGCTGAAAGCAGAAACCAGAGCCCTGCCCCGGCCCCTCCTTGCCCATGGGCTAGGCTGTGCATTCAGGGGGACAAGGGACATGGGGCTGCTGGGGGGAGGAGGCCCTCTTGCCTATGGCAGGACCCCACCAAATCCCAGACTGGCCTTCCTCCCTTTCCTCCCTCACCAAAGGCTGATATCGGCCCAAAGAACCCAGGAGGCTATCATTCCTTACAGCCCAGCCTAAAAGTGGGTTTATTTTTTCTGGGAGCTGTTTTTCCTCCCCCAACTTCACACACAGGCTGCCTTCCCAGAAGGTGCCAGACACCAGTCTGCTTTGCCCCGCCCCCCAACCCAGGTACCTGCTCCCCACCTTGCTCAGGCTTCAGGCTCCTGTCTGGGCTCCAAGACCCTTGGGGCTGAGAGCCTTCCTGTGCCCTCTGCCCTGGTAGCTCCTGAGGTCTTGGGTCCAGAGAAGTACGACAAATCGTGTGACATGTGGTCCCTGGGCGTCATCATGTACATCCTGTGAGTACCACGGCCTCTGCCTCCTACACCACCGCCCCCTGCTACCCTCGGTACCGCTTCTGCCTCCTCTCCCCCAGCCCTTGGTGAGGGGCTTGAGTGGGTCATTCTTCATGCAGGCTGGGGACACCCCTCTTTCAGGGTGCCTGAAGGTCTCTCCTTGCCAAGGGCAGATGGCATTCCTAGGATGAGCCCAGAGTCCAGAGGGCTGGTCTTCTTGCCCAGGTGGCTACCTCGGTGGCTGCCTGTCTTCCCAGTCAGGGATTCGGGGAGGAGAATGGGTCCACCCTGGCGCTGCCCTCACACCTGTGCCGAATGACCTCCACTCTCTCCCAGCCTGTGTGGCTTCCCGCCCTTCTACTCCAACACGGGCCAGGCCATCTCCCCAGGGATGAAGAGGCGGATCCGCCTAGGCCAGTATGGCTTCCCCAATCCTGAGTGGTCGGAGGTTTCTGAAGATGGTGAGTGAACCTCTCTGCCCCAGCTTGCTCTGCCGGACCCCATTAGCCTTCATTCTGGGACCTACCACGTTGGTGTCAAAGCAACCTGTGTTCAAATCCTGGGTGTGTGACATCCCACATCCCATCTCCCAGCTAGGGACCCTAGGCAAGTCACCCAAACTTTCTTTTTTTTTTTTTTAAAGATTTTATTTATGTATTTGACAGAGAGAGACACAGCGATAGAGGGAACACAAGCAGGGGGAGTGTGAGAGGGAGAAGCAGGCTTCCCACTGAGCAGAGAGCCCGATGCAGGGCTCGATCCCAGGACCCTGGGATCATGACCTGAGCCGAAGGCAGAAGCTTAACGACTGAGCCACCCAGGCGCCCCAAGTCACCCAAACTTTCTGAACCTCAGTTTCTATATCTGCTAAATGGGCTCAAAACTTGCCTCCTCAAAACATCCTCTAACTCCTACCCCTTCTTAGTATTTCCCTTTTGGGGACCACAGACAAATTTGCCCTGTACCCATTCTCCATGGCTGCTTAATGAGTTACCCCCAAACACGTGGTGGCTTAAAACAAGAAACAGTTGTTAGCTCACTGTTTCTGTGGGTTAGGAATTCGGGAGCCCATGCAGAACTGGGGCGACTGGCTCTGAGGCACTCTGCAGCCTCCTCACTCCCCTGTCTTCCCCAGCCAAGCAGCTGATCCGCCTCCTACTGAAGACAGACCCCACAGAGAGGCTGACCATCACACAGTTCATGAACCATCCCTGGATCAATGTGAGTGCCTCCTTGTCCTGTGGCGGGCAGGGTGGCAAGCTGGAGGGGGGGGCTGTGGGCAGGAGGGTGGTGGCTCCGGAGGCCCTGATGCAGGCCACAGATATGCAGCAGGACCCCGCCGAGAGCCTGACTTTGCCCCTGCTCCAGTCCGGCTCCTTCACCTCCCTGAGCCTTGCTTCCCATATCTGAGACCAGGAGAGAGGGTGGGGCCGGGGAGCCAGGGCCGTCTCTGGTGCCTGTTCTAATCCAAGGGTTTGGGGCTCCTTCCAGCAATCAATGGTGGTGCCGCAGACCCCACTCCACACGGCCCGCGTGCTGCAGGAGGATAGAGACCACTGGGATGAGGTCAAGGTGGGTGGACGCTGTTGCTGTCTCAGTCTCCCAGGATTTTGGGAAAAGGGACTCCAGGGTGTGGCGACCAAGAGCCTGGGTCATCATCCCCTCCCCTGGGGTGAGAGCCCGGGGTGTCACAGACTGCACCAGGGGTCCAGCTGGGGCACCCAGAGCACTGGGCCGCACTACTGCATTCAGGGTGGTGCTCCTGGCTCACTGGGACTCGGGGCCGGGGGCTCAGTGAAGGAAGGGGCTTTGGCCATAACCCCCCTTACAATCTACATCTGGGAGGGTGGTCAGCCTGGTTTCAGCATAGGGGACAGCAGCTCAGAGCCCCAGGGCACCCCGGGCCCAATCTTCAGGCTTTAGTGCCCTGTGTGCCCCACAAGTTGGTGTCCCCTGCAGGCCTGTGGTTCTTAGCAGGTGACATTGGTCCAGGTCCCTGCCCTACTTACCCTTGGTGTGGTCACAGGGAGTCACTATACTTTCTGTGCCTTGGTGGATAAGCTCAGTGTCCACCACAGAGCACTACAGCGTGGATTAGGGGACACAAGGGGATGGCCCAGTGCTAGGCGCGCAGTGGGCGCTCAGGCAGCAGAGCTATTGCCGCCCTCGTTGACATTAGTAAGGGGCTGGAGGCAGGAGGGTGATGGCTTTTGAGGCCAGTCCGTCCTGACCTCCATGGACATCTGTCACCAGGAGGAGATGACCAGTGCCCTGGCAACCATGCGTGTGGACTACGACCAGGTGCAGATCAAGGACCTGAAGACCTCTAACAACCGACTGCTCAACAAGCGGAGAAAGAAGCAGGCAGGCGGTTCCTCAGCCTCCCAGGGCTGCAACAACCAGTAGCGCGCCGGGCCTTGGATGAGGGCCTTGGATGGGCCGGGCCTCTCAGCCTGGGGACAGACAGGAGTGTGCTGACGCCCCGGGTCACTGTTTTTAACAAAAGGATCATTTTGTTGTGTTTTAATTTGTCACTTAGAACTTCAGGATGGGGGACCGTGACTCCAAACCTCCTTAGAGAGGGAGCCCTGGAGTTAGGGAGCCGCCTGCCCCAGCTGCAGCGCCTTTGGCCAGAGCAGCCTGAGTGGGACGTAGCTCTGTTGGGCACGCTGGGGCATGGCTTTAGACTTCTAGGCCACCGGCAGTCGTGGCGGGCTTCCCTCCTCCCTTGGAGACATCCCCCTGTAGGGTGGGCAGATGGGCCTGGCCCTGGGAAAGGCATCTGGCCATGGGTTGCCATGGTGACCAGGGACCGGCTTGCTGTCTGTGAATGCTGAGTGAGAGAGCAAGGGAGGGAGAAGGGGCAATGGGGGTCTGCCTCTGCGTCCTTGGGGCAGCTGGTCTCCTTCACACTGCTCCACCCTCTCAGCCTCCCTCCCTTTGGTCTCCTGAGGCCCACGGTCAGTTTGCCTGCCTCGCTGGGTGGTCCAGCCCTATCTTGCTGCAACCCCATCCCACAGGGCCCCTGGAGCGCCCTCCCCGCAGAGTCCCTGGGCCTAGTGATGCTGTTACTACCCCTTACCCAAAGAGTGGCCTCTCATCTCAGGGGAGGGTGGGAGGTATTTTTAACCCTTTTCTACTTTGGAAAATGTCACTGTGACAAAAGCCAGTACAGTTCTCTTGCCCCTACCCACTCACCGGTTCCCAGGCAGGAAAGCTTCTCTGTAATGGTTCATCCTCCACCTTGTCCTGGTTGACGGCAGGGGCTGCCTTCTCGTGGACTTTTGTGAGAGTGGATGGCTGGGGGCAGGACCCAGGGGCTCCCCATTAATCAGGGGTCTCTTTCTACACTCTGGGTCAGACCCCAGGCAGTGGAGGGCTGCTGAGTGATGCTTAGAAGGTCTGGTTCTGGGTCCCAGCTTCGGCCTGAGTCGGAACAGAGAGGATCCCTTCCTTGCTGGTCCAAGCTTACCCAGTCCCACGGCTGCCCCGGGTCGCCTCAGGGTTCTCAGTGCCTGATATGGGCCCGACAAGTGCCTGACACCCAGCCTGGTCCCTGACCTCTCTTGCTGGCTGGGAAACCCTAGCCCACGGCAGATAGGAAAACACTGCTGGGTTTTACATGTAGATAGTAATAAACACCATTTTGGCGTTTCCTCCTGGTTCCTGGGTGTCTCTGTCTACACGAGTGGACAAAAGTGGCCCAAGGGCAGCTGCTCACACCTACTAGCGATCCCCCCCTTAGGCCTAGTAAGCATGTGGGCTGGCTCCGGGGCCACTGTGGCCTCGCCGGGCATGGACAGGTCAGACAGAGAGGCAGACGCATGGCAGCTTCCTCATGCCACCAGCCATGGGGCGCCCGGAGCACCGTATGTGTGACACCCACCCCCGGGCCCCGCGTGCGCCAGCGTCTGCCCACAGCGGCCACCCCCAGCTGCATGCCAGCCTGCTGAAGGGCGGGCGGAGAGCCTGCTGCAGCGCTGAGCTATTTTCAGAAGCTGCCAGATTTCATTTGGCAGCGAGAATATCGGGGGGGGGGGGACGCTGGAGACTGTCTTTTGACTATTCCGGCAGTAGAGCACCCTCAGCCCTCGGGAGCCCTTGCGGGCAGCTTCGAGGTGGGGCCTGACTGTGGCATATTCCCTCAGCTCCTATCTTGAAATCTCCCAGTTTCCCAAGAGCTCAACTGGCACCCGCAGCTCTCCCTCCACCTCCTGTCCCCTCAAGGCATGGGGGAAGGGGTGGAGATGGTAGAAGGCAGGGAGAAGCCAGCACTCCTGAGATGCGGGCTGCTTCCTAGCTTGGCGACCTTGGACAAGTCCCCCAGCTTTCCCACCTCAATTTCCTCAACTGCGATGGGGCGGTAGTGCCCACCCTGGGGAGTCATCTGGGGGATCCAGGCAGAGGATGCGTGTGAGGTGCCTATTGAGGTGCCTGGTGCATGGCTCGTGCCCAGGACCCATTTGCCACCCCAGCATCCTTAGCCATCAGGAAGGAGAGAAGTACCTGAAGTTGCTAGAGGGAAAAGCAACCCTGCCCCAGATCTATCTCTGGGACTTTCCACCCCCCAAAGTCAGGCATTCGCCACCCATGGGTTTTACTCCCAAGGGCCTGCTCTCCAGAGCAGCATCACCTCACCCGGGTTTCCTGAACCTCGGGCAAAGCCTTGGGCTTCAAGGAGGGTGGCCTACCCTTCTGAAGGGCCCCTGGGCCCCCCAGATGAATTCTGGGGACCTCGTGGAGCCTGTGGTTCAGACCAACCCTCGCCATGTACTCTGCCCAGTGCAATACTGGCCAGATGCAGAGGCAGATTGTCTAGTCACAGAGCCGCAGACAGACTCCCTCTCTGGGCCCTGAGCACCCACGGCGCTTGAGCCCCCCGCGCTGCGTGCGAGGAAAGCAGCAGGGAAAGCTGCACGCAGGGCTCTCACCTCAGGGAGTTCACTCTCCTCCGGGAGAAGGACAAAACAGCAAACAAATGCTACCAAATCTCAGGCTCGAAATGGTCTATGGAGGAAGGGCGTGGCTTAAGAAGGAGGTGTCACAGGGCCTTTTGAGCCAAAGAGGGAACTGATGCAGCCCAGTGGCTGGGGAGGGGGTCTGATAGTTTACAGGACTGAAGGCAGAACTGCAGGGACCTGGCCCAGAGCCCCGGGGACAGAAGGACTCTACACCCCTCAGCGCTGCCTGTCTGTGCTTCTCCCTGGGGCTGATCTTGATCTTCTGCCTGCACCGCCTTCTCACAGCCGAGACCGCGGCTTCCGCAGTTCCAGCAGGGAGGCATCTGCCAGGGGCCTACACCCCAGACCCAGGGAGGGATTCTAATCGGCCGTACTTGGCCCATCGCTGTTGTGGGGAAGGGGAGGTGGCTAGCTTGGTGGGGGTGCAGCAGAGGGAGTTAGCAAAGGAGAGGGTTGGAAGGATTGCCCCCATATCTGCCGTGTCTGCTCGGCCACTTCCAAGAGCTGAAGAGACGTGGGGTCCCCTGATCTCTGGCATCAGGTACAGCTCTCATAAGCCAGGGTGAGGAGGCTGGGTGCCTGGCCAAGTCACACTGTTTGGGCCTCAGTGTGGCTATCTGTGAAATAGGAGCAAACCCCTGACAATCAGCTGGAATTAGGTGAACCCCAAAAAGCTGTGTGGCCACTTGTTCTCATCAGCCTGTTCCGACACAGGCATTTACTTGGCCACCATGTTGGCGTCCCTGGAAGTTTTCAATAAAGAATCCGCGAGAGGTGTATTCACATGTGTGCACGAGTGAGTGCACGTGTGTGTGTGTGTATGTGTGACATTGCTTCCCAGTGCTTCCCAGGGATGCTCCCCTGACCCAGCTGACAGCAGAGTTCTCTGTCTTGCAAACCTGGTGCTGGCTGGCTTCCAGCAGCCTAGCTCATTGCTATTCCACACCAGCCCCTCTCTGCCCTCGATTCAGCCCCTCCACCGCAGTGCCAGAATTGAGCCTGGAATGCAGGCTGCCGCAACCTCTGCAGGGGGCTCAGTGCTCCCAGGCCTGCTGGAAACTCTCTCTCTCTCTGGGAGGTGTGGGGAGGGGGCATAGGCCCTGGGATAGCCATCTCCAGACCTAACTTCCTTGGGCTGAGCCTTTGCATCTCTAGTGGGTCCTTGCAGCTGCCTTTAAACCCAGCAGGGTAAAATTATTCCCTTTGTCCTACTGGGCACCCAACATATTCACCCCTTGGAATCAAAGGCAGGAAAGGGTCTGGAAAGTCCACTTCCCTCCCTGAGGGTGGGGTGGGGTGGGGTTATTTAGCTTAGAGCCAGGATATCTGAGCTTTGGTTTACATGAGGATTTGGGCAAAGCCGTTCCACTTTTTGAGGTTCCCCATCCTCATCAGTAAAATGAGACATTGATCAAGCAGGGCCAGATCCTTCCGGCACTCTGGGCAGACATGCTGCCACCAGTGGAAGGTTTTCTTACCCCTTAAATGGGAGTAATCCTCACAAGGGTGGGCAAGGCTGTGGAAAAGGGGAGGGGGCAGCCAAGTCCAAAGGCCATGGTCAGCAATGTTGCCCAAGTGTCTGCTAGGCGACATGCCAAGGTGCCAAGACTCTGCCAGTCCTGCCTTTTCTCTGTTTCCCATGACCAGGAGAAAGCAGCTGGAGGCTCAGGGAACCAGTTTCCCAGGGCTCAGAGCATTTTGTCAAGGCAGGTTAATTGGGGTGTGGGGCCACCTGCTGGTCACCTGAGTGAGCATTCAGTAGATGCCTACTGTGTACCAGAGCCTGAGGGAGCCGTGGTCCTGCCTGGGTGGAGGGGGAGGCCACAACATCGCGATGAATGGCTACTGTTATTAAGTGCCTACTGTGTGCCAGGATGGTGCTGGGACTTTACATGGACCATCTCAGTCCTCACATTCCCATCTTACAGATGGAGAAACTGAGCCCCAAGCTCTCAGCCACTGCCCTCTCTGCTGGAGAAGGTCAGAGGGGACGACCATGGAAGGATTACCAGAACGCGGTGACGTGCGAATTTGAAGGGCAAGTCAGATTTGGAAAGACAAAGATTTAGGGAAAGGGCGTTCCAGCTGGCAGGTAGAGGGGGAGGCAAAGTGAGGAGGCAGGAATGGGCTCGACCTGCGTGAAGAACAGAGAACAAGTAGGTTTAATGGGTGAGAGGCAGCCATGGCAAGGAGATCTCTCAGTTTTTCATCCCATCTCCTACAGGAAGGCAGAGTGGGGACCCCAGGGGTGAGGCAGTGGGCACCTGGTAGCCTCTCCCTCTTAGCGCTCCCAGGGCACTCTCGTGTCTTCCCCCCTCCCTGCGTCCATATGCGTCTCCCCTAGAGATACACCCCATGTTTGATGCTAGTTTGTCAACCCGTCCACCTCCTTTTGCTGCCGTGGCACTTCCAGGTGGTTCCCATGTTGCTTGTCAGGGGCCAGATCTTTTCACACCTACTCCCCAGGTCTTCAGGATGTGGTAGAAGAGTCCTAGGGCCCTCCACCCCTGCTTCCAACAGAGCTATTTTGTGTATTGGAGTTTCTTCTGAGATTTGAACAAGAGTTTATATGCTTAAAAAATTTTGTGGACCATTGAACTAGACACGTAACAAACAATATTTATATCAAATCCTGCAGGTAGGCATTATGATCCCATTTTACAGATTGGAAACCAAGGTTCAGAGTGGCTGAATGGCTCGCCGAGGTCCATGACTGGGCTCTGACGTGGCAAACGGACTTCATGATTGTCCTTTCTCCACTGTCCCTGCCCTTAGAGAGTCCAGACTCCACGGGGACAGGCAGCGAGCAGCTGCCTGCACTGTCTGGTGGGCTGCAAGCAGGCGCTGGGGGAGAGCAGAGGTGACTGGTGATCATGGCTCTTGGAGGCAGGCTTACTTTCCTCTTTCTTGTGGGGAGTTCAGAGAAAGTTAGGACAAAGAGGAAGTAATGGGGATGAGGAGGCATTGGGGAGCCTACCTTATCCCCAAATACCTGCTCCTGTGGCAGGGGCAGTGAGGATAAATCCGCCCGCTCCCACCGCCACCCCAGCCTTCATCTTTGTTCACAGCAAGCCAATCAACTCTCAGACCTGGCCAGGATTCTCTGTGTAGGAACTCGGTGAGTTCTTCAGCCACCCCATGGAGCAGCCCCGTGTGGAGACCCTCCCCAGTACCTTCACTTCCAGCTGATGGGACTTTGATTCATGGGCCGTGTCTCCCTATCTGGGCTGCTGGGGCTGCATGGAAGGTCCCAGGGCCCACCAAGAAAAGGTAAGGTGGGTAAGAGGGCTGGGCTTCCCAGCTCTGGGCTCAGCCTTCCAGTCACATTTTGAGCCCATGTTTTGAGCACCTAGAGTGTGCCAGGAATGTCTCATACAAGATCTCCTTTACATTTCTTTCCTTCCAATGGCCCTCCTAGGCAGAGGTTATGCCCACCTTGCAGACAAAGTCACCGAGGCTTGAGCAGCACCAGGATAGAGTGCCCAGGTTCCTATATGTGGTATGTGGCAGGGCCAGGTCTGAACCTGGAAGTATGGGGCTCTATATTCCTCTCCCTAAGAGGAAGGCTGTCCCTGTCCAAAGAGTCCCAAACCCAGCTGACCGCTTCCCTGACCTGGCCTGGCTGGAGGTGCCACAAACCTGCCCCTTCTTTCCCTGGTCTTCTCTGCCCCCGGCTGCCAGAGGAAGGGCTCTTGGGGGTGACCTCCCATGCCTTCTAACCCCTGAACCTGGAAAGGGAACGCCAGTCCCCTCTCAGGATGGTTTAAGGTCAGGGCACCTCCCTGAGGATGAGAGAGAAGTTGGGCTGCGTCACACAGCCTGGGGTCTCCTCCCAGCTCTGTTGGGTGACCTTGGACAACTCCCTTAATTTCTCTGAACCCATCTTCTCATTAGAACATGTGGACAAGTGACACCTGTCCCCTGGACTGTGAGACTGTGCAAGGGGAGGCACAGAGCTCTGTGGAGCTCTCAGCATGTTTCAGGTCCTGAGAAATGTCCTCACACGAGAGACTGTGGGGTCTGATGGTATCCAGGAAAGTGTTGAGTTTCAAGCTAAAAGCCTTTAGAAAGCAGGCTGTCTTGCTGGGAGAAGCTGCAGTCAGAGCTCCTGTCTGATTGAGCTGCCCACCTGCCCTTGGGGCCTCTCTCTCGCTCCGAAGGTTCCTGTCAGACCAGGGCCTAGTGGATTGTGCAGAGGGACTGGCCCGGGCTATGGTGGGAGACAGGTGAGGTAGAGGAGGCTCTGAGTAATGGCAACCAGGCAGGTCCAGAGAACTCCTCCTCATGGGGTCATGAAGGGGTCCTGTGGGACATAACACTGGTCACTACACCAGCCAGATGAGGGGATGAGCTGACTCAGAGTGTCTAATGTGGGCAAGCCTCTCTGGGCTATTGGGAGGGGCATGCTAAGCAGTTGGAACTCCTTCTTTAATGACAGAGCTCAGAGCCAAAGTGGGGTGACAGACAGAGATAGGAAGGTCAGGGAAGGTCTCTGAGAAGGGGACACTCAGCTGAGGATGAATGACAAGGAATTGGTTGTAAGAAGAGCAGGAGGAAAGGCATCCCAAAAAGAGAGAATAGCAAGTGCAAAGGCCCTGGGGCTCAAAAGACTGTCAAGTATCTGAGGAGCAAAAGTGAGCACAATATGCCTAGAGAGTGCTGGTCTAGTTCAACCTCCCTTAGACACAAGTGGGTGTGTGGGCAGCCTTATGGAGCACCAGGAAATAGAAATTTTGGAGGTGTCTTTCTCTAGGCTCTGCCACTGACCATCCAGAATAGGGTCTGGCGCAGGGTTCAGGACAGTTTAGACAGATCTGAATCAGCCCTCCCTGGGCCCTTGACTCTATAAATAGAACATCAGCTCCTGAGACAGCTTTAACATCTAATTGTTGGCAATAAATTGAGTCCACTAAAGTGTGGATATAACGCTTGCTGGGGTTGTTAACATCAGCAAAGCCAGTGGCCGAGTCTGTTTCCACACAGATTAGATGCAGTAAGATATAATTTCTCTCTGGAGGCAGATGCTACAGAGATAGGGTGCGGCTTCTGGGCCCAGGAGACAGGGCTCGATTCCTGTTAATGAGCTCCTGTAACGTAACTGGGATTCACTCTTATTGGAGTTATGTGACTGCTCAGGTGGGAGATCCTGGGGTGGGGGGTGTGCAGAGATTCTCAGCAATAGTCGCTCACCATAATCTCAGCCAGGGGAAGAAAATGCCCTCCTCTCTCCAGACCATGAGTCAGTGCAGGCCACCAGCCTGGGCTGGGAACAATGCCAAGGGATGAGGGGACCCCAAGGTATTCTTCCCAGGACAGGCACCCCACCCTCCCATGCCTGCCCTTTAGGGCTTGACCCTGGAAGATTTTCTTCTTTCTGTTGCTCTTGAGGTCAGGTGGGTTTTCTCAGTTAATTCTGTGGAATAAATCCTACCCACCTGAAGCTGGGAGGGCTGCCTGGAGGTGACAAAGGTGGAGTGGGTAGGAGGAGGTTTAGGAGAAGGGCAGGCAGCCAGGTTCTGTCCTCTGGGAAGAAGGAGGTCAGAGGTCAGCTGGCTCATCCAATGCCACACAGAAGTTAGTAGCGAAGCTGTGAACAAAGGAAGGCTCCCTGGAAATGGCCATAAAGTTGGGGGTGCGGAGGAGAGCATCAGGATGGGAGGAGCCTAGAAGAGCTTGTGGGTTCCAGCTTCAGGGCTTCTCAGAGTCCGATTATCTGGAGGGCAGGTGGTGCCTCTTCTCATTTCCCCATGTGCCCTCCTGGATGGGCCAAACCCAGCCCTCCAAGGATGGAAGTGGATCCAGGGCCAGTGAAAGTCAACACAGGTGTGGTTCAGACACGGTTTGGAGAGAAGTTCTAGGTTAGATCCGAGAAGGTCAGAGCTGGAAAATGCCTTACTGTACTTAATTCCCATTTTATTAATGAGAAAGTTGAGGCTCACAGGCCAGCCTCTCAGCCTAGGTGCTACCCCCACACTGCTACCCCTGCCTGTCCACTGGTTTGCCCAGGGGCCCTTCCCTGGCCTCAGAGGTCTCTCCCTCGGCCCTCTGGGCTCTCGCCTCCTGCAGAGCTCTTTTCCCCTTTCACTTGCTCCTAATAGGACTTTGTCAGCGACTTGCTTGGGGTTTCCGTGGCTCTTACTTAGGCTTCCCTTCCAGGGGCCTTCAGGTGAGGGGAGTGTCAGTGCTTGGCACTGGGAGCAGGGGTACGGGGCTCTGCCAGGGGCATGCAGAGAGGGGCAGGTGTGCGGGGAGGCTGGTCCTGGGGGCACCAGGTTGCTCTGGCCTAGGAGCCTGGAGGCCTAAAGGGGTGGGGGGGCTTCCCTGTGCAGATTCTGCTGGAGCCCAGGGGGCTTCTTTGAGTCTGAGACCTCTGGCTCCTGAGCTGGCTGCTGACGTCCCCCTCTCTGCCACTCCCAGGACTGGGACTGCCTGAAGGCTGGACATGTAAGCAATTTCCTAGCTGTGCCTTGAGAACAGAGAGAGCTGCAGCTATGGAAATGTTGGAAGCTGTGGCCTGTTTGATCTGGAGTCCTGGCTTTGGGGCTGAAGGTGGGACTGCTCCCTGAAGGCTCCTTCAAGGTGGAGGCTCCAGAGAAGAGAACCTGCCTCAGCCTGGATGGCACCTGCATTTATGACTAGCTCCTTGAGTGACCCCGCTACTCAGCTTGGTTTGGGGACCTTGACCCCAGCTGGCCACCCCTAGTGCTCTCTCACTGGCCAGTGGTTGCCAGCACCAAGGGCCACCGTCATGTTCCCCACTGCTCAAGAGGCCCTTGGGATTCTCTCTGCATCTGGGCAAGAGACCCCTGATGTGGGCCACATCCTTGAGGTGGATGGGGGTGGGGGTGAGGGGAAAGCCTCCCTTCCTGCCCTCTCCCACAAAGTATCTTCCACAGCTTCCACACTTCTCCCTGTGGATGTCACAGGGCTAGGTCCAGCACTGCCTATTCCAGGTTCTGCAGGAGGTTGAAGGCCAACCCCTCACAGACTGGCCACTGCTCTTTCCTGCTATAGAGAAGGGGTTTGGTGTCAGGAAACACCTGGAGCTTGTGGCTAGCTGCCAGGTGTGATCTTGGGCAAGCCTCTTTCCCTCTCTGGAATCTTAGTTTTCTTGCCCATAAAATGTCCACAAGGATGCTCACAGCGTTCTGGAGAGGATTCGATGTGAGAACGTAGGAGAAAACACCATAATCACAGAGTCTGCTGCTCCAAGAGTTGAGATAGTCCAACTCAACAGGATGGAGCTGGGGGCTCTGGACTCTTTCTAGTGTGGGGAGGAGAGAAGGGTCTGGAGGGGAGGTGTCAACTGATCTGACGAGAGGGTCAGGGCAGCTAGGAATCCAGAGGCCCTTATGCCTTGCCAAGGGTTCTGCAGTGCAGACACTGAGGGTGATGTGCCATTTACCCAGAAGGGCTTCTAATAGCCAAAGCTTGGGGTCCAGGGAGCCAGGAGAAAACAGTGTTGGGAGCCAGCCTGGAGGAAGGAGAGAGTAGAGGGAGGGAGCAGGAGATGGATTCCTCTTCTCCAAAGACTACACATGAACCTGAGTTCTCCCTCAGGCCTTGGGTGTTGGAGAGTCAGTCTCTCACATCCTGCCCACAGGACCAGTTGACAGGGATGAGAAAGTTTCAGATTGGTGAGGGCCAAGGACCACCTCCAAAGCACAAGACAAACCCTGAGGGTACCGGCTGGTTCTAGGCCCAAGGAGGGAAAGCCTTTGGCCCCAGGATACAGCCCACTACCTGGCAGTCTTGGTCCATCTCCTAGAGGACAGATCCATACCGACTCCTGCTCTCCAAGGTCAAATTTTTTTTTTTTAAAGATTTTATTTATTTATTTGTCGGAGAGAGAGAGAGCAAGCGAGAGAGCACACAAGCAGGGGGAAATGGCAGGCAGAGGGAGAAGCAGGCTCCCCTCTGAGCAGGGAGCCTAATCCGGGGCTTGATCCCAGCATCCTGGGATCATGAACTGAGCTGAAGGCAGCTGTTTAACCGACTGAGCCACCTAGGTGTCCCCAAGGTCAGATTTCTGAGCCCAGAAGTCAAGACCTGGGTTGACCTGATGAATGAAGGAGGTCAAATACATGCTCTATGTTCCCAGGCCTGATTTATCTAACCCTCCAGAGCACATCTGAGGTGGAGCTATGGAAACGTCCACACCTCAGTTCCCATGAGGAGTAGCATTGGGTCTGTGATGGGCTCTAAGAACAGTCCATAGGTTTGTCAGTTGGCCACCGCTATGGTTAAACAAGTAGTTTCCAAAGTTTGTTTCTGCATTATAATTTATATAAAGTAAAATCTTAAGTGTAAAGGTAAATAATTTTATTTTATTTTAAAATATATATTTATTAAATTATTATATTAATTTTAATAATATTTTTAAGGACATACACATTTTTTCCTATTTTTCCAAGAAGTTTACTTTTTTAAAAATAATTTTCAAAAATCTGAGTATAGTTGGGGAGCCTGGGTGGCTCAGTTGGTTAAGTGTCCGACTCTTGATTTCAGCTCAGGTCATGATCTCAGGGTCGTGATATTGAGCCCTGTGTCGGGCTCGTGCTAGGCATGGAGCCTGCTTAAGATTCTTTCTCTCCCACTCCCTCTGCCGCTCACAGTCTTCCCCCTTCACTCTCTAAAAAAAAAAAATTGCATATAGTTGACATACAATGTCACATTAGTTTCAGGTGTACAACATAGTGATTCAACTTCTATGTACATTATGCTGTGCTCACCACAAGCATTGTCACCATCTGTCACCATACAACGCTGTTACAGTACCATTGACTATATCCCCTATGCTGTGCCTTTTATTCCTGTCACTTACTTATTCCATAAGAGGAAGCCTGTATCTCCCACTCCCCTTCACCAATTTTGCCCATCCTCCCATCCCCCTTGTCTCTGGCAACCATCAGTTTCTTCTCTGGATTTATAGGTCTGATTTTGCTAAGTTAGATCATTTTAATCTAATGCATATACTCACATTACCAGGATCCCAGTCAGGATATAGGACATTTCCATCACCTCAGAAAGTGCCCAGTAACCACCCCCATCACAGATGCTGATCTGATTTCTATCACCATAGATAAGTGTTGCCTATTCTAGAAGTTTCATATAAGTTATACAAGTAGGTAAGCATGTAGCTTTTGTGTCTGGTGCCTTTTGCTTCTTTTCAAGATGTGTCCATGTTGTTGCAATTAGTAATTCTTTCCTTTTTCTTATTGAGTAATTTTCTTATTGAGTAATATTACATTTTATGAATATACCACAATTTGATGGTTATTGGGCTGTTCCAATTTTTGGCTATTATGAAAAAGGCAGCTATGAACATTCACGCGTAAGTCTTTATGTGGACATATGCTTGCATTTCTTTTGGGTAAGTATTTAGGACTGAAATGGCTCGTCAATACCTGGAGGTGAAATTTCTGGACATACATTAAGGATATATTTAACTTTTTAAGAAATGCCAGATTTCCAAAGTGGTTGTATCGTTTTATGTTCCCACCAGCAATTTATGAGACTTCTGATTGCTCCACATCCTCATCAACATCTGGTGTTATCAGTCCTTTTAATCTTAGCTATTCTGATAGTGCATAGTACTTCATTGTGGTTTTTCATTGTATTTCACTATAGTTTTAGTTTGCATTTCTCTAATGGTTAACGATGGTGGGGACTTTTTCGTGTGACTATTGGAAAAATAGTCATTTGTAAATCTGTTCAAGTCTCTAGACTATTTTCAAACATTGGGTTGTTTGCTTTTTTATTACTGAGTTATGGGTGTTCTTTATATACTCTGGATACACATCCATTGTTATAGATATGTGTTGGAAGTGTTTTGGCTTATCTACTTGTTTTCTTATCCCTTGTTTTCTTAATGGGTGCTTTTGATGAGCAGGAGTTTTTAGTTTTTAGTTTTTTTGAAGTTAAGTATTTATGATTAGTGCTTTTTATGTCCTCTCTAAGAAATCTTTACTTACCCCAAGGTCATGAACATCCTTTTATGTTTTTCCCCCCCATAATCTGTATAATTTTAGCTTTTACATTTGGGGCCATGATCCACTTGCCATTGACTTTTTGAATGTGGAAGGAGCTTAGGATTGAGGTTTATATTTTTCTTGAAGAAAAATAAACATTTATTTCCCTGTTGAATTGCTATGGCACTCTTTCAAAAACCACTTGACTATATATGTGTGGGTCTAGTTCTGGACTCTATTCTCTTCTGTTGATCACCTGGTTGTCTACATATCTGCCAATACCATATGGTCTCGATTACATTCAATCCATGAACATGGCATATCTTTCTATTAAGTCTTTTTAATTTTTTCTCAGCAATATTTTATAGTCTTGCACATCTTGCATTACATTAACTGCTCATCTTTTTAGTTTTTGGATGTTATTGTAAGTAGAATTTAAAAATTTTTAAATTTCCCAATAGTTTATTACTAGTTTATGAAAATACAATAGATTTTTTTAATGTTAATCTTGTATTCGGTGACATTGCTAAATTTATGTATTAGCTCTAGTAGTTTTCTACATTCACAATAATGTTATCTGTGAATAAAGACAGCTTTTCTTGTTCCTTTCCAATCTTTATGCCTTTATATTTCTTGCCTGTACACTGACTGGGACTTCTAATACAACGTAGAATAGCAGTAGTGAGAGCAGAGTAGAGGCTTTGTTTCTTGGGAGGCCATTCTTTTGACTGGAGGAATGACATGCTGTGATTTACACTTAAAAAAAAAATTCCTCTGGCTGCCTGGGAAGAACTGTAGGGGCAAAAGTGGAAGCAGGGAGACCAACAAAAGGCTGCAGAATTCTGAGTGAGAAAGGGAGTGGTTTGGCCTGGGATGGTAGGAGATCTGGGATATATTTGGAATTGGAGTCATAGAACTCCCTATAGAATGGATGGGGCTAGGGGAGGGAGGAGAGGGGTGCCAATGATGATTGCTAGTGTTTCCAGGAGCTGTTGGGGTGATGGACGTGCTGTCTCTTGAGATGAGGAGACTTTAGGGTGTGCAGCTTTGGCCACCTTCATTTTAAGGTACTATTAAGACATGCAAGGTGTCAGGAGAGCAGCCTGAGTGATGGAGGTTGGGGCAAGGTTTTGGGAGACATCATGACTTAGATGGGATCCAAAGCCACAAAACCAGACAAGAAAAGAGAGAATGTGGAGAAGGATGGAAAAGGAGACTTAATCCTGGGGCAGAGGCCCAGGAGACTTGAAAGAGCCAGGAACATAGACTGAGAGGGAACCAACCGTAAGATAGGAGGAAAACCAAGCGTATAGTTTTTTGGAAGTCTCTTGAAGCCAGTGTTCCAAGAAAGGGATGGTTACTGTGTTGGATGCTGCTAAGCAGGAAAAGTGGGATAAGGACAGAGAGACAACCAACAGATTTTCCATCACAGACATCCTTGATAGCCTTAACACAGGCATTTCAGTGGAGTGATAGAGCTTGAAGCCCAGCTGGAGAGGTGGGAGCTGTAGGTAGGGCAGTGGAGACGTTGAGCTTAGTGAAGGGGAGTGGCAGCCTTTCTCCAAGCACCCAGTAGGAAGCCTTGCAGAGCTCTAGGTGTCTGCTAAGAGACCAAAGCCCTCACTGGCTGTGGGGAAAAAGAAAATGGGCCCTGTGCTCCGGAAGTCAGGGGCTGGGCCAGCCAGGGTGGATGTGTAGACAAGACACCCTGGGGAGGGAGGAGAGGATGAAACAAACATAGGAATCCATGCCCAGTGCTGTCCCTGGCTCTCTATAACGGAAGTCCAGCTTCAAGAACTCCTCCATGCTCATCACCAAGAGGAATTTGAGCTCCAGGGAGGGTGGGAGGTGGACCCCAGGGTGCAGGGTAACAGAGTACCCTGTGGTCCATTTCCACGTCCTGCCTGTGTGTGTTGTTTCCTGAGAAAGCTGCATAGCTCTGTACAGGTAAGTGTCCTAAAAGCAACACATACTCTGGGGAATTGTAGAAAAGAGGGAAAGGTTTACTTTTCGGTATATTTTACTTTGGTTTGTTTCCACATGCAATTGTTCTTGCATAATTCTAACTATGCTGTGAACAGAGTTTTGGGCATGATTATTTTTCACTGAATGTTATATAATAGGCATTCTCCACGTGGATAAATGGCTTTCATTGTTGTTATTGGCTGCATAAAATTGCAGGGAGTAATGCCCCATGTTCAGTGAATTCATCCCCTACTGGTGGTCATTTGGGTTGCTTCCTATATATATATACAATATATGCAGTGAATATCTATGTGGATGGAGCTTTCCCTTGATCCATTTTCTTTGTTTTGTTTTGGTTTTATTTATTTATTTATTTTTTAAAAAATATTTTATTTATTTATTTGACAGAGAGAGAGAGAGAGTGAGCACAAGCAGGGGGAGAAGCATGCAGAGGCAGAGGGAGAAGCAGGCTCCCCGCTGAGTAGGGAGCCCGACATGAGACTCGATCCCAGGACCCTGGGATCATGACCTGAGCTGAAGGCAGATCCTTAACCGTCGGAGCCACCCAGGCGCCCCTATTTATTTATTTTTATTTAAATTTAATTAATTAACATCAGTGTATTATTTCAGAGGTAGAGTTCAGTGATTCATCAGTTGCATATAACACCCAGTGCTCATTACATCACATGCCCCCCTTAATGCCCATCACCCAGTTACCCCATCCCCCCACCCACCTCCCCTCCAGCAACCCTCAGTTTGTTTCCTGTAGTTAAGAGTCTCTTATGATTCATCTCCCTCTCTGATTTTGTCTTGTTTTATTTTTCCCTCCCTTCCCCTATGATCCCGTTTTCTTTCTTAAATTCCACGTATGAGTGAAATCGTATGGTATTTGTCTTTCTCTGATTGACTTATTTCGCTTAGCATAATACCCTGTAGTTCCATCCACGTCATTGCAAATGGTCAGATTTCATTTTCTGATGGCTGAGTAATATTCCATTGTGAGTGTGTGTGTGTGTGTGTGTGCGTACACCACATCTTCTTTATCCATTCATCTATCGATGGAGATCTGGGCTTTTTCCATATTTTGGCTCTTTATTTTGGGGGTTTGTGACACCCACTTGCCTTATTGCTGGTGAGGGGGGTCAACTAGACCCACCCCACTGGGAGACACCACATGAGGCAGCTTACTCTCATATACCTAACTGCCTGCACACTGTCATTTAATTTTTTTTTCTTTTTATTTGATGGACCAATGAAGAGGTCTTGTGGTTTCATTCTGTCTTTCTTTGATGGTTAGAGAAGATGCTTATTTTCCCATTTGTTCATTTACTGGTTCTATTTCTCCTCGCTGGGGGAGCAGATCCTATCAAGTGATCCACACTTGTACCTTTCCCGATGTGGCTCTCCCAGTGGCTCAACAGGCCCTGTCAGGGCTTTCCTCACCCATGGCAGTGATCCACGGTCAAACCTTTGTGTCTTCCTGTACTGCTTCCCCCTCACCCGCTAGCCAGTTTTCATGGTCACATTCTTCCTCCTGAAGGCCTCTTGAGGTCTCCGCTGCCTGGTTTTCAGTGCCACTTCCCCAGATTAGGCCCAGATCCCAACATCAGGGACCCATGCGACAGTCACAGTAGCCTTTCAGCCTGCTCTGTACTTTCTCCTCTAAGCCATCCTCAACTCTGCCCCTAGTTACTTTCCCTGGACCTGGCAGAGACTTTGGGTAACGTCTTGACCAACTGACAAATCTAGTCTCTACTGACTGCTAGGGCTAGGAATTCTGTCATCTGCCTCCACCCACCTGCCACCTCGCCCAAGGAAATCTCAGGCTCTGGTCACACTGGTCTCATCATTGCTTTCCCCACATCTTTACTACTTCTTCTCTCTGTGCCTTCATTCATGAGAACTCCAGCAAGAGTGCCCTCTTTACTTGTGAGCCATGTTCAGCCAGACTTAATCCTCAGAGACCTTGCCTCCTCAGCCAAGACTTCCTGGATTTTTCCTGTCCACTTGGCCTCCCTGCCTCTGAACATCTGAGCATTCATAATCTACGGGGGCTCTCTGAGAGGGCCCTCAATAAATTGTCCCCTTCTCCCATCCCACTTCTGAATAAGTTGAGAAATAAAACGCAGATGGAGGCTAAAGCATCACCTTCTTCACTGATGAAGGCTGGGGGGAGAAAGCAGCTTAGTGTGAGGCCGGTTGGACATGTGAACTGAACCCAAGATTAAGCTGACCTCCTCCCTACCCCCCCAGTGTCACTGCTCTGGGTGAGTGAGGCCCAGGTATCACAGCCAGTGGAGACCAGCACGTGGAAAGGAGCATCAGGAGTGAGAAGTCCACCCCTTCCCCACAGTCCGTGCCCCAGGGAGAAGTGCTAAATCCTGTTTTATTATTTAGTCACTTTCCGTGGGTTTTGTTGCTTCTACTCCACTGTGAGCTCCTTAAGTCTAAGGCCTGTATGGCTTCTGATCCTCACAGTGCCTTCAAGTGGGTGAAGAGAACTGGCTCTTAGCAAGTCCCTCTTTCTTCATGTGCATCCACTCCAGGGAGGTCTGCAGTTCTGTTTGGGGGGCTTCATTCCTCCATTGATGCTGGCCTCAGTAGGTGGAGATCCCATGGGCGTAGGCAGCCGTGTAACCACCACCATTCACTCAGGCTTCAGTCAACAGGGTAACAAGCCCTTTCCTTCCATGGGGGTGTAGGGTGTGCAGACACGATTACTCCTGGTGCCCTTGTACTAGGAATGAGAAGAGAAACAAACGAGCAGTTGGGGTGCTGCAGACTTGCTTTGCTTAACTCACAATTGTGCTGAGTCTACTCTGGGCCTTTCTTAGACTGACGGATGAATGATTGGCTCATCCAAGGCCTGGGGGATTAATTATTTTCTGCCAGGCAGGGGATTCCATGGACAGAACCAGGTCACAAACTCCACTACTCCACTGGCTGCTGCTTTCTAGAGGAATCTGAGCCCTCACACAATTTGGAGCCCACCTGGTAACGCCTGGATCCCAGAGCTGTGGGTGCACACACATCATTGCACCACGTACAGTTAGAAAAAGATTTCTCTAAAAATAACCACCGAGGAATATTTAATTTGATAGCAAGACTGTGACTAATGCATGAAACAGAGAGAGTCTGTGTGACAAGACACAGTACAATAATGGGGAAAAATTCATGTTTGACCTTTAAACCAGTGCAAAACGAAATGGATCTAAGCCTCGGCAGCTGAGGACCCTGGGCTCTAGGGAAAGTGGCTATGAGCCGGGAATGTGATGGTCATGGAGGAAAAGTGAGGGGAATAGGTGGCTTTCAAGGGTGTTGCATCCTGGAAATAGATCAGGGAAATCAATACTTTTTGGTGTTAGATAGAGAGAAGGGGCTGGTGCTGAGCTAAGTAAGTGCTGGCTGGTGAGAGGCGGACACGGGAGACCAGCCCAGCTGGATGGGGGTGACTGAATCACAGGCTGGCTCCAAGGAGAAGCAGATTCCACAAAGACAAGGAGACCCAGCATTTCCG
Source organism: Phoca vitulina (assembly GCF_004348235.1). NCBI lineage: Eukaryota > Metazoa > Chordata > Mammalia > Carnivora > Phocidae > Phoca > Phoca vitulina. Next base: position 8,694,593 of record NW_022589716.1, read on the forward strand.
GGGAGCGACTGGAGCTGATGGGGAGGGGAGTGGGGTTCCAATGTTGAGCGAACACTTACCCCGTACGAGGCTCTGTGTTGAGAGCTTCACAGGCATTATCTTCCTAAACATTCTTGACATGGAAGACTTGACAGAGGAGGAAACTGGGCTCAGAGAGGTTAAACTACTTGCCTGGGATCACCCGGCTGGGAAGTGTCTGGAGCTGGATGTGAACCCAGAGCCTTCAAGCTCTATTTGCTGCTACTAGGTCACTTAAACTTGAAAAAGCCCATGAGTGACCGGTTGGGGTTGGGACAGGCTGAGTGTCGGTTGTGGTTTCAGCTGGGCCACATGGTGACGGGTTCTCATGGAAAATTGCCATGGATCCTGGCATGACAGGTTTCTGGACTGCGATCCTTACCCCAATCTTTCCATGATTCATGATCGCATATGATAGACTCAGCTCCATCAACCTCAGTGCTAACTGGAGGAGAAAATAGTCTCCATTGCTTAGAGTTGCTCTTCTTCAGTGTCAGCAGGGCGAGTCCTGGTCCAGCTGTGCCTGGGTCGGGGTCCTGCAGGTTCTGAGTATACAGCCAAGGTGTGTTCTCAGAAGAGAGTTCTTCAAGGATTTCTTTTTCTTGCATCCTCTACTATACAAATGTTCCTGATGGAAGAGATCAGCCCTGATTGGATTCAGGGCCAGTTGTTTCTTGGCATGCTTGGTGATGTTCTTTCTCTAGAAACTGTGCATGGACAGGGCTGCACGTGACAAGCAAGGTGTTGATATTGCAGCTGAGGAAGGGGGCAGAGACCCTTCTAGACTTTGGATAGTTGGCTTCTCTTCCCCTCTGAGCCTTAGAGATGAGGGCTGAGCCTATGCTCAGGTGTGCCATCAGGAGAATCAAGGAAGAATTGGCTTGAACAGGAGAGGGAAGTCTGGTGTGGTCCTGGGTGAGAAGTGGTTCTGTGCCACCTTTGTTGGGTGCTCCGAGAATTGGGGGCTGTGTGCTGGTGCCTTTGAGCCCAGCACACAGGGGATGGGCCTTTGCCTCTGTTGTTCTCCCATTAAGCCCAGGATCTCCTTGAGGAGCCTGGTCTTAGGGCCTGGTCTTACTCACATCTCTCATCTCTGCTTCTGACCCAAGGCCTGGCAACAGTTGGTGTCCCAAGATCACGGGACCCAGCAGGGCCCCAGGACCTGGCCTGCTTCCCACACCAGCCACATCTTTCCCCAATCTCCACTTGCTTGCTCACTTATCACATCCTGGTCACACTGGCCTTTCCATTCCTCAGAAACATCAGGCTCCTTCTTCACTCGATCTACCTCCCCAAATGCTGCTCCCTTTGCCCAGAGCACTTTCCTTCTTTACTTGGCTGATTTGTCTGCACTCAGGTTCCAGTATAAACACCATTTCCTCCAGGAAGTCCTCCCTGATTTACCAAACTAGGTCAGGCCCCTTGGCAGATGCTCCCTTTGTATACTGTACTCTTCTGTTCTAGTACTTAGGTGTCCAATTAGAGATTTGCTTGTGTGATAATTGGTTCAATTCCTCTTCCCCCCAACTAGGTGGTAAGCTCCATGATGGGAAAAATTGTGAACATCTTCTACTCTGGACCTGGTCCAGAACAGGTGCTCAATAAATATTTGGTGAATGAATGATCAAAATTTCCCACACTTCAGGGTGAAAAGTGTGAGGAGCTGGTGGGAACGAAGGTTCCCTTTCTAGCCCCAGCCCCATAGCAATTCAGAGATAAGGTAGGTGGTGCTACACCAAACAAACAGGCTTTGTTTTGCACTTAACTCAAGTGAATTAGTGAAGGCATTGGAATTGGTTGCTTTTTATGTGTAGAGAAATTACCTCTGTCCTGATTTGCAATATCCGTGCTATTTTGGGCTGTTTTTCTCTTTTGGGCCTATTTGTATTGGAGCAATAATTTCACCATTTGGCTATGCAGAGGCCCAATTAATATTACAAATATGGTCCCATAAAATTCACTTCTTGACATTAGAACGTTTTGTTGCTAATTACTCTCCAAGGTTTTTAATTTCAATTCCTCCTTGGTGACTTAGTGCAGAAATTCAAGGGCACAGTTATTTCCCCCAAAGGGAGAGGAGAACTGAGTAATGCCAAATTTCTATCTACTTGCCCTTCCTTCCTGGAGGGGGGAGGGGAGGGTAATTTGTTTTTTGTTTTTCATACTTTCTCCTCCCTTTTTCCTGGCCAGAAACGAACAACAAACAAATAAAACCCGTTGTGTAAAAATGATATGCATTTCTGGAAAAATAAATAAAAGCACTCATTTGCTAATGTATTCATTCAAGCAATATTTACTGAGCACCTACTATGTGTCAAATCCTGTGTGCAAGGCACTAAGAACACCAGAAAGAACACAGCATGGTCTTGTCTCCAGGTAGCTCAGGGTCTTGAGTGGTCAGGGAAGCTGAGGAGCCTGTGACATATCCAGGGCTGCTTCTCACGGTGGGGCTTGATAGCCACAGCCCATGCAGAAGTGCCCATCAGGGAGGTTTTGGTTATTTCTCGTTTGAAAGACCTGGGCTAACCGTAAGGAATATGCATTTTAATAATATTTTGAATGGGTTGATAAAATAGGAACAGATGGTTAAAGTTTGTCATTTTAGGGAAAATAATGAAATATTGCACTGCTTAATCTGTCTCTTTTTCACACTCTTCCCTATTCCCTCCCCACCACGAAGATACTCAGATGCAGTAAAATTTAAAGCAAAATACTAATAATATCTTCTTAGTCACTTAGGTCTCTTACCTGAAAGGACCCTGACTTTGTCAGCCAGCTCTGTGTTAACCTACTCTGTTAGCCCTTTGCTCCAGTGTTGCCTCCTGAGAGGAGGTTTCCAAAAAGGTGTTGCTTTGGGGGAACATAAGGGGTGCAGATGAAGTGAGACTAGCTTCTGCGTCTCTCTGCTATGAAGAAAACTAGCTTTGTAGATGCTTTGTTAACCAGAGCAGACTCACTCCTAGAGGACCCCAGCGGGGCAGAGGTGAGTTGGGTAGCAAGTGTTTCCGAGCCTCCTATCCATCTGCCTCTGGGCTGCATGTGGGCATAAGCCCTCTAGCTGCAGGTACTGCCTGATGAAGAGAAGGCAGAATGTCACCACCATCACCTGTGCTCTTAGATTTGCCTCTCTAGCCACTGCAGTTCTCTGAAATTTCCCCACCCTTCTGCTTGGACAGAGTATCGGATGAGATCAACCACTGGGGGAGGGAAGTGGAGTGCTGCTCTGGCGCTGAGCACTGTGTACCACTTGCCTACCACTCACTGACTTCAGTAGCAAGAGCCTCCAGGATGCTCCTGGATAAACATCATCGTTGTGGCCACACATTGTTTTATGAGCTGAGTCATCAGACTGGCTGACTCCTTAAATGCTGCTATCTGATTCTCCAGGCAGCAGAAAAAATGGGAGAAGATATGAAGTGTAGCTCATTGAGCTTTGTAGAGAGGGCTGGTCTCATTGGCCAAAAGTGATGGGGGGATTTATCATGATGGAGTTTGCTTATGTTAAAAAATTGTTGATTAAGTTCCATTTGAGTGAAAAAGACGATGCTGTCTGCATTTCTTGTATGTTATATATAAAATCTATTTGGTTATGGGCTATTTTTCATAGCCACCAGTCTTAAAGAACATCCTGCTGAAGACTTGATTCCTTCCTCAGTCAGCAAGTTGCAATTTATCATCTGAGGTAATGAGTTCAGCCCAAAAGTAATAGTGACATGTTAAGTCAAACTGTTTGCAGACTTGTTTCTTAGATAAGAAACCATGTTTATCTTTTACATAGCTCCTCAGTAAGAGGTCTCAATGCATTTTTAATTAAAGCCCATGTGCCTGTATCAAGGAAATTTACTCTTATTCATTCAAGTTTCTGAATTTGGAGACTTGTGACTTGCTGAAGTAAATTTCTCAGTTCTCTTTATAATGTATTGCACTATGGTCTCAGGAAACATACAGGTAGTTCATTCACCCAAGAGTATATGTTGACTTCCTGTTAGGTGGTAGGCATTATGTTAGTCTCTGCGTGGGGTAAAAATAAATGAAAAGCAATCTTTGCCACTGAAGAAGGAAACAGATGTTTGTCAATGTGCAAGGCAGACACATTTGATCTCTTGGAGGAAGGTGGGATGAGCAGGTGCTACAGGAAAGGTCCTCATGGGAGAGCAAAATCCCCTTCAGCCAAGGGCAGTTGGGGAAGCTTTCCTGGGGAGAGTGGCCCTTGGAGGGTGAGGAAGGTCCATGAGTTTCAAGAGAGGAGAGTACATGGGTTCAGGGATACTGTATGCAAAGGCCCAGCCAGAGTCAGGGAAGGGCAGCTGCTTGTATGTGGAGTTGGGATGGCCCTGGGGACTTCTGGGAGAACAGTTTCTGGGAGGTGACAGGGTCAGAAACCAAAACTTCTGAGAGTCAAATGAAATTGCTTTGAAATAATCTGGAGTGGATGATTCTCCTTCAAAGTCAGAGAGAGAGAGGACGAAAGAGGGAATGGCGGATGAGGGTACCGACAGGGCAGATGCTCCTGGGACCACTTAAGGAGCCTGTGGAGCAGAACTGGGTGAAAATGGAGTGCAGGTAGCAACAATGGTGTAGTGAGTTCCTGGGAGTCCTGAGGAGCAGACGGTGAAGGTGGGTGGTGGTGAAAACATAACGAAGTGGATGGAGAAGAGGGGAGGGCAGGGCACTGAGGGGCCTGACTTTCAGAGGCAAGCTGGAGGCTGGCTCACGTGCTGGGAGGGGTGTGTATGTGTGGGGTGAGAGTGGACTGAGAGCATGAGGAAGGACTCAGAGCAGATGCTGTGGACAGGAAAGCAGGTGTATATCCCTGCTGAAGGCCAATTCTCCATGATGTGCTCTATGCTCTTTGCTTCAAGAAAACAATCTAAATTTAGTACAAAGAGAAAGACTGTAGAGTCTGGGACTTATCAGATGTCCTTCTTCTCACCTTGGCCCCTTTTCTTTTCTCTTTTTCAGTTCGGATTAATGCATTCCCGTCTCTGAGCTGTGGTGTGTAGTTGTTGATTGGGACTGTCCTCGTCTGCGGAAGCTGTCACCTAAGATGAATTCAGACTGGGAACAAGAGAGTAAACTTTGGGAAAACCAGTCCTTAGGCTCTGAGACCGTGATCATGTAGATCAGCCAATGGGGAGGAACTAAGAGATGAAATAAGAGCTTTAAGGTTGTTTAGAAGGTCTGTATAACTTGGCCCACTTACTTGCTAGACAGCTCCCTGGAGAAAGCTTTGTGGGAATGTGGCTTCCTTCTATCGTGACATTCCATGGTGGTACTGGGCAGGGGTCTTCCTGGAACAGTTAGCTACATAAATAACGATATCTCTTTTATTATGTTCTTGGATTCCTCCAACCCCTCAGTGTATCTAACTGTTGAGAAACTCGATTATTTACAGAATATTTTCCCAGGACAGGAGTGGGCGGCCTTCATTGGTGGGAGTCTGTAGGTCAGGAGTTGGAAGTCTGCAGCAACAATCCAGGTGAGCTTAGTTAGGCCTGGGAGGAGGAAACATAAAGGGCATTATGAAAAAAGAAGCAACAGGATCTGTTTATTACCAAGATATTCTTGTATTAGTCTTGCTTCCTACTCAACAGGTGTGTGTCACGTGTTAGGCAAGGTGCTGAGGGACCAGAAAGATAACCTTAGCCTGGAGCTTGTCTTTTGGGAGCTGACAGTCTTATGGGAGAAATAAGGCACAAATGCACATAACTGGAATACTAGTCAAAAGAGGGAAGGATCCAGTCTGCTAGCTGCAGGATCAGGGAAGCTTTCCTGGAAGTTAGGCACTGATCTGGGCTTTTAGAGCAGGGGTGTTCAAGAGTGATATTGAGGGATGACACCAGGGTTTTGGCTTGGAAGTGCTGGTAACAGAGATGGATGGATCTGCTGGGATTAGGGCTGGGAACACAATGTGGTCCAGATGTAAGTGGAAAGGAGAAGTCCTGCAGTTGCCAGGATTATCCTGGTCTTTGGCGAATGGTTGACCTAGAGTCACAAGGTGATATTTGCAGAAGTAAGAGGGAACAGATTTTGGGGGGAGGAAAGAGGAAAAGTTTTGGGACCGAGCCAGAAACTCTGAATAGCCTGTAAGGCAGAGACCTAGGAGCAGCAGAGGCGGTGCCCAGGTCAGGATTCAGACCCCAAACATCTACCGCATAGGCCAACTCAGCGAAACTACAACCAAGGAGGCGGCAGGATTTCGGCCTAGAAGGCATCCCAGAGATGAAGAGCAAGGGGCCTGAGTATGCTCCACCTTGTTCTCCCGCGGCGACTCCACCTTTCGGGTCTGGCGATAAGCAGGGCGTTCCAGGGATCTTTCCGGCGAAGGGCCGTGACCACGCTGTGGGTGACACTGGGATGGGTCCGAAGACAGTATCCTTCCCTCTCTTTTCGGCCCTCCGCTCTCGGACAGGGGTCCCGCGGCAATCTCGGTGTGCCCGGCAGGAGGCACCGGACGCGCAAGCCTCTAGGGGCCTGGGGCCTCCCACCTGCCCAGCCGGCCTCTTCCAGCACTTGCCGCCGCCAAGGGCGGGGGTCCGCGGAGGAGCCAGGCCTGACCCCCGCGGGCCGTCCAATCACCTCTCGCGGATTTCCCTCCGCTGGCGCGCGGCGGCGGCGCGTGGGCTCGCGCGCGGGCTCGGGCAGCGCGAGCCCGGGCAGCGCGAGCCCCCGCGCGCCGGGAAGTGGCGCATGCGCGGCCGTCCTGCGAGCCCGCTGAGGCGAGCCGAACCGCGGCGGCGCCGGGAGCCGAGCGGCGGAGCTGTGAGGGACCGAGCGGCGGCGCGGGAGCAGCGGCGACGGACAGGTGGAGAGTCCTTGGCCGCGCCGCCCGGGACTGCTGGGCCGCCCGCGGAGCTTCGCGGTCCGGACGTGGCGGCGGCAGCGGCATCCCGGACGGCCTGTGAGGGATGCGCCGCCCACTGCCCCGCGCCGCCTGACCGCCCCCGCTTCGGCTTGCGGTGCGCCACAGCCGGGCCCGCGGCCGTCCCCGCCGCGCTGTCGCCCGGCCGCCGGGCCCGCAGGGCCGCGCCCGGCCCGGCCATGTGGACCCCCACGGAGGAGGAGAAATACGGCGTAGGTAGGTGAGGCTCCGGCCTGGCTGCAGCGGGGGTCCCGGGGACGCGCCCGTGCTCTCGGCCCCGTGGCGGCCCCGCCTCGATTCGCGCCCGCGCGCCCCCGCCCCTGCCCGCAGGCTGCGCGGCCTCGGCGCGGGGCGAGCGCGGGGCGGGGGTGGCGCGGGCGGGGCGCGGGCGTGGGGGTGGGAGCGGGTCTTGGGGCGTGGGGAGGGCAGCAGGGGGCGCTGGCGGCGCGGCCTCGGCAGGTGCGGCCCGCGGGAGGGGCGGGCAGGGTGGGCTGGGCCCCTGTGGCTGCGCGAGGTTTCTGGCGTGGGGCACAGGGCAGTTTTACCCAAGAAGCCAAATCCTGGGAGTCTTGTTTTCTCCGCTCCCAAATCTCAATTTTAATGAGTTTCCGCACCTGAGTTGAGGAGCCCGATGACTATTTATTTTTGGTCTGGAACCTTTCAAATAAAAGGACAAAAACGTTGACATCATTTTTCTCCAGTTCAAAATTTTGCAGACATTTGACTGCAAATGTTTGATCTGTTTTAATTTGTTTTGCCTTCAGTATTAGAAATAATTACCTTACAATGGGAAGTGTTTTTGGGCATGTTTCAGTGTTAAGTTTAGTATGTATTATGGTAACAGTTTTGTTAAAAAAAAACAAAACAAAACACCAACCAAACCTGTTTTCATGAGACCGTTATTTCTCTTAGAATCCTCTTTTTATCCGTTATAAGTGTTAAGCTCCCGAAGCTAAATAATTCTTGTAACATTAAACTTCTGTAAAAAGAATATTCGATAATTTAAGGGATTGAATGTTAGTTTTCCTTTTATAATGTTAGTGTTTTGTGGCAATAACGTGATAAAAGAGTTCAGCTACATTGCATTATTTTAAGTCATCTCTCATCTTGTTGGGTTAAAAACAGATTTAAAATGTTGAGTGTATAGGTTCCTCTCCCTCCCAAGCTTGTAATGGAAAACTATAGATGGGGAAACTGTCTAAACATAGACTTTTATTTTCCTTTTTTTCACTGCAGTTCAATCAAGATTTAGCTCACAATTTACTACGAAATAACTTTTTAAACTGGCAGTAGTAACATTTAGGAATACCATCAGGCAAGTTATGTGAAAATTGAATTTATTTAAATTTAAGGACCTGCAGAGAGATCTTCTGTGCTGGTAGAAAATCCTGTTTTGAAAGGTAACTTTCTGGAGTTTTTAATTAGCTGTGCTATAATGGCACAATAACATACTAGGATGGAAGTGATAAAAGGAGCCCTAGTACTTGAGTCTCTGTTGAGAAGGAATTAGGAAATGATGCGAAGAGCCGGGATTCACCTCTGGGGACATTTTACCCTTTTTCTTGGAGCATTCTCTAAATACTATATAGATTTCATGAAATGAAGAGTTGATGGTTTATCTTCTCCATAACTTGCTTTCAGGGCTGCTGAACTAGAATAACAGATAATTGATGTGAAAGTGGTGAACTGTTCAGTGGCACCTAAGTGATAATTCCTTCTGGGGAAGAGCCCTTGAGTAGGGAATTAGCAGAATTCTGAGTCCTGGCTTCTCTTTTCTGGTGTTGTGGGCAAGTTATTTAACATCATTTTCTTAGTGTGTAAATTGGGGGTAATATTTACCTACAGGGTTGTGAAAATCAAACGAGAGCATACCAAGTGCTTAATAAATGTTAATTTTTTCTTTTCCTTCGAGTACTTAAAGTAGTAATAACATTAGGTATTTCCTCTGATGTGTTAGTTCTTAGAAGGTGGCAATGCAAGGTAATCAAGATAGGCATATGTGAATCTCAAAGCACTAGGATTTGGTGTGTGATTTAATCAGGAAGATGGAATGAAATTCTTGCATTCTTAGGACTGTGAGTTTAGCTTTAGAAAAATGGTTATTTCCCGGGAGGGGCACTGCACTGGGCACAGGGCAGGACCAAAATGCTTGGTAAATGAGAGAGACAGTTATTCTGACATTAACAGCTGTGATTTAGTGTAATTTAGATGCCTTTTCTGCCAAACAAGGCATCTCTTTTCCTGTTTCTCTCACAGCTTTCTTCTGTCTCTTCCTCAGTTATGATCTGAAAGATTGTTCAGAACTAGGGTACATCTCTTTCCATAAACATGTTAGGGCTACACTCCTAGGCCTTTTATTTAATAAAACCCAGTTCAGCCTCTAAAGTAGCTTAAATACTGTACTTATAATAAGAAAAACAGTGAATAAAAAATAGTATGCTAGCTGTATTATTTAATTGCTAGCTTGAAAATCTATTATCATTATTCCTATGAGAAAATATTTTGAGTTTCAGCTTTGATTTTTATGACCAACTTGGAGCACAGGTTTCTATCTCTGCTTGCTAATCCATAATCCTTATAGCAGGGAGGGAAGACTTGTACCTACTTCCTACCAATTTGGAGAAACTGCTTGGATGTTAGTGAGGGAAGGAGTCCCCTGTTGCAGCAGTGCAAAGCAGTTTTTTTTTTTCTACCTCAGCTGTTCATCTGTATTTGACATTGGTAAGGTGTTTGAGATCCTGTAGAAATATCTTATTAGCTTTTAATTTTTTAAATATAGGAATTCTGTACAGTGTTTTCAAATTATTTGATTTATCCACTTCGAATTAGGTGATATCTGAGCTTCCATTTTCTTTTTTATTTATTTATTTTGTTGTTATTATTTTTTAAAGATTTTGTTTATTTATTTGAGAGGAGAGCAAGTGAGAGAGCAAGAGAGCATGAGCCAGGGGAGGGGTAGAGGCAGAGGGAGAAACAGACTCCCTGCTGAGCAGGGAGCCCAATGTGGGGCTCGATCCTAGGAACCTGAGATCATGACCTGAGCTGAAGGCAGACACGTAACCGACTGAGCCACCCAGGCGCCCTATTTTTATTATTTTTTAATTAACATATAATGTATTATTTTTTTCAGGGGTACAGGTGTGTGATTCATCAGTCTTACACAATTCACAGCGCTCACCATAGCACATACCTTCTCCAATGTCCATCACCCAGCCACCCCATCCCTCCCACCCCCTTCCACTCCAGCAACCCTCAGTTTGTTTCCTGAGATTCAGAGTCTCTTATGGTTTGTCTCCCTCTCTGGTTTCGTCTTGTTTCATTTTTTCCTCCCTTCCCCTATGATCCTCTGTCTTGTTTCTCAAATTCCTCATATCAGTGAGATCGTATGATACTTGTCTTTCTCTGATTGACTTATTTCACTTTGAGCTTCCGTTTTCATTGTAATATTCTGTGGTTGACTTTAGGTGAAGTGGAGGAAACTGTCCTTTTTTGAGGTTTAGTCATGGGCCAGTCAGTGTGCTGCTAGGGATTCTCACTTAGAGGTTACATACACCACGTAGATTCCTAGAGCAGTTCTAATATAATCTTCATCACACAGATGAAGAAACTGGATCTTAGAAGTTGTTAGTACTTTTTTGCCTTTCAGCAATTGAATATTCCCCTTAATTTTCTTCCTGGCAATGGGCAATATTTTGTGATATACTTGACTCTCTTGCTATCCTTCTCTAGTATTACAGGGACTTTTTTTTTTTTTTAACTGAACCTGTTAGCTCAAGTTCTGACTCCTTATGTCTCTTTCCCTCTGAGGTTCTCTGCTCTCCTTCTGTTGCCATGAATGCTTGGAAAGCCCTGCATCTTTCCATTCTTTATTTTACCTTTCCAAGGTGCATTATGTGAGAACAGTCCAACTATTTTTGTGAAACACTGTCTTTTCCCATATTGATGGTGGCCAAACTACCAAATATAGAAACCAAAGACCAAGAAAATACTTCTTTCATCCTCTAACCGCAGAAGCAGTAGCAGCAGCAGCAGCAAACACCAATAACAAATAAAACAAGAATGTTTATAATTAACTTCTAAAATAGAATAGCAGCAAAAGTTTGAGTACATATGTACTAGTTTGGCATTTTAGGAGTGGAAGCTTGCCTCAGGTCATCATCTTATTTATTCTGTCATAAGGTAAAATTTTTTTAATTTTAATTTTTATTATTACTATTATTTTTTAAAGATTTATTTATTTGACAGAGACACAGCGAGAGAGGGAACACAAGCAGGGGGAGTGGGAGAGGGAGAAGCAGGCTTCCCGCAGAGCAGGGAGCCCGATGCGGGACTCGATCCCAGGACCCTGGGATCATGACCTGAGCCAAAGGCAGACGCTTAACCAACTGAGCCACCCAGGTGCCCCTAAAATTTTTTTAAATAACTCAGGGCATTGGTTGCTGATTTTCTAATATACACTTAGTAAACCGTGACAATTTTTCCTTATTACTAACCAGAATACCTTATATTTTAGTTTTGTAATGTTTTGTTTATTTTTTTAATTAAAAAAGATTTCTGTTATATTTATTTTTATCTAATTTAAAGAGTAATTCATATTTTCTGCCTTACTTTTACCAGATTTTCTTTTGCTTGATTTTCCCCAGGTAGGAAATAAAAAGCACTTAAAAAAAAAAGCCCTGAGTCCTTAAAAGAAATTTACCGTGTAGAGATCCTGTGGCGCAGGAGGGAATAGGTTGATGAAACCCAATTGGAAAGAACCAGTGATCACAAAATTTCAGTAAACCTGTTGGTGAATAGGCTACAACTCACTGAAATAGTGTGAAGGCAGTGGGCTTTTTAGTTACTTGTTCCACGAGGGAATCCCAGTCTTTGAAGCCTCCAAAAGGGCCCCATACCTCTCAGAGGTAAAGACATCCACTAAGGTAGAGAAGATGTCATATACCCAGAACTTTCTTTTGTCCTGAAAAGTGAGGATGTGCTTGATGTTTAATGATTGGGTTTTAGTGTTTACAGGGAACTTACAAATCATGATTCTACTTGAGCCTTACACCATAATATCACCTCTCCCTTCATTTTAAAACTGATGAGAAAGAAACTTTAGTTGAGACAAGTTAGGTGACTGATATAAGGAACTTAACCCAGTAAGTGCTGAGTTGAGATTTGAACCTAGGATTTTTGGATTCTAAGCCACAGCTGCTTTTATTATATCATGTTGCTTCTGAAAGGAATTTGTCAGTAGTGTATGTCTTTTAAGACATTCTCTACAAACTTTTCAATTTAAATTGGATAGTTATACTTAAGGAATTTTATTTCTATATTAAACATTTATATAAGACTACATGGTATTTATTGTTCTGCTTCTAATTGTAATGATGTACATTGGTAATGAGTACACATTCAGGGCATGATGAGTCAGAAGGCAGGTTTTTTTTTTTTTTATGTTCAGTTAGCCAACATACAGTACATCATTAGTTTTTGATGTAGTGTTCCAACGATTCATCAGTTGCGTATAACACCCAGTGCTCATCACAACAGAAGGCAGGTTTTTAAACAGCCCTGAAGAGTCTGTTGGTTGTATTGCCTTTTCTTTAGACACTGTTAGTTGAGAGGAAAGAGTTGAATTTAACAAATATTTATTGAGTGCCTTCTCAAACCAAGAGGTCTTTGTTTTGATCTGTCATTCTGTAAAGCAAATAGGAAATAACCAACAGGAAATTATCAACATTTTTAATAGAAAAGTCATTATGCAACTACAGAAGTAGCCTATTCAAATGTTCCAGTTCATTTTATCATGCAGTGTTATAAGAGAATGTGCTTTAGAAACATTAAGCTAAATTATAAACATGACACCTTTTTCTATCTAGCATTTTTAGACACATTTGAAAGCATAACAGTCTCAAAATAATGGTCATTGAGGTTGAAAGTACTTTATATCATATTTTTACATTGGTGCTAAATTTTAATTTTTTAGTAGTTTGTATTTTGAATCTTTTTTTTGAAGTCTGTGTCTCTATTCTTGATGATAAGAATGATCTGAAATTATTCCCAATGTGTAAGCATTATTGGATATGCTATATTAGGGTTTTAATTCCAATGTTATGCTTTTATTCTAATGAACAAACCTGTTTATGATTATGCTCTCGATTCTTGCATAACCCCTCTTGACAGATTTTGTATGGAAAAGCAAGATTTTTTCACATAAAGCCTCTAGGAACTTAAAACATTTTTCGTAAACACATTGCCAAATGATTTTAGCTGTGGTCCAGGTACTTGCAGTTGATTTGCTATATCACACGGTAGGATTCTCTAGTAGAGATAATTAACATGTTGGGAAATGTCATTCAGAATCTTCCTGTTTTCCTACTTTTCTGCAATGGAATAAAATCCCAACCTCCTGCTTCCATCTGTTTCTCCTTCTCTCTTCAAAACTCATTCATGAGCTCTTACTCATTGGTGAGTGAGAACCAAAATTGATGGAATAATTAGTGTATGATGAATGCAGAATTTTATATTATAGACTTAGTATCATACCTCAGAGAGATGTGCATTTGGCCTTTATTCAGATACATCTAGTGACAGTGCCTTCAGTGCCTTGTTTAGACAGCTATGATTTGAACATTCTTCCTTATTTAATAGACTCCCTGTAATTTCTTATAAGTCCACGTTCTGTGCCTACATTTAAATAATTTGCATCATAGCACTTCAGTAATTCATAGCACTTTAGAACTGTAAAGGATCTTAAAGATACATGGTTTAAGACTCTAAAACTAAGTTAAGTCTAGTTGGAATAGCTAACATTGATTAAGTGTTCACTACGTGCCCAGCACTTTCATATTATGGCTCAAATTTGCTTTTTTCAGCCTCATCTGCAGACCTACTTGTACTTTACACTTTAGCCAAACTGAACTTTTCCAAAGTCTTTCAGTCTCGAATTAATTATACCAATGCTGCCATGTGGCAGAACTATTTGTCACCTATTAAACACTTCTTGTTATTTACTGCATCACATCTTGTTCATGTTATTCCTTTTACATAGGGTCCTTTTTCTTCTCCATGTCTCAGATTTTTTCCTGCCTAGCAAGGCTCCTTTCATATATCTTTGTAAATCTTTTTCTAGACCCTTGACCCTCTCTTTCTTCAACCAGATAGATTTTATTCTTTTAAATTCATGAAACTTTGTACCTTGCAGTGGTATATTTATTATGTCCTCTTCCACTAGACTAATGTCTTTCCAACTTTTGACTGTGCTCTACAATAAGAAATACATTTAAAGTTGCTATCTCTTTTGCGTGTGTATCTACACATAAATAGACATATGTACATGTATATGAAAAAGTTAAACAAAAGTTTGATGATATAGGACTGTGTACTTTGTACAGTGTACTCATATTTTCTGCTCATTTCTACTTCATTAAAAAATATTGGTGTAAACTCACTCATTGGATTTTGTGACCCATTGGTTGAAAAAACACTGCTTTAGGCTATAAACTCTTAAAAGTAGGGATTATGCCATATTTATATTTATATTTTTGGCAGACATAACTCCATGCCAAGCATGTAGAAGGTTTTATACATATATTTGTAGCATTGAATTGGATGTTTTAAATTAATGTGGCACAAAGCCTGATCTTTGGAGACTTGGCTACCATTTCACACTAATTATTCATATTGAAGTTATAGTAATTAAACTCTAGGTTTTATTTTATGTGAACTGAAGTCAAGCTAGAGCCCTTCAATCCTGAACTTCTATGATTGATAATAAACATAAATTTAAAATATTAGTTTCATTTTAAAAAGATTTTATATTTATTTCTACTACATTTCATCAGGGAGGAGCATATTTGATTTGCCCCTGTTGGTTTTAAGTTGGTGGGGGGTTAGACGTATTTGGCTCAGCAGTAGAACCTGTCAAATCTTTTTGAAATTTGAGTTTTTGATCCCACATACTATCTTTTCTTTGAACCTTTATCTACACAGTTGATAAACTTGTCTTTTTCCAAGTGGCTGATAAAAGTGTTGAACAGAATCAGAAAAAATTTTATCATCTAGTGGGAAGTATCTAGTTTACAGACAAATAGATTTTGCTATGTCGTGTTTTGAAGACAAATTATCTGGATGACTACTGAACATTTTATGCAATTGACAGCTGTTGCCACCTTTGTGAACCTGATAGCGTTTGGGGTTAGGGTGGGCTTTATAGCCAAGGAAGAAAGATGTTGCTAAGAGGTCTGTGTGGCTGAACATTTAAGTGTGGGGGACAAGGAAATTTTAGCATTAGAAAGATGTTAAGTCCATTTTCATCTTTTGTATGAAATTTCACGTACATTTCATGTACAGGAGAAAGGGTGGTACCAAACTTTTCTTGAGTTTTGTTTTTGACATTGTCTTCACATTTCCTACTCTAGATAATGCTGGACAACTCAACTCACCTTTTCCAGACAGGCTTAGAACTTTCCTACCTTTGTCACTTTACTTAGGTTCTTATAATATGATGAATACAATGATTACCTTTTTCTGCCTGGGGAATGCCAACTTAAAAAGCTCAAATTTCATCTCTTTGATGCCTTCCCCAGCTCTGCTGGATATAAATAAGCACTGCTGCTTGCTCCTGCCGCAGTTGGTACCAACCTCTGGTATGGCACTTATCCCTTTAGATGCTTAATTGCATCTCTTTGCCTCAGAGGATTGAGTTTCTCCAGGACAAGGAACTTTATCTTCATATTTGTAACCCCAGGACCTAGCACATAATGAGTGACCAATAAATGCTTAATTAGGAGTCCAATCTAGTGAAGAGTTTAATTTTGCTTTGTTAATCCTGGTAGTATTTTAAACGTCAGGCTGTAAATCTAATAATATTTAGTTGTTAGAAATTTGTGCTATCATGAAAACACATTCCCCCCCCCCCCTTAGCCTATTTCTTGAGCCTGTTAGGAAGGTTTACTGCTGAGTTCAAATAACTGACTTTGGGTGGCAGCTTTAGAATTCCAGTATGAATCCATTTCACCTTGAGTTTCACAGTTATCACAACAATGATTCAGAAATCTTGTAGCAGGTAATTGGGATGTAGTTTGAAATTACCCCAACAATTCTTCTTTCATTTGACACCTTTGGGGAAGCTGTGTTTTGGATGAATGACTTTTCCAGAGAACTCAAGGTTAAACCTTTAAAAGCACCAAGAAAAGATTTGTCTTTTTTTTTTGTTGGAATTTTTTCTAAAGTATAATGTATTCTTCCCTGTATTGTGAATTCAGTATGTGGAATACATTCAGGCTTTCTCCTTTTCTGTGTAACATTTTCCTTTTGATTACATAAGATACATATTCATTAGAGAAATGTCAGTAAATATAGAAAAATACACAAAAAAGAAAATAAGGGTGATATCTTACTTTTGTAACCCATATATGCCTCCTCTCAACCTACTAGTATATCTTTCTGTTTTTTTTTCTTTGTACACATTCAAATAGGCATTTAGGGGTGTCTGGGTGGCTCAGTCGATTAAGCATCTGACTCCTTATATCAGCTCAGGTCTTGATCTCAGGGTTGTGAGTTTGAGTCCTGCATTGGGCTCTGTGCTGGGCATGGAATGTACTTAAAAAAAAATAATATTAAGTAGGCATTTAAAATAAATTTAAGGCCATACTGTGTGTATTATCTTATATATATATATTTTTTTAATTTTTTTTAATTGTTATGTTAATCCCCATACATTACATCATTAGTTTTAGATTTAGTGTTCCATGATTCATTGTTTGTGCATAACACCCAGTGCTCCATGCAGAACGTGCCCTCCTCAATACCCATCACCAGGCTAACCCATCCTCCCAACCCCCTCCCCTCTAGAACCCTCAGTTTGTTTTTCAGAGTCCATCGTCTCTCATGGTTCTTCTCCCCCTCCGATTTCCCCCCCTTCATTCTTCCCCTCCTGCTACATTCTTCTTCTTTTTTTCTTTCTTAACATATATTGCATTATTTGTTTCAGAGGTACAGATCTGAGATTCAACAGTCTTGCACAATTCACAGCGCTTACCAGAGCACATACCCTCCCCAGTGTCCATCACCCAGTCACCCCATCCCTCCCACCCCACCCCCCACTCCAGCAACCCTCAGTTTGTTTCCTGAGATTAAGAATTCCTCATATCAGTGAGGTCATATGATACATGTCTTTCTCTGTTTGACTTATTTCGCTCAGCATAATACCCTCCAGTTCCATCCACGTCGTTGCAAATGGCAAGATCTTATTCCTTTTGATGGCTGCATAATATTCCATTGTATATATATACCACATCTTCTTTATCCATTCATCTGTTGATGGACATCTTGGCTCTTTCCACAGTTTGGCTATTGTGGACATATAGATCAATGGAACAGAATAGAGAGCCCAGAAATGGACCCTCAACTCTATGGTCAACTAATCTTTGACAAAGCAGGAAAGAATGTCCAATGGAAAAAAGACAGTCTCTTCAACAAATGGTGTTGGGAAAATATTTTTTTAAGATTTTATTTATTTATTTGAGAGAGAGAGAGAATGAGAGAGAGCACATGAGACGGGGGAGGGTCAGAGGGAGAAGCAGACTCCCTGCCGAGCAGGGAGCCCGATGCGGGACTCGATCCAGGGACTCCAGGATCATGACCTGAGCTGAAGGCAGTCGCTTAACCAACTGAGCCACCCAGGCGCCCCTATCTAATAATCTTTTATTTTAAATCTATTATACTATGAACCTTTTTTTAAAATTTAGTTTTATTTTATTATGTTATGTTAGTCACCATACAGTACATCATTAATTTTTGATGTAGTGATCCATGATTCATTGTTTTCGTATAACACCCAGTGCTCCATGCAATACGTGCCCTCCTTAATACCCATCACCGGGCTGGATTGTTCATTGTTTTGATGACTGCTGTTCCATAATATGGACGTGCTATAATTTACCTACTACTACTTCTAAACAGTTTGTTGTTAGAAATTAACTATTGCCAGAACAGTGAAGGTTATTATTTCTCTGCACCCTTGTCAGCTTAGGACATTTCCTCCACAGATTTGCATTTTTCAAAAATTCAAAATTGATATATGCTTGAGAGGAATAAATCCTTAAGCATTACAAAAATAAAGTGTTTCCTACTGCCAGTTCAGTTTCTTGGGCATCAATTGTTTAACTGAACTTTCTGACTATTTGATATTATTAATAGAAACAGGTGATTATAATGTTAATACAGTGATACTTGTTTGCTTCCTCATTGAAATCCCTAATTCTCTTTAGTGATTCTCTTGTTTTCTCTTTTTCTCATCCGGCTGTGATGCTATTAGAGAATTTGGGGTGGAATATGTGGGACTCTGACTCACTATTGATGACCTGAAATTTTTTTTTTTTGTATATTTCTATCTCTGTACATTTCTTTTCTTGGTACCTACTTTGAGTATCATCCTTTTCTTTCTCCTATTTGTTAGCCACTCATTGCTGTTTTGCTTCTCTCTCCAGCCATACACTTGCAAGCTAGACCTGAATTGAATTTATTCAAGGGAAATTGGATAATCAACCATGTGAAGAACTAAAGTGGGTCCTTTCCTCTCCTTTGGAGTGAGATTCAGTGCCTTTTTGATAGATTCAGTCCTTTTAAAAGAACTTTCTGACTCATGGTCAAGGCTGGGTTCTGTATGAAGGCCTGTCTTTGGAACAGAGGCAGTGCTCTGAGAGTGATAGAACCTGATGCAAATTTAGTCTGTGCAGAGGGCACTTTCCCTTGTGGATGGGTATATGTAGATAGGACATGATCTGGTACTGCTGCAACCTTTTTGTTATCATGAGGAGAGCTAGGAAGGTGGGGGTTTTGTTTTACTTTTCGGTATGGGAAAGGGAAAGAACCTTTGAAAAGGAAATCTTTTCATACCTTTTTATTTTTTAAAAGTTTATGTAATTTGTCTATTTTAGAGAGAGAGAGCACACAGAGGGGTGGGGCAGAGGGAAAGGGAGAGACTCCTCACTGAGCACAGAGCCTGACACAGGGCTCGATCTCATGATCCTGAGATCACGATCCTGAGCTGAAACCAAGAGTTGGACACTTAACCGACTGAGCCACCCAGGCACCCCTGATACATTTAAACATATTGAAATATTTAAGTTCTAATGAGACTGTGGTATATGACTATTATGTAATGATACTGTGTTTGTCCCACAAAGCACTCATTGTTTTTATTGATTTGTTTTCTCAGATGCTGTAGCAGGTTTCTATGTTAGTAGTGATCTGTTTTAATTGGTCACTTCTTTACTTCAGTATTTAAGAACCATTTTTATTGTGGAAAAATACATAATTTACTCATTTTAATTGTACAATTCAGTGACAGTAAGTACATTTAAATTAAAAGTGTACATTTAAATTGTTGTATAATCATCACTACTATTTAGTTCCAGAAATTTTTGATCATTCCAAACAGAAACGCTATACCTCTCCCTGCAGCTCCTGGAAACCTCTATTGTACTTTTTGTCTCCATGAATATGACTATTCTAGAAACTTAGGTAAATGTAATCATACAGTATTTGTCCTTTTGTTTCTGGCTTATGTTACTTATAGCATAATGTTTTCAAGGTTCATCCATGATGTAGCATGTATCAGACTTTCATTTCTTTTTATGACTGAATAATATTCCATTGTATGTATATATGACATTTGCTTATCTGTTCATCTTTCGGTGTACACTTGGGTTGTTTCCACCTTTTGACTCTTGTTAGTAAAGCTGCTATATGCACACTGGTGTGCAGGTATCAGTTTTAGTCCTTATTTTCACTTCTCTTGGGTGTATACCTAGGATTGGAATTGCTGGATCAAATAGTAATTCTATGTTTAGCTTTTTGAGAAATTGCCAAATCATTTTCCCTACCGGCCATACCATTCATTTTACATTACGAGCGGCAGTGTGTGAAGGTTCCACATCTTCACCAACATTTCTTATTTTCCTTTTTTGATAATAGCCATCTTAAATGGATATGAAGTGGTATCTCATTGTGGTTTTGATTTGCATTTCCTTAATGATTAGTGATGTCAAACATCTTTTCACGTGCTCATTGACCATCTGTCGATCTTCTTTGGAGAAATATTCCATTGTATGTATATATCACATTTTGCTTATTCATTGTTTTTGGACACTTGGGTTGTTTCTACCTTTTGGCTATTACAAATAATGCTGCAGTGAACATTTGGCATATGAGTATCTGACTATTTCCACATCCTTTGGATATATAGCTAGAAGTAGAATTATTTATCATATGGTAATTCTGTTTAGTTTTTTCAGGAACCACTATACTTTTTTTAAAGATTTTATTTGACAGAGAAAAAGAGAGAGAGAGCGCAAGCAGGGGGAGTGGCGGAGGGAGAAGCAGGCTCCCTGCTGAGCAGGGAGCCTGATGCGGGACTCGATCCCAGGACCCTGGGATCATGACCTGAGCCAAAGACAGACTCTTAACTGACTGAGCCACCCAGTTGCCCCTATACTTTTTTTTTTTAAAGATTTATTCCAGAGAGAGAGAGTGAGAGTGAATGCTGGGGGTGGGGGCCAGGAGGGGCAGAGGAAGAGGGAGAGAGAGAATCTCAAGCAGACATCTCTGTGAACACAGAGCCCAATGCAGGGTTTGATCCCAGGATGCTGATATCATGACCTGAGCCGAAATGAAGACTTGGACGCCCAACTGACTGAGTCACCCAGGCTCCCCCACTATACTGTTTTTCATAGTGCCTTCATTATTTTACATTCCCACCAGCAATGTGCAAGGATTCCAATTTCTCTAACTCCTTGCCAGTATGTTATTTTCTGTTTTTTAAAAACATGTCTTTATAATAGCTATCCAGATGGGTGTGGAGTGAGATCTCATTGTGGTTTTGATTTGCATTTCCCTAATAATTAATGATGTTGAACATCTTTTTATGTGATTATTGGCCATTTGTATGTTTTCTTTGGACAAATGTCTATTCAAGTACTTCGTCCATTTTTTTCTTTTTCAAGTTTTTATTTAAATTCCAGTTAGGTAACATACAGTATAATATTAGTATCAGGTATAGAATTTAATGATTTGTCACTTACATACAACACCCAGTGCTCATCACAACAAGTGCCCTTCTTAATACCCATTACCTATTTAACCCATTCCTCTGTCCACCCTCCCTCCAGTAACCCTCAGTTTGGTCTGTATAGTTAAGAGTCTGTTTCCTGGTTTGCTCTCTTCCACCCCCCCCCCCCGCCATGTTCATCTGTTTTGTTTCTTAAATCCCACATATGAGTGAAATCATATGGTATTTGTCTTTCTTTGACTGACTTATTTCGCTTACCGTGGTACTTTCTAGCTCTATCCATGTCATTGCAAATGGGGAGATTTCATTCTTTTTTATTACTTTGCCCATTTTAAAATAGATCTCTCGTTGTTGTTGTAGTTTTTTATATTTTCTGGATACTAATCCTTTATCAGATACATGATTTGCAGATGTTTTCTCCCATTTCATGGTTTACTTTTTCACTCTTTTATAGTGTCCTTTGATACACAAAAGTTTCTAATTTTGACAAAGTCTAATTTATCTATGTTTTCTTTTGCTGCCTGTGCTTTTGGTGTCATATCCAAAAAAAAAAAAAAAAAAAAAAAAAAGGCCAAATCCATCATGAAGCTTTTCCCATGTTTTCTTCTAAGAGTTATATAGTTTTAGCTTTTACATGTAGATCTTTGACCCATTTTGAGTTAGTTTTTATATAAGTTGTAATGTAGGGGTCCAACTTCATTTTTTGGTATGTGGATTTCCAGTTTTCCCAGCACTGTTTGTTGAAGAGTCCTTTCCCATTGAAAGGTCTTAGCATCTTTGTTTGAAAATCATTTGACTGTATATGTGTTTATTTCTGGGCTCTCTAGTCCATTGGTGTATATGTGTCTTTATGCCAGTACCACACTGTCCTGATTATTGTAGCTTTGTAGTAGGTTTTTTTCCTCCTTTTTTTTTTTTTTTAATTTTATTATGTTTGTAGTAGGTTTTGAAATCAGGAAGTGAGTTCTCCCACTTTGTTTTTTCTCAAGATTCTTTTGGCTATTTGGAATTCCTTGAGATTCAGTGTGAACTTCTAGGATGAATTTTTCTATTTCTGCAAAAAAATGTCATTGGGATTTTGATAGGGATTGCATTGAATTTGTAGATTGCTTTGCGTAGTATTGTCATCTTAACAATATTAAGTCTTCCAATCAATAACTGTGGATGTCTTTATTTTTATTTTGGCTGTCTTTAACAGTATCTTGTAATTTTCAGTGTACAAGCCTTTCACCTTTTTGATTAAATTTATACTTAAGTATTTTATTTTCAGTGATGCTTTTGTAAATGGAGTTTTTTCTTAATTTTGTTTTTGTATTGTTCATTGTTAGTGTATAATAATACAACTGGTTTTTGCGTGTTAATTTTATATCCTGCAACTTCTTAGTTCATCTGTTAACTCTGATTTCAGTGGCGGGGGTGGGGGGCGGGCGGTGTATAGATTCTGTAAGGTTTTTACATATAAGATCCTGTCATCTGCAAAGAGAGACAATTTTACTTCTTCTTTTCCAATTTGGATGCGTTTTGTTTGTTTGTTTGTTTGTTTGTTTTTTTGCCTAATTGTTCTGGCTGGAACTTCTAGCACTGTGTGGAATAGGTGAAAGCAGGAATTTTTGTTTTGTTCCTTACCTGAGGGGAAAAGCTTTCAGTATTTCATCACTGAGTATGATGCTAGCTGTGCATTTTTCTTATTTGTTATTTTTTTTTCTTTAGCTGAAAATTAATTTCCATTTCACTTAGTCCATGCTACTACTTGTTAGAGGCCCTGCCTTGCATGTTGTTTTTAATCTGTAAAAGTATGTATCACCTGAATCTGGGCATTTGATTGATCTATTCCTTCCTCTCAGAATTCATGTCTCATTTTACTGGTAGTTCTGTGTCCTTCCTCAATCCTGGTTCTTTCTTACCATATTAGTTAATACTCAAGGTAAAGATACTAAAAACTTACTTATATAAAGAATAATTTATTTTTAAATAATTTATTTTATTTTTTAAACAATAATTTTTTTTTTTTTTAAAGATTTTATTTATTTATTTGACAGAGAGAGAGTTAGCGAGAGCAGGAACAGAAGCAGGGGGAGTGGGAGAGGGAGAAGCAGGCTTCCCGCTGAGCAGGGAGCCCGATGCGGGGCTCGATCCCAGGACCCTGGGATCATGACCTGAGCCGAAGGCAGACGCTTAACGGCTGAGCCACCCAGGCGCCCCTTTAAACAATAATTTAAAATTACACAAGTTAACATGTGGTTATTGTTGGAAAAATAGAAGGTAGAGATGGGTAAAACACATTTATTTAGCCCAGATCTTACCACCTAGAGATACTGATTTTATGGTTCCCTTCAGGCTCCTTTAATCAAATGAAAATGATTTGAAAGTTGAATTTGAAGATAAGTTATTTAAAGTCAGTCTGATCTTCTTGAATCAACACATAAGAGTGGTTCCTGGGGGCCTGGGTGCCGCAGTTGGTTAAGTGTCAGACTCTTGGTTTCGGCTCAGGTGGTGATTTTGGGGTCATGGGATTGTACAAAGTAAATAGTGGAATAATAATTTCAAACACTTATGTAGTATTTCCTTTGTAGTAGGTACTATTGTAAGTACTTTACATGCATTAACTCTTTAATCCTCACTGTAATTCCATGAAGTACATATTATTATTATCCCTATTTTTAAAGATGAGGAAACTGGGACACAGGAAGGTTAAGCACCTTGCCTAAGGTTATACAACCAATAAGTGATAGAGCTAAGATTCAGACCCAGGCATTCTGGTTTTAGAGTCTGTGTCTTCAACCGCTAGCTTTAGTGGGAAGATGTCTACTTCCCTGAGGCCACTAAGTTAGAACAAACCTACCTTTGTCCCAGATCATTGACTTAAGAAAACAAATCTTGGTTTTGCTTTTAAAACCTTTTAGATAAACATTTATTATGTATCATTGGTCTTTTACAGCTGCCATCTTTCCTCTAATCTAGAGATGCTTTTTTGAGGGGGAAGAAGGGAAAGTGTCAAATTCCATTTTGAGAATCTGTTAAATGTTAAGGACCATCCCTTTTCAGGAACATCCGGATATGCAAAAATAAAATTTTACTGGGCATGTCAGAGTATTTATGGACTTTAAGTTCATCTTTGGAGCCAGCTGAAGAATCTCTAGTTTAAGCATTTCAATTTGTCTTTTCTTTCCATTGTGTATACTTTTTTTTTTTTAGCCTGCTCTTTATGTTATTTACTTTTTTATAGGGTTGTTTCTACTTCTTTTGTTTGTTTCTACTTATTTTGCTATTTTTTTCTTCTTTTTTATTTTTTAAATTTTATTTTATTGTTGTTAGTCACCATTACATCATTAGTTTTTTTTCATTAATTTTATTTTATTATGTTATGTTAGTCACCATACGTTACATAATTAGTTTTTGATGTAGTGTTCCATGATTCATTATTTGCATATAACACCCAGTGCTCTATGCAATACATGCCCTCCTTAATACCCATCACTGGGCTAACCCATCCCCCCACGCTCCTCCCCTCTAAAACCCTCAGTTTGTTTCTCAGAGTCCATAGTCTCTCATGGTTCGTCTCCCCCTCCGATTCCGCCCCCCTTCATTTTTACCTTCCTACTATCTTCTCCTTTTTTATTTTTTTTAAACATAAAATGTATTATTTGTTTCAGAGGTACAGGTCTGTGATTCATCAGTCTTACACAATTCACAGCGCTCACCATAGCACATACCCTCCCCACTGTCCATCACCCAGCCACCCCATCCCTCCTACCCCCCACCACTCCAGCAACCCTCAGTTTGTTTCCTGAGATTCAGAGTCTCTTATGGTTTGTCTCCCTCTCTGGTTTCGTCTTGTTTCATTTTTTCCTCCCTTCCCCTATGATCCTCTGTCTTGTTTCTCAAATTCCTCATATCAGTGAGATCATATGATACTTGTCTTTCTCTGATTGACTTATTTCGCTTAGCATAATACCCTCTAGTTCCATCCACATCGTTGCAAATGGCAAGATTTCATTTTTTGATGCCTGCATAATATTCCATTGTAGATATATACCAGATCTTCTTTATCCATCCATCTGTTGATGGACATCTAGGCTCTTTTCATAGTTTGGCTATTGTGGACATTGCTGCTATAAACATTGGGGTGCACGTACCCCTTTGGATCACTACATTTGTATCTTTGGGGTAAATACCCAGTAGTGCAATTGCTGGGTCATAGGGTAGCTCTGTTTTCAACTTTTTGGGGAACCTCCATACTGTTTTCTGGAGTGGCTACACCAGCTTGCATTCCCAGCAACAGTGTAGGAGGGTTCCCCTTTCTCCGCATCCTTGCCAACATCTGTCATTTCCTGACTTGTTAATTTTAACCATTCTGACTGATGTGAGGTGGTATCTCATTGAGGTTTTGATTTGTATTTCCCTGATGCCGAGTGATGTTGAGCACTTTTTCATGTGTTTGTTGGCCATTTGGATGTCTTCTTTGCAGAAATGTCTGTTCATGTGTTCTGCCCATTTCTTGATTGGATTATTTATTCTCTGGGTGTTGAGTAGGATAAGTTCTTTATAGATTTTGGATACTAGCCCTTTATCTGATATGTCATTTGCAAATATCTTCTCCCATTCTGTCAGTTGTCTTTTGGTTTTGTTGACTGTTTCCTTTGCTGTGCAAAAGCTTTTTATCTTGAAGTCCCAATAGTTCATTTTTGCCCTTGCTTCTTTTGTCTTTGGCGATGTGTCTAGGAAGAATTTGCTGCGGCTGAGGTCGAAGAGGTAGCTGCCTATGTTCTCCTCTAGGATTTTGATGGGTTCCTGTCTCACATTTAGGTCTTTCATCCGTTTCGAGTCTATTTTTGTGTGTGGTGTAAGGAAATGGTCCAATTTTATTCTTCTGCTATCCCATTTTCTCAATACCATGTGTTGAAGAGACTTTTCTCCATTGGACATTCTTTCCTGCTTTGTTGAAGATTAGTTGACCATAGAGTTGAGGGTCCATTTCTGGGCTCTCTCTTCCATTGATCTATGTGTCTGTTTCTGTGCCAGTACCATACTCTCTTTAGGCTTACAGCTTTGTAAAAGAGCTTGAAGTCTGGAATTGTGATGCCACCAGCTTTGCTTTTCTTTTTCAACATTCCTATGGCTATTCGGGGACTTTTCTGGTTCCAAATTTTAGAATTATTTGTTCCATTAATTTGAAAAAATGTTGATGGTATTTTGATATGGGTTGCATTAAATGTGTAGATTGCTCTAGGTAGCATAGACATCTTCATAATATTTGTTCTTCCAATCCATGAGCATGGAACGTTTTTCCATTTCTTTGTGTCTTCCTCAATTTCTTTCATGAGTATTCTATAGTTTTCTGAGTACAGATTCTTTGCCTCTTTGGTTAGATTTATTCCTAGGTATCTTATGGTTTTGGGTGCCATTGTAAATGGGATCAACTCCTTAATTTCTCTTTCTTCTGTCTTGTTGTTGGTGTATAGGAATGCCACTGATTTCTGTGCATTGATTTTATATCCTGCCACTTTACTGAATTCCTGTATGAGTTCTAGCAGTTTTGGGGTGGAGTCTTTTGGGTTTTCCACATAAAGTGTCATATCATCTGCAAAGAGTGAGAGTTTGACTTCTTCTTTGCCGATTCAGATGCCTTTTATTTCTTTTTGTTGTCTGATTGCTGTGGCTAGGACTTCTAATACTATGTTGAATAGCAGTGGTGATAGTGGACATCCCTGCTGTGTTCCTGACCTTAGGGGAAAAGCTCTCAGTTTTTCCCCATTGAGAATGATATTCGCTGTGGGTTTTTCATAGATGTCTTTTATGATATTGAGGTATGTACCCTCTATCCCTATACTCTGAAGAGATTTGATCAAGAAAGGATGCTGTACTTTGTCAAATGCTTTTTCTGCATCTGTTGAGAGGATCCTATGGTTCTTGTTCTTTCTTTTATTAATGTATCACACTGGGGCTCCTGGGTGACTCAGTTGTTAAGCATCTGCCTTTGGCTCAGGTCATGATCCCGGGGTCCTGGGATCGAGCCCCGCATCGGGCTCCCTGCTCAGCGGGAAGCCTGCTTCTCCTTCTTCCACTCCCCCTGCTTGTGTTCCCTCTCTCGCTGTGTCTTTCTCTGTCAAATAAATAAATAAAATCTTAAAAAAAAATGTATCACATTGATTGATTTGTGAGTGTTGAACCAACCTTGCATCCCAGGGATACATCTAACTTGGTTGTGGTGAATAATCCTTTTAATGTACTGTTGGATCCTAGTGGCTAGTTTTTGGGTCAGAAATTTTGCATCTATCTTCATCAGTGCTATTGGTCTATAATTCTCCTTTTTAGTGGGGTCTTTGGTTTTGGAATCAAGGTAATGGTGGCTTCATAAAACGAATTTGGAAGTCTTCCTTCCATTTCTATTTTTTGGAACAGTTTCAGAATAGGTATTAATTCTTCTTTAAATGTTTGGTAGAATTCCCCTGAGAAGCCATCTGGCCCTGGGCTCTTGTTTGTTGGGAGATTTTTGATTACTGCTTCAATATCCTTGCTGGTTATGGGTCTGTTCAGGTTTCTATTTCTTCCTGGTTCAGTTTTGATAGTTTATACATCTCTAGGAATGCATCCATTTTTTCCAGATTGTCTAATATGCTGGCATATAGTTGCTCATAATATGTTCTTAAAATTGTTTGTATTTCTTTGGTGTTGGTTATGATCTCTCCTCTTTCATTCATGATTTTATTTATTTGAGTCATTCTCTTTTCTTTTTGATAAGTCTGGCCAGGGGTTTAACAATCTTATTAATTCTTTTAAAGAACGAGCTCCTAGTTTGTTGATCTGTTCAGTAGTTTTTTGGGTTTCTATTTCATTGATTTCTGCTCTGATCTTTATTATTTCTCTTCTCCTGCTGGGTTTAGGCTTTATTTGCTGTTCTCTCTCCAGCTCCTTTAGTGTAGGGTTAGTTTGTGTATTTGAGACCTTTCTTGTTTCTTGAGAAAGGCTTGTATTGCTATATACTTTTCTCTTAGGACTGCCTTTGCTGCATCCCAAAGATTTTGAACAGTTGTGTTTTTTTTATTTTCATTTGTTTCCATGAATTTTTTTAATTTTTTTTTTTTTAAGATTTTATTTATTTATTTGACAGAGAGAGAGCGAGAGCAGGAACACAAGCAGGGGGAGTGGGAGAGGGAGAAGCAGGCTTCCCACTGAGCAGAGAGCCCGATGAGGGGCTCGATCCCAGGACCCTGGGATCATGACCTGAGCCGAAGGCAGACGCTCAATGACTGAGCCACCCAGGTGCCCCTAATTCTTCTTTAATTTTCTGGTTGACCCATTCATTCTTTAGTAGGATGTCCTTTAGTCTCCATGTATTTCTTTCCGACTCTCCTCTTGTGATTGAGTTCTAGGTCAAAACATTGTGGTCTGAAGATATGCAGAGAATGATCCCTATCTTTTGGTATCGGTTGAGACCTGATTTGTGACCTAGGATGTGATGTATTCTGGAGAATGTTCCATGTGCACTAGAGAAGAGTGTGTATTCTGTTGCTTTGGGATGGAATGTTCTGAATATATCTGTGAAGTCCATTTGGCCCAGTGTGTCATTTAAAGCCTTTATTTCCTTGTTGATCTTCTGCTTAGATGATCTGTCCAATGCCGTGAGGGGGGTGTTAAAGTCCTCCACTATTATTGTATTGTTGTGGATGTGTTTCTTTGCTTTTGTTATTAATGGGCTTATAATATTGGGTGCTCCCATATTAAGGGCATAGATATTTACAATTGTTAGATCTTCTTGTTGCATAGACCCTTTAAGTAGGATATAGCGTCTTTCCTCATCTCTTATTATAGTCTTTGGTTTATTTGTTTATTTTTTATTTTTATTTTTTAAAGATATTATTTATTTATTTATTTGACAGAGACATAGAGAGCACAAGAAGGCAGAGTGGCAGGCAGAGGGAGAGGGAGAAGCAGGCTCTCTGCTGAGCAGGGAGCCTGATGCGGGGCTTGATCCCAGGACCCTGGGATCATGACCTGAGCTGAAGGCAGACACTTAACTACTGAGCCACCCAGGCGCCCCTATAGTCTTTGGTTTAAAATCTAATTGGTCTGATATAAGGATTGCCACCCCAGCTTTATTTTGATGTCCATTAGCATGGTAAATGTTTTTCCACCCCCTCACTTTGAATCTGGAGGTGTCTTTCGGTCTAAAATGAAACAGCGTATCAGTGGGTCTTGTTTTTTCATCCAGTCTGATATCCTCTGTCTTTTGATTGCGGCATTTAGCCTATTTACATTCAGGGTAACTATTGAAAGATACGAATTTAGAGCCATTGTATTGCTGTAAGGTGACTGTTACTGTATATTGTCTCTGTTCCTTTCTGGTCTGTTACTTTTAGGCTCTCTCTTTGTTAGAGGACCCCTTTCAATATTTCTTGTAGGGCTGGTTTGGTGTTTGCAAATTCTTTTAGTTTTTGTTTGTCCTGGAAGCTTTTTATCTCTCCTTCTATTTTCAATGACAGCCTAGCTGGATGTAGTATTCTTGGCTGCATATTTTTCTCCTCTAGTGCTCTGAATATATCATGCCTGTCCTTTCTGGCCTGCCGGGTCTCTGTGGATAGGTCTGCTGCCAATCTAATGTTTTTACCATTGTAGGTTACAGACCTCTTGTCCCGAGCTGCCTTCAGGATTTTCTCTTTATCTCTGAGACTTGTAAGTTTTACTATTAGATGTAGGGGTGTTGACCTATTTTTATTGATTTTGAGGGGGGTTCACTGTGCCTCCTGGATTTTGATGCCTGTTTCCTTCCCCAAATTAGGGAAGTTCTCCACTATAATTTGCTCCAATATACCTTCTGCCCCCCTCTCTCTCTTTCTTTTTCTTCTGGGATCCCAATTATTCTAATATTGTTTCATCTTATGGTATCACTTATTTCTCAAATTCTGCCCCCGTTATCCAGTAGTTGTTTATCTCTCTTTTTCTCAGCTTTTTTATTCTCCATCATTTGGTCTTCTGTATCACTAATTCTCTCTTTTGCCTCATTTATCCTAGCAGTTAGAGCCTCCATTTTTGATTGCACCTTATTAATAGCCTTTTTGATTTCAATTGGCTAGATTTCAGTTCTTTTATTTCTCCAGAAAGGAATTTTCTAGTATATTCCATGCTTTTTTCAAGCCCAGCTAGTATCTTTATAATCATCATTCTAAACTCTAGTTCTGACATCTTACTAACGTCTGTATTGATTAGGTCCCTGCCAGTTGGTACTGTCTTTTGTTCTTTTTTTTGAGGTGAGTTTTTCTATCTTGTCATTTTGTCCAGAGGACAATAGATGAATGAGACAACAAAATGCTAACAGGGTAACAAGGACCCCCCCCAAAATATACATTTCCAGAAAGTGGTCACTTTTCTGTTCATAGAGTTGCTGCTATTCTTTTTTTGATCTCCTGTTGAGTCTGTAGGTGTTCAGAATGGTTTGATACTTAACTAGCCGAATTCCTGGGACCAGATGAAATTTAGGTCTCCTAGTCCTCTGCCATC
The DNA here is from genome assembly GCF_004348235.1 of Phoca vitulina. Classification (NCBI taxonomy): domain Eukaryota; kingdom Metazoa; phylum Chordata; class Mammalia; order Carnivora; family Phocidae; genus Phoca; species Phoca vitulina. The sequence goes on from NW_022589716.1 coordinate 8,725,030, forward strand.
TTGCTCCTCCTCCTTTTTCTCTTTAAGTATCATTATGTACTCATTGTTCTTTGTTTATTCCATATGATATAATCAGTCATTCTGATTGTAATTCTCAAATTGTTCTAATGCTTTTAAAGTTCTCCTGTGAGGATTTCTTCTGACTGTACAGACACCTGCTTTCATCTTTGTTTTGATTATTGACTGTATTTGGTCTTAGGTTCTGAAGTCTGTG
>NW_022589716.1:8725343-8726446 GCF_004348235.1 Phoca vitulina
GGGTGGTTCAACATTCGCAAATCAGTCGATGTGATAGAACACATTAACAGGAGAGAGAACCATATGGTCCTCTCAATTGATGCAGAAAAAGCATATGACAAAATACAGCATCCTTTCCTGATTAAAACTCTTCAGAGTATAGGGATAGAGGGAACATTCCTCAAGTTCATAAAATCCATCTGTGAAAAACCCACGGCGAATATCATCCTCAATGGGGAAAGCTGAGAGCCTTTCCCTTAAGATCAGGAACACGTCAAGGAAGCCCACTCTCGCCACTATTGTTCAACATAGTACTAGAAGTCCTAGCAACAGCAATCAGACAACAAAAAGAAATAAAAGGTATTCAAATTGGCAAAGAAGAAGCCAAATTCTCTCTTCTCGCAGATGACATGATACTTTATGTGGAAAACCCAAAAGACTCCACCCGCAAATTACTAGAACTCATACAGCAATTCAGTAATGTGGCAGGATACAAATTAATGCACAGAAATCGGTTACTTTCTTATACACTAACAACGCGACTGTAGAAAGAGAAATTAGAGATACGATTCCATTTACAATAGCACCAAAAACCATAAGATACCTCAGAATAAGCCTAACCAAAGAGGTGAAGGATCTATACTCTAGGAACTACAGAACACTCATGAAAAAAATTGAAGAAGACACAAAAAGATGGAAAAATATTCCACGCTCATGGATCGGAAGAATAAACATTGTTAAAATGTCTATGCTACCCAGAGCAATCTACACCTTCAATGCCATCCCGATCAAAATTCCAATGACATTTTTCAAAGCGTTGGAATAAACAATCCTAAAATTTGCATGGAATCAGAAAAGACCCCGAATCGCCAAGGAGATGTTGAAAAAGAAAAACAAACCTGGGGGCATCACGTTGCCTGATTTCAAGCTATATTACAAAGCTGTGATCAGCAAGACAGCATGGTACTGGCACAAAAACAGACATACAGACCAATGGAACAGAATAGAGAATCCAGATGTGGACCTTCAACTCTATGGTCAAATAATCTTCGACAAAGCAGGAAAAAACATGCAATGGAAAAAAGACAGTCTCTTCAATAAATGGTGCTGGGAAAATTGGACAG
>NW_022589716.1:8726456-8727506 GCF_004348235.1 Phoca vitulina
CTGTCCAATTTTCCCAGCACCATTTATTGAAGAGACTGTCTTTTTTCCATTGCATGTTTTTTCCTGCTTTGTCGAAGATTATTTGACCATAGAGTTGAGGGTCCATATCTGGGTTCTCTATTCTGTTCCATTGGTCTGTATGTCTGTTTTTGTGCCAGTACCATGCTGTCTTGCTGATCACAGCTTTGTAATATAGCTTGAAATCGGGCAACATGATGCCCCCAGGTTTGTTTTTCTTTTTCAACATCTCCTTGGTGATTCAGGGTCTTTTCTGATTCCATGCAAATTTTAGGATTGTTTATTCCAACACTTTGAAAAATGTCATTGGAATTTTGATTGGCATGGCATTGAAGGTGTAGATTGCTCTGGGTAGCATAGACATTTTAACAATGTTTATTCTTCCGATCCATGAGCGTGGAATATTTTTCCATCTTTTTGTGTCTTCTTCAATTTTTTTCATGAGTGTTCTGTAGTTCCTAGAGTATAGATCCTTCACCTCTTTGGTTAGGCTTATTCTGAGGTATCTTATGGTTTTTGGTGCTATTGTAAATGGAATCGTATCTCTAATTTCTCTTTCTACAGTCGCGTTGTTAGTGTATAAGAAAGTAACCGATTTCTGTGCATTAATTTGTATCCTGCCACATTACTGAATTGCTGTATGAGTTCTAGTAATTTGCGGGTGGAGTCTTTTGGGTTTTCCACATAAAGTATCATGTCATCTGCGAGAAGATGGCATCTGGGAGAAGATTTGAATACCTTTTATTTCTTTTTGTTGTCTGATTGCTGTTGCTAGGACTTCTAGTACTATGTTGAACAATAGTGGTGAGAGTGGGCATCCTTGACGTGTTCCTGATCTTAAGGGAAAGGCTCTCAGCTTTCCCCATTGAGGATGATATTCGCCGTGGGTTTTTCACAGATGGATTTTATGAACTTGAGGAATGTTCCCTCTATCCCTATACTCTGAAGAGTTTTAATCAGGAAAGGATGCTGTATTTTGTCAAATGCTTTTTCTGCATCAATTGAGAGGACCATATGGTTCTCTCTCCTATT
>NW_022589716.1:8727606-8771554 GCF_004348235.1 Phoca vitulina
CAGTAGAATAGGTATTATTTCTTCTTTGAATGCTTGGTAGAATTCCCCAGGGAATCCATCAGGCCCTGGACTCTTGTTTTTTGGGAGGTTTTTGATCACTGCTTCAATCTCGTTACTGGTTATTGGCCTATTCAGGTTGTCAATTTCTTCCTGTTTCAGTCTTGGCAGCTTATAGGTTTCCAGGAAGGCCTCCATTTCATCCAGATTGCTCAGTTTATTGGCATATAGTTGTTGATAATAATTTTTTTTTATAAAGATTTTATTTATTTATTCATGAGAGACAGAGAGAGAGAGAGGCAGAGGGAGAAGCAGACTCCCCAGGGAGCAGGGAGCCTGATGTGGGACTCAATCCCAGACCCTGGGATCATGACCTGAGCTGAAGGCAGACGCTTAACCACCTGAGCCACCCAGGCGCCCATGTTGATAATAATTTCTAATAATTGTTTCTATTTCCTTGGTGCTAGTCGTGATCTCTCCCCTTTCATTCATAATTTTATTAATTTGGGTTTTTTCTCTTTTCTTTTGGATAAGTCTGGCCAGTGGTTTATCGATATTATTACTTATTTCAAAGAACCAACTTCTAGTTTCATTTATCTGATCTACTGTGTTTCTGGTTTCTAATTCATTGATCTCTGCTCTAATCTTAATTATTTCTCTTCTAATTCGTGGCTTAGGCATCGTTTGTTGCTTTTTCTCTAGTTCTTTAAGGCGTAGAGTTAGTTGGTGAGTTCTGGATTTTTCTGTTTGAGGCTTGGATGGCTATGTATTTCCCCCTTAGGACCGCCTTTGCAGTATCCCATAGGTTTTGGACCGATGTGTTTTCATTCTCATTGATTTCCATGAATTGTTTAAGTTCTTCTTTGATTTCCTGGTTGACCCAACATTCTTGAGCATGTCTTCTGCCCATTTCTTAACTGGGTTATTTGTTTTCTGGGTGTCAAGTTTAATAAGTCCTTTATATATTTTGGTTAGTAACTGTTTATCAGGTATGTCATTTGTAAATATCTTGTCCCATTCTGTAGGTTGCCTTTTAGTTTTGTTGATTGAATTTCCTTTGCTGTGTAGAAGCTATTTATTTGCGAGAGAGCACATGAGTGAGCGGGGAGAGAGGGAGAGAGAATCTCAAGCAGACCCTCTACTGAGCACGGAGCCTGACATAAGGCTCAATCTCACGACCCTGAGATCATGACCTGAGCTGAAATCAAGAGTCAGATGCTCAACGAACTGAGCCATCCAGGTGCCCTGCAGAGCTATTTATTTTGATGAAGTTCCAATAGTTTTTGATTTTGTTTCCCTTCCTGCATGAGACATATCTAGAAAGAAGTTGCTATGACGATGTCAAAGAGGTTACTGCTTGTGTTCTCTAGGGTTTTAATGATTTCCTGTCTCCCATTTAGGTCTTTAATCCATTTTTAATTTGGTTTGTGTATGGTGTAAGCAAGTAGTCTAGTTTCATTCTTCTGAATGTTGCTGTCCAGTTTTCCCACTATTTGTTGAAGAGACTGTCTTTTTTCTATTGGATATTCTTTTCTGCTTTATTGAAGGTTAATTGACCGTATCATTGTGGTTTTCTTTTTGGGTTTTCTGTTCTGTTCCATTGATTTCTGTGTCTCTTTTTGTGCCAGTACCATACTGTCTTGATGACTACAGCTTTGTAATAGAGCTTGAAGTCTGGAATCATGATGCCTCCAGCTTTGCTTTTCTTTTTGAAGGTTGATTTGGCTATTCAGGGTGGTTTTTTGTGGTTCCATACAAATTTTAGGATTGTTTGTTCTAACTCTATGAAAAATGTTGATGGTATTTTGATAGGGACTGCATAAAATGTGTAGATTGCTTTGGGTAATAGAGACATTTTAACAATATCTGTTCTAATCCATGAGCCTGGAATGTCTTTCCATTTCTTTCTGTCATCTTCAATTTCTTTCATCAGGGTTTTTGGAGTACAAATCTCTCATCTCTTTAGTTAGGGTTATTTGTAGGTATCTTATTGTTTTTGGTGCAATTGTAAATGGGATTGATTCCCTAATTTTTCTTTTTGCTGCTTCATTTTTTGTGTATAGAAATGCAGTGGATTTCCATATATTGATTTTGTATCCTGTGACATTACTGAATTCATTTATCAGTTCTAGCAGTTTTTTTTTGGTAGAGTCTTTAGGGTTCTCTACGTAAAGTATCATGTCATCTGTAAACAGTGAAAGTTTTCCTTCTTCCTTGCTGATTTGGATGCCTCTTGTCTTTCTTTTCTGATTGCTGTGCCTAGGACTTTCAATATTATGTTGAATAAAAGTGGTGAGAGTGGACATCCTTGTGTTGTTTCTGACCTTAGGGGAAAAGCTCTCAGTTTTCCCCTGTTGAGTTATAATGTTAGCTATGAGTTTTTTTTTTTTTAATGTGGCTTTTATTATGTTGAAGTATGTTCCTTCTAAACCTACTTTATTGAGGGGTTTTTTTTTTTTATCATGAATGGATGTTGTACTTTGTCAAATGCTATTTCTGCATCTGTTGAAATGATACATGACTTTTATTTTATTATACATGACTTTTATGTTTTCTCTTGTTGATGTGGTATATCATGATTGATTTGCAAATATTGAACCATCCTTACATCCTAGGCATGAATGTGTATGTGGTGAATGATTTTTTAAATATATTGTTGGGTTCCATTTGCTAGTATTTTGTTGAGGATTTTTGTATCTATGCTTATCAGAGATACTGGCCTGTAGTGTCCTTATTTGCTTTTGGTAGCAGGGTAATGCTGCCTAGAATGAATTTGGAAGCTTTCTTTCCTCTTCTATTTCTTTGAATGGTTTGAGAGGAATAGGTATTAACTTTTTAAAAATGTTTGATAGAATTCACTTGTGAAGTGATCTGAAGGGGCACTTGCACCCCAATGTTTATTGCAGCACTGTCCACAATAGCCAAACTATGGAAAGAGCCCAGATGTTCATCGACAGATGAATGGATAAAGAAAATGTGGCATATATATAGCTATCAAAAAAAAAAGAAGAAGAAAGAAATCTTATCATTTGCAATGAGAAATCTTATCATTTGAAACGACGTGGATGGAACTACAGGGTATTATGCTAAGTGAAATAAGTCAATCAGAGAAAGACAATTATATGATTTCACTCATATGTGGAATTTAAGAAACAAAACAGGATCATAGGGGAAGGGAGGGAAAAATAAAATAAGATAAAATCGGAGAGGGAAACAAGCCATAAGAGACTCTTAACTATAGGAAACAAACTGAGGGTTGCAGGACGTGGGGTGGGGGGGGATGGGGTAACTGGGTGATGGGCATTAAGGAGGGCACATGATGTAATGAGCACCGGATTTTTTTTTTTTTAAAGATTTTATTTATTTATTTGACAGAGAGAGAGACAGTGAGAGAGGGAACACAAGCAGGGGGAGTGGGAAAGGGAGAAGCAGGCTTCCTGTGGAGCAGGGAGCCTGATGTGGGGCTCGATCTCAGGGCCCTGGGATCATGACCTGAGCCAAAGGCAGACGCTTAATGACTGAGCCACCCAGGCGCCCCATGAGCACTGGATTTTAAATACAACTGATAAATCGCTGAACTCTGCCTCTGAAACTAATAATGCACTATATGTTAATTAATTGGATTTTTTCAAAATTTAAATTCAATTAGTCAAGGTATAGTACATCATTAGTTTTTGATGTAATGTTCAGTGATTCATTAGTTGAGTATAACACCCAGTGCTCATTGTATCACATGCACTCTTTAATGCCCATCACTGAGTTACTGCATCCACCCATCCACCTCCCTTTCTGCAACCCTCAGTTTGTTTAAATTTATTTATTTATTTATTTTTAAAGATTTTATTTATTTATTTGACAGAGAGAGAGACAGCGTGAGAGGGAACACAAGCAGGGGGAATGGGAAAGGGAGAAGCAGACTTCCCGTGGAGCAGGGAGTCCGATGCGGGGCTCGATCCCAGGACCAGGAGGGATCATGGCCTGAGCTGAAGGCAGACGCTTAATGAACTGAGCCACCCAGACACCCCTGTTTGAATTTAAATAAAATAAGGTTTTTTTTTTAAAAAGAATTCACTTGTGAAGTTATCAGTCCTTGACTTTTGTTTGTTGGAATTTTTTGTTTTTTGTTTTTAATTTTTTAATTTTTTTTTTTATTATGTTAGTCACCATACAGTACTTCATTAGTTCCCGATGTAGTGCTCCATGATTCATCATTTGCGCACAACACCCAGTGCTCCTTGCAATACGTGCCCTCCTTAATACCCATCACCGGGCTAACCCTTCCCCTGATCCCCCTCCCCTCTAAAACCCTCAGTTTGTTTCTCAGAGTCCATAGTCTCTCATGGTTCATCTCTCCCTCCCGATTTCCCCCCCTTCATTTTTCCCTTCCTTTTCCTAATGTCTTTTATTCTATTCCTTTTGTTCCACATATAAGTGAAACCATGTAATTGTCTTTCTCTGCTTGAGTTATTTCATTTAGCATAATCTCCTCCAGTCTCATCCATGTTGATGTAAAAGTTGGGTATTCATCCTTTCTGATGGCTGAGTAATATTCCATCGTATATATGGACCACATCTTCTTTATCCATTCATCTGTTGAAGGGCATCTTGGCTCCTTCACAGTTTGGCTATTGCGGACATTGCTGCTATGAACATTGGGGTGCATGTGCCCCTTCTTTTCACTACATCTGTGTCTTTGAGGTAAATACCCAGTAGTGCAATTGCTGGGTCATAGGGTAGCTCTATTTTTAATTTTTGAGGCACCTTCACACTGTTTTCCAAAGTGGCTGTACCAACTTGCATTCCCACCAACAGTGTAAGAGGGTTCCCCTTTCTCCACAACCTCTCTAACATTTGTTGTTTTTTGCCTTGTCAATTTTTGCCATTCCAACTGGTGTAAGGTGGTATCTCAATGTGGTTTTGATTTGAATTTCCCTGATGGCTAATGTTTGTTGGAATTTTTTGATTACTGCTTCAATTTCATTGCTGGTAATAGGTCCGTTCAAATTTTCTATTTCTTCCTCATTCATTTTTGGGAGGTTATGTGTTTCTAGGAATTTATCCATTTCTTCTAGATTGTTCAGTTTGTTGGCATGTAAGTTTTCATAATAGTCTCATAATCCTTTGTATTTCTGTGGTGTTGGTTATTTCTCCATTTTCATTTTTGATTTTGTTTGGGTCTTTTTTCTCTCTCTCTCTTTTGATACATCTAGTTGAAGGTTTATCAGTTCTTACAATGATTTGAAAGCCCCTTGGAACTTTGGCTCCTGCTTACATCTCCAGCTTCATTCTTTGTCACCAATTTATTAATCTGCTATGTTGAACCTTTAAATTGTTTAAAAATTGCACGTTTTCTCCAGCCTCTGGATCTTGGAGATTTGACCCTGCTTTATTTCTCTAACTACATAAGGGAAGCTTCACTCTCTTCAATTGTATTTAACCAATCTACCATGTTAGTTTCTAAGAAAGTGACACTTTTTCTTGCTTCTTTGCTTTTTGTGCATCCTGTTCTAACACTTATTTTTTCACCCATTTTTGTCTTTTTCATATTAATCCTTGAGTTTTCAGCTTAAGTTTCCTCATAGAGGCCTTCCTTGTCCCTAGACTAGGTTTGCTTACTCTGCTGTGTGCACCCATTGTACCTTTTATGTACTTAACATAGCACTGGACAGATTTTATAGGGATTGCTGGTTTTTGTTCTCCACTGAAATGTGAGCTCTGAAAGGCTAGCATCTAGGTCTGTCTTTTTTACTACTGTATCCTCTGCACCTGGCATCTTGTCAGGCACATGGGAAATGCTCAGTGTATATTTATTAAAAGTTGACCAATGAATGATATAACTAACTTTGCTTGTGTAGGTCAGGGAATGTTTCAAAGAGAAGGAAATGCATGGGTTGAGGTTGCAAAATGAATAGAAGTTTTCAGGAGATTGGTGTGAGAATGATGAGAGAAAGGGCATTTTGGAGAATACCATTTACAAAAAACACTATATAAAAAAGCTTTAAGTATAATGGAGCTGATTGCTCATAGTTCCAACCACGTCGGGTGCAAATTTGAGGAATTGTTGAAAGATGAAGAGATCAGGTCATTGAACGCCTGATATGCTATATTCATTTGTTGGTATTGGGAACCATTCATGTTGAGGGAATTTTATCATTTACTCAACTCTTACTATGTCATAGGATTTTTCTTAAAGTATATTATCTAGTGCTTAAAACAATTTTCTTTTTGGCAACTGAATTTCTTTTTTTTTTTTTTTTTAAAGATTTTATTTATTTATTTGAGAGAGAGAATGAGATACAGAGAGCATGAGAGGGGGGAGGGTCAGAGGGAGAAGCAGACTCCCTGCTGAGCAGGGAGCCCGATGTGGGACTCGATCCCGGGACTCCAGGATCATGACCTGAGCCGAAGGCAGTCGCTTAACCAACTGAGCCACCCAGGCGCCCCTGGCAACTGAATTTCACCTGGGCTGAGTAAAAGTTGCTGTCTTATTTATCCTGAAATACTTGGTTTTTATAATTATATCCTAAGCAAGATCATGCTCTTTGAAGTCATGTTTTGTGTATTATGCCTCTCTATATCCCACAGGGAGTTTAGATCAGTGTTGCTATAGTTTTATCTCTTCCTCTGGTTTTCGTATAGTCTTAGTATTTCTTTTAAAATGCCTCCCAACTAGGCACAGCATACCAGATGTATCATAATCATTTATGTCAGAGTAGAATAGAACTTTTACTGTGTTTGTTCTGTGCCCTGAGCTCTTTGTTAATGAAGTTGACAATGACATTGACGTTTTTTGGGGTAGGCATTTCATGTTGTTTGTTTCTATTAAATCACCAAATCTAACCAAGCTTTTCACATGAAGTACATTTTTTTTTTTTTTAAATTAGGTAAGTTCTACACCCAACATGGGGCTTGAACTCAAGACCCTAAGATCAGGAGTCACATGCTCTATCAACTGAGCCAGCCTGCCGCCCTGAAGTACTTTTAAGACCTTTTGTATTTGTTTAAGTGATCTTTTGGAGCCTAAATTATGGATTTCCATCTTTATTACTACTAAACTTCATTCTTTGGTTTTAGTCCTGAATTCTAACTTATTTGTCTGTTTGGATATCTTTTAATTCATGTATTTGAATAGCTAATAGTCAGATGGCTTAAAAGTCCCAAGACAAAAAAAGCTACACCACCTAGTTCTTCACTTTTTTCACAGTTGTTCCATACATATTCTCCTGGAGTTTCTGTATGCATACACAGAACAAGCAAATATTAATGTGTATTCTTATTTTTAATTATTCTTTATTACTAAAGATTATACTTACTGTACTCACTGTTCAGCACTCTTCCTCCTCCTACTTAATATTTCTCAGAGATACTTCCATATAGTCCATAGAGAGCTTCCTTATTTTAGCATCTGCATAGTATTCTAGTAAATGGTTATGCCACAGTTCATTAACCAGTCCTTTTTTAGTGGATGTTTGAACTATTTATATTTTTCACTAATCAGTGTTGCAGTGAATTACCTTGAGTATACTTGTCAACCTTTATTTACACTTGTGCATGTGTATTTCTAGGATAAGATCAGAGATGTTAGAGATGTTGGATATATGGGTATATGCATTTGCCCTTCGTTGGTGCTTAAAATTTTTTTTCTATATAGATCTTGCATATTTTCTAAGTTTTTTCCTATTTACCCTTTTGTTTGCTGTTGTAAATGAGATCTTTTAGATTGTTATATTTCTATTGATTCCATATGTTGATTTATATTTGTGTGTATATATGCATATGGATACAATCTTACTCTTTATTTTTTTAGTTTATTTTGTTGGTCTTCTGAGTATGTAAAATTACTTACAGGATAGATTATTTTTTCTTTTTTCAAACTTAATTTTAGGGGCACCTGGGTGACTTAGTTGGTTAAACGGGTGCTTTCGGCTCAGTCATGATCCCAAAGTCCTGAGATCGAGCCCTGCGTCAGGCTCCTTGCTCAGCAGGGAGCCTCCTTCTCCCTCTCCCTCTGCCTGCGTGCCACTCCCTCTGCTTGTGCTGTCTCTCTCACTGTCTCTCTGTGTCAAATAAATAAATAAAATCTTTAAAAAAATAAAACAATGGATCGTGGATCACTTCATCAAAAACTAATGATGTATGGTGACTAACATAATAAAATAAAATTAAAAAAAACTTAATTTTATTTTTTAAATTTTATTTTATTTTATTTAAATTCAACTAATGTATAGTGCATTATTAGTTTCAGAGGTAGAGTTCAGTGATTCATCTGTTGTATTTAAAATCTGGTGCCCATTACATCATGTGCCCTCCTTAATGCCCATCTCCCACTTACCCCATTTCCCCCAACAAAACCCTCAGTTTCCTATAGTTAAGAGTCTCTTATGGTTTGTCTCCCTCTCTGATTTTGTCTTATTTGATTTTTCCCTCCCTTCCCCTATGATCCTCTGTTTTGTTTCTTAAATTCCACATATGAGTGAAATCATATGATAATTGTATTTCTCTGATTGACTTATTTCACTTAGCATAATACCCTGTAGTTCCATCCATGTCGTTGCAAATGATAAGATTTCATTCTTTTTGATGGCTGAGTAATATTCCGTTGTATATATATACCACATCTTCCTTATCCATTCATCTGTCGATGGACATCTGGGCTCTTTCCATTGTTTGGCTTTTGTGGCCATTGCTGCGATAAACATTGGGATGCAGGTTCCCCTTCGGATCACTACGTTTGTATCTGTTGGGTAAATACCTAGTAGTGCAATTGCTGGGTAATAGGGTAGCTCTATTTTTAACTTTTCGAGGAACCTCCATACTGTTTTCCAGAGTGGCTGTGCCAGCTTGCATTCCCACCAGCAGTGTAAGAGGGTTCCCCTTTCTCCGCATCCTTGCCAACATTTGATGTTTCCTGACTTGTTAATTTTAGCCATTCTGACTGCTCTGAGGTGGTATTTCACTGTGGTTTTAATTTGCGTTTCCCTAATGCTGAGTGATGTTGAGCATTTTTTCATGTGTCTGTTGGTAATTTGTGTATCATCTTTGGAGAAATGTCTGTTCATGTTTTCTGCCCATTCCTTGCATGGATTATTTGTTTTTTTAGGTGTTGAGTTTAATAAGTTCTTTATAGATTTTGCATACTAGCCCTTTGTCTGATAAGACATTTGCAAATATCTTCTCCCATTCTGTAGGTTGTTTTTTAGTTTTGTCGACTGTTTCCTTTGCTGTGCAAAAGCTTTTTATCTTGATGAAGTCCCAATAGTTCATTTTTGCTTTTGTTTCCCTTGCCTTTGTAGACGGGTTTAACAAGAAGTTGCTGTGGCCAAGGTCAAAGAGGTTGCTGCCTGTGTTCTCCTCTAGGATTTTCATGCATTCCTGTCTCACATTTAGGTCTTTCCACCATTATGAGTATATTTTTGTGATGGTGTAAGGAAATGGTCCAGTTTCATTCCTCTGCATGTGGCTGTCCAATTTTTCCAACACCATTTGTTGAAGAGACTGTCTTTTTTCCATTGGATGTTCTTTCCTGCTTTGTTGAAGATTAGTTGACCATGGAGTTGAAGGTCCATTTCTGGATTCCCTATTGTGTTCCATTGATCTATGTGTCTGTTTTTGTGCCAGTACCATACTGTCTTGATGATTACAGCTTTGTAATAGAGCTTGAAGTCCGGAATTGTGATGTTACCAGGTTTGGTTTTCTTTTACAACATTCCTCTGGCTATTTGGGGTCTTTTCTGGTTCCATACAAATTTTAGGATTATTTGTTCCAGCTCTTTGAAAAATGTTGGTGGTATTTTGATAGGGATTGCATTGACTGTGTAGATTGCTTTGGGTAGCATAGACATTTTAACAGTATTTGTTCTTCCAATCCATGAGCATGGAATGTTTGTCCATTTCTTTGTGTTTTCTTCAATTTATTTTGTAAGTGTTCTATAGTTTTCAGGGTATGGATCCTTCACCTCTTTGGTTAGGTTTATTCCTAGGTATCTTACGGTTTTTCGTGCAATGGTAAATGGGATCGATTCCTTGATTTCTCTTACTTCTGTCTCATTGTTAATGTATGGGAATGCAGCTGATTTCTGTGCATTGATTTTATATCCTACCACTTTGCTGAATTCCTGTATGAGTTCTAGCAATTTTTGGGTGGAGCTTTTGGGTTCTCAACATAGAGTGTCATGTCATCTGCAAAGAGTGAGAGTTTGATTACTTCTTTGCCGATGTTGATGCTTTTTTGTTGTTGTCTGACTGCTGAGGCTAGGACTTCCAGTACTCTGTTGAACAACAGTGGTGAGAGTGGACATCCCTGTCATGTTCCTGACCTTAGGGGAAAAGCTCTCAGTTTTTCCCCATCAAGGATGATATTAGCTGTGGGTTTTTTTGTATGTGGCTTTTAGGATATTGAGGTATGTTCCATCTATCCCTACACTGTGGAGAGTTTTAATCAAGAAATGATGCTGTATTTTGTCAAATGCTTTTTCTGCATCTCTTGAGAGGGTCATATGGTTCTTGTCCTTTCTCTTATTAATTGATTGATTTGTGGATGTTGAACCACCTTTGCAGCCCAGGAATGAATCCCACTTTGTCGTGGTGAATAATCCTTCTAATGTAATGTTAGATCCTACTGGCTAGTATCTTGGTGAGAATTTTGGCATCCAAGTTCATCAGAGATATTGGTCTGTAATTATCCTTTTTGGTGGCGTCTTTGTCTGGTTATGAGATCAAGGTAATGCCTCACAGAATGAGTTTGGTAGTTTTCCTTCCATTTCTGTTTTTTGGAACAGCTTCAAAAGAATAGGTATTCTTCTTTAAATGTTTGGTAGAATTCCGCTGGGAGGCCATCTGGCCCTGGACTCTTGTTTGTTGGGAGATTTTTGATTACTGCTTCCATTTCTTTTCTGGTTATGGGTCTGTTCAGGTTTTCTATTCTTCCTAGTTCAGTTTTGGTCATTTATATGTTTCTAGGAATGCATCCATTTCTTCCAGATTGCCTGATTTGGGGGGCATATAATTGCTCTTAATATTCTCTTATAATTGTATTTCTTAGGTGTTGGTTGTGATCTCCCCTCTTTCATTCGTGATTTTATTTATATGGGTCCTTTTTCTTTTCTTTTTGGTAAGTCTGGCAAGCGGTTTATTGATCTTATTAATTCTTTCAAAGGGCCAGCTCCTAGTTATGTTTATCTGTTCTACTGTTCTTTTGGTTCTATTTCATTGATTTCTGGTCTAATCTTAATTATTTCCCTTTTTCTGCTGGTTTTAGATTTTATTTGCTGTTCTTTCTCCAGCTCCTTTAGGTGTAGGGTTAGGTTGTGTACCTGAGACTTTTCTTGTTTCTTGTGAAAAGCTGTGTTGCTATATACTTCCCTCTTAGGACCGCCTTTCCTACATCCTAATGGTTCTGAACTGTTGTGTTTTCATTTTCATTTGTTCCGAGGAATTCTTAAAAATTCTTCTTTAATTTCCTGGTTGACCCATTCATTCTTTAGTAGGATGCTCTTTAACCTCCATGTATTTGTAGTCGTTCCAAATTTTCTCTTGCGATTGAGTTCAAGTTTTAAAGTACTGTGGTCTGAAAATATGCAGGGAATAATCCCAGTCTTTTGGTACCAGCTGAGACCCGATTTGTAACCCAGTATGTGATCTATTCTGGAGAATGTTCCATGTGCACTCGTGAAGAATGTGTCTGTTGCTTCAGGATGAAATGCTCTGAATATATCTGTGAAGTCCATCTGATCCAGTGTGTCATTCAGAGCCCTTGTTTCCTTGTTGATCTTCTGCTTAGATGATCTGTCCATTGCTGTGAGTGGGGTGTTAAAGTCCTACTATTATTGTACTGTTATCAATGTGTTTTTTCAATTTGTTATTACTTGGTTTATATAATTGGCTACTCCCATGTTAGGGGCATAAATATTTACAATTGTTAGGTCTTGTTGGATAGACCCTTTTATTATGATATAGTGCTCTTCTTCATCTCTTACTGAAGTCTTTGGTTTAATATCTAGTTTGTCTGATGTAAGGATTGCTACCCCAGCTTTCTTTTGATGTGCATTAGCATGGTAAATTGTTCTCCACCCCCTCCCTTTCAATCTGGAGGTGTCTTTGGGTCTAAAACGAGTCTCTTGTAGACAGCATATTAATAGGTCTTTTTTTTTTTTTTTTATCCAGTCTGATGCACTGTGTCTTTTGATTGGAGCATTTAGTCCCTTTACATTCAGAGTAACTACTGAAAGATTTGAATTTAGTGCCATTGTATTACCTGTAAAGTTGCTGTTTCTGTAGATTGTCTCTGTTCCTTTTTGTTCTTTGTTATTTTTGGGTTCTTTCTTTGTTCAAAGGATGCCCTTTAGTATTTCTTGCAGGGATGGTTTAGTGATCAGAGATTCTTTAGTTTCTGTTTTCTTGGAAACTCTTTATCTCTCCTTCTATTCTGAATAATAGCCTTGCTGTATAAAATATTCTTACTGCATATTTTTTCATTCAGTACCTTGACTATATCACGGCAGTCCTTTCTGGCCTGCCAGGTCTCTGTGTTCTGCCAGTCTTATGTTTCTGCCCTTGTAGTAACCTACAAGGACAACCTCTTGTCCCGCACTGCTTTCAGGATTTTCTCTTTAACTCTGAAATTTACAAGCTTCACTATTATATGCTGAGGTGTTGACCTATTTTTATTGATATGGGGGGGGGTGTTCTCTGTGCCTCCTGTACTTGAATGCCTCTTTCCTTCCCCAGATTAGGGGAGTTCTCAGCTATAATTTGTTCAGGTAATCATTCTACCTCCCTTTTCTCTCTCCTCTTTTGGGACGACTGTTATTTTAATATTATTTCACTTTATGGTATTGCCAATCTCTCATCCTCCCTTTGTGATCCAGTAGTTGTTTGTCTCTCTTTTTCTCAGCTTCCTTATTCTCCATCATTTTGTCTTCTATATCACTGACTCTCTTTGCTGCCTCATTTACCCTAGCAGTTAGAGCCTCGATTTTTTCCTGCATCTCAATAGTAACCTTTTTAATTTTGGCCTGATTAGATTTTAGTGTTTTTTTATTTCTCCTGTAAGGGATTTTTTTTTTTAATTTTTAATAAGAAAGTCTTTGAGTACTTACCTTTTCTTTGTTAAATAAATAAACTTATATTTCTTGCTTGATTTGTGTAGTCTAAATAATAAACTTTGGATCCCAGATGAAAGCTATCAGCAGATAATCTATCTCTCACCTTTCCCTTCCAGTTGTTGTTTTGTCATTTTACATTGCCAGGGCATGTAAAATTTATATTCTGTCACTCTAATTTCCACATTTTTTTTATCCTTATTTCTGTTGTTAAATTTATTTAATATTTATTGTCAATTCTTTTTGTGAAGTTTTCTCAAATCTTCATCCTCTGATAGTTTCCTCAAGAAAGGATCATGGACTATGTATGCCTTGAATTTTAGATTGTTTAGAACATATTAGTAACTTTTGTACTTTGACTTCATGCTTTAAGGATACCTTTGTGGGATAGAACATACTTTACTTACACTTTCTTTTCTCCAGTTTCTTTAAAATGTTTCTCAAGTATCTTTCAATGTTGACTGTTACTATTGAGAAATATGAGGCTAGTGTGATTTTAACCCCATTTTTTTCCTTTTTAAAGTTTTTAAAACTTCAGTAAAATTTCTGAGCTACGTCTTATGTTGAGCATTCTGTATCACTGTTTTGGCGCAAAGTGTGTCCTTTAAATATCTCTCTTAAAATCTTTTTCACCCTCCCACAGGAAAACCTTCCCAAATTATATTTTATAATTATATTCCTGAATTACATCTTACTTTGTTTTGAGTTTAAGAATTTCATTTAGGCATGGGACGCCTGGGTGGCTCAGTCGGTTGGGCGTCTGCCTTCGGCTCAGGTCATGATCCCAGGGTCCTGGGATCGAGTCCCACATCGGGCTCCCTGCTCCGTGGGGAGCCTGCTTCTCCCTCTGCCTCTGTCTCTCTCTCTCTGTCTCTCATGAATAAATAAATAAAATCTTTAAAAAAAAAAAAATTTCATTTAGGCATATATTGGATTCCTTTTACCATTTCTCTAGGTATAATTTTCTCTTTAATTCCATTTCAAATTTGTGGGTTGATGTTTTTAATCAGTTTTAGAAAAATGTCAGACATTATCTTTGTGAATATTCTTTCCTATTTTTTTCTGTCTTTTAAAGGGTGTACTAGTCAGTTTTTTAGGTCTTTTGAGTAAGTTCCACATGTCTGTTATATACTTACTGTTTTTCCCCATTCTTTTCCTATCTGTGTTTCAGTTTAGGTATTTTCTTTTGATCTATCGTCTGTTTTTTTTTATTTTTTAAAAAGTTTTTAATAAGGTTTTTAGTTTGGAGTGATTTTAGGTTTACAGAGAAGTTTCATAGGTGGTGCAGAGGGCTCCTGTGCCCGTACTCAATTTCCCCTGAAGCCAGCCTCTCAGGTTTCCGTGGTGCTTTTGTCCAAACCATGAAAGCAGCGTTGGTCCATTGACTGATGCAAGGCTCTTTCCCCTGGGCGTCCCTCTCAGGCCTAGCCTGGCCAGGCCCCACTGCACATGTAGCAGTTCTTCTAAGCCTGCTCTGGGCTGTGAGAGTGTCTCAGTGAGCCTCATTCAGGGTCTGTCTGATGTAAGGCTAGGTTTTGGGCTTTCAGGGGGAAGACCACAGAGGCAGCTGCCCTTATCA
Organism: Phoca vitulina; assembly: GCF_004348235.1. Taxonomy (NCBI): domain Eukaryota; kingdom Metazoa; phylum Chordata; class Mammalia; order Carnivora; family Phocidae; genus Phoca; species Phoca vitulina. The sequence continues at coordinate 8,742,283 of NW_022589716.1, forward strand.
CATCATAGCAGGGGAAATTTTGTAGTTTTAAATGCTTATATTGGAAGGAAAGAAAGATTTTTTTTCTTTTCAAGTTTTTACTTAAATTCCAGTTAGGTAACATATAGTGTAATACTAGTTTTAGGTGTAGAATTCAGTGATTCATCACTTACATACAACAGCTAATGCTCATCACAACAGGTACTCTTAATTCATGTCATCTATTTAACACCCCTCCCACCTACCTCCCCTCCAGCAATCATCAGTTTGTTCCCTATAGTTAAGAATCTGTTTCTTAGGGGCACCTGGGTGGCTCAGTTGGTTGAGCATCTGCCTTCGGCTCGGGTCATGATCCCAGGGTCCTGGGATCGAGCCCCACATGGGCAGTCTGCCCCTCCCCCGTGCTCATGCACATGCTCACTCTAATAAATAAAACCTTAAAAAGAAAAGAATCTTGGGGCGCCTGGGTGGCTCAGTCGTTAAGCGTCTGCCTTCGGCTCAGGTCATGATCCCAGGGTCCTGGGATCGAGCCCCGTATCGGGCTCCTGCTCAGCGGGAAGCCTGCTTCTCCCTTTCCCACTCCCCCTGCTTGTGTTCCCTTTCTCACTGTCTGTCTCTCTGTCAAATAAATAAAATCTTAAAAAAAAAAAAAAAAGAACCTATTTCTTGGTTTGCCTCTTTTTACCCCCATGTTCATTTGTCTTCTTCTTTTTTTTTTAAGATTTATTATTTATTTTAAAGAGAGATCTCATGTGCGAGCAGGGGGAGAGGGGAAGAGGGAGAAGGAGAGAGAGTCTCAAGCAGACTCCGCCCTGAGCACAGAGCCCAATGCAAGTCTTGATCCCATGACCCTGAGATCACGACCTGAGCTGAAACCAAGAGTTGGATGCTTAACTGACTATGCCACCCAGGCACCCCTTTTTGTTTTGTTTCTTAAATTCTACATATGAGCGAAATCATATGGTATTTGTCTTTCTCTGACTTATTTCACTTAGCATAATATTCTCTGCCTCCATCCATGTCACTGCAAATGGCAAGATTTCATTCTTTTTGTTGGTTGAGTAATATTTCATCACACACACACACACACACACACACACACACACATCCCACATCTTCTTTATTCCTTTATCAGTTGATGGACATTTGGGCTCTTTCTGTAATTTGGTTATTGTTGATAATGCTGCTATAAACATCAGGGTGCATGTTCCCTTCAAATTAGTATTTTTGTATCTTTTGGGTAAATACCTAATAGTGCAATTGCTGGGTCATAGGGTAGTTCTATTTTTAACTTTTTGAGGAATCTCCACACTGTTTTCCAGAGTGGCTGGAAGGAAAGAAAGATTTAAAGTGGATGACCCAAGCTACCTACTGGAGAAACTAGAAAAACAATAGCAAATTAAAATAGAATGAAAGAAATAAAAAATATTAGAGCAGAAATCAATTAAGTAGAAAATGGATGGAGACTAGAGAAAACTAGTAAATCTAAAAGTGATTTTTTGAAAGGATTGTTAAAAATGATAAATCTTTAATAAGACTGAATTAAAAAATAGAATATATTCATAGTGAAAGAGGGGAAATTAGGGAATATTATGAATCATTTTAACAAATTCCTTAAAAGGCACATTTGAACAAAATTGACATAGGAAATAGAAAATCAGAGTGATAAATACATTAAATAAATTGAATTTCTTTTTTTTTAAGATTTTATTTATTTGAGAGACAGAGCAGAGTGAGAGAGAGAGCACGAGCAGGATGGGGAGGGGCAGAGAGAGAGGAAGAAGCAGACTCCCCCACCGAGCAGGAAGCCCAATGAGGGGCTCGATCCCAGGACCCTGGGATCATGACCTGAGCCGAAGACAGACGCTTAACTGACTGAGCCACCCAGGTGCCCTGTGAATTTCTAATAAAAGAATTTTCTCACAGAGAAGACTCAAGTCCCAAATGGTTTGACATGTGAATTCCATGAAACATACTTTTAGAAAGCAAAAGAGGATGAAACATTTCCTAACTCATTAGGAAGTCGGTGTAACCTTGATCTAAAACCTAACAAGGAAATTAAAAGAAAATTGTAGACCAATATCTCTTATGCTTATAGATGTAAAAACTCTTAATATAAACAAATACTTAATTTATATAAATATATGTAACATATAAATTTTACATAATATTGGATTTATCAATCTAATAAGAGGCACATATGTAGAACCCACATCTAACATTATGCTTAATAATGAATCATAGAATGTTTTTCTTCAAACTTCTGGAACAAAATAAAGACATCTGCCTTTACAATTCTATTTAACATTGTTTTGGGAGCTTTGTTAGTTCCATAAATCAAGATTAGAAGGACAAGTATGCCTTGGAGATCTTGCAGGTTTGGTTCGAAGACCACTGCAATAAAGTGAATATCACATTAAGTGAGTCAAATGAAGTTTTTGGTTTCCCAGTGCATGTAAAAGTTATGTTTACACTATACTGTAGGCTGTTAGGTGTGCAGTAGCATTATGTCTATAAAACAGTATATACACCTTAAGTCAGAGAAAGACAGATACCATGTGATTTTACTTGTATGTGGAATTTAAGAAACAAACTGATAAAAGGGAAAAAAAAGAAAGGCAAACCAAGAAAGAGTCTTAACTATAGAAAACAAACTGAGGATTACCAGAGGGGAGGTGGGTGGGTAATGGGTTAAATAGGTGTTGGGGATTAAGGAGTACACTTGTTGTGATGATCACCTGGTGTTGTATGGAGGTGTTGAACCACTATATTGTACACCTGAAACTAATATTACATTGTATGTTAACTAACTGGAATTGTAATAAAAACTTAAAAAGAAGAGTATTTAGAGTCCCCCCTCCCCCATGAAGAGTGTCCAACTCTTCATTTTGGCTCAGATCATGATCTCAGGGTCGTGAGATTGAGCCCTGTGTTGGGCTCCGTGCTCAGCGGGGAGTCTGCTTGAGATTCTCTCCCTCTCCCCCTTCTCCCCCTGCCCCCTGCTCTCTCTCTCTCTCTCCCTCCCTCAAATAAGTCTTTAAAAAAATGCTATCATCGGGCGCCTGGGTGGCTCAGTCGTTAAGCGTCTGCCTTCGGCTCAGGTCATGATCCCAGGGTCCTGGGATCGAGCCCCGCATCAGGCTCCCTGCTCGGCGGGAAGCCTGCTTCTCCCTCTGCCACTCCCCCTGTTCCCTCTCTCGCTGTGTCTCTCTCTGTCAAATAAATAAATAAAATCTTTTAAAAAAAATGCTCTCATCTGAGCTTCCATCAAATTACAGTATTTTTGCTGGTGGAGGGTTTTGTCTTATTAACAGCTGCTGACTGATTAGGGTGGTGGTTGTTGAAGGTTGAGGTGGCTGTGGCAATTTCTTTAAATAACACAACAGTGAAGTTTGCAACATCAATTGACTCTTCCTTTTACAATGATTTACTCTGTAGCATGTGATGCTGTTTTATAGCATTTTAACCACAGTAGAACTTCTTCCAAAATTGGAGTCAATCCTCTTAAACCCTGCTGCTGCTTTATCAATTAAGTTGATGTAATATTCTAAATCCTTTGTTGTCATTTCAACAGTCTTCACAGTATTGTCACCAGGAGTAGATTCCATCTCAAGAAACCAGTTTCTTTGTTCATCCATAAGAAGCAACTCCTTATCTGTTCAAGCGTTTTTTATTTTTATTTTTTTTATTTTTTTTTATCTGTTCAAGTTTTATCATGAAATTGCAGCAATTCAGTCACATCTTCTGGCTCTAACTACTAATTCTGGTTCTCTTGCTACTTATACCACATCTGTTGTTACTTTTTCCACGGAAGTAATGAATTCTTCGAAGTCATCCATGAGGGTTGAAATCAGCTGCTTCCAAACTCCTGTTCATATTGATATTTTGACCTCTTCCTGTGAATCATGAAAGTTCTTAATGGCATCTAGAATTGTGAATCCTTTCCAGAAGGTTTTCAATTTACTGTGTCCAGATAAAGGAGTCACTTGGCAGTCCAGATAAAGGAGTCACTTGGCAGCTATAACCTTACAAATTTATATTTCTTTTTTTTTTTTTGCCTCAAAAAGTGACATTTACTCAAAGAAAAAAATGACATGTCCATCCCTTGGCTTGCTTCCCTCCCCCTTCCTTGTCCTCTTCAGCCCCCCATGGACTGAACCCTGGGTAGGGCTAGGTAGCAGGATAACCCCTCAGATGAGGTCAGCAACACTGAGGGGCATCTCCTCAGTGGAGGTGTTTTAGATGGTCTCAATGTCTTGAAGAGGCCTCTTTTCTTCTGTCACCATGTTAATAGCTACACCCTTATGGCACAATTGTCCACCATGACTGATTCTGTGGATGTAGTTTTCCCTGTTGGTGGGAAGGTCATAATTGATGACTAAAGAAACCTGCTGCACATCAATGCCTCTGGCCAGCAAATCAGTGGTAATCAATAGAGTGACTCCCTCGTGATAACATCTTGTTCCTTTTGGTCCATATCTTGGTGCATGGTGGACATGGTGAAGTCTTGGGGCTGTATCTTTTCAGTGAGCCAATCAACCTTCCTTTGGATATTGAATATGACTGTCTGCATGATTGTAAGGGTTTCATACAAGTCATACAGTGTGTCCAGCTTCCACTCTTCTTGTTCCACATTCATGTAGAACTGGTAGATACCCTCCAGGGTCAACTTTTCCTTCTTGACCAGAATCCAAATGGTATCCCTCATGAACTTCTTGTCACCTCAAGCATGTTGGAAGGCATTGTAGCTCACAGCAAAACCACCTGGGTGTTGCTACTGAGCTTTTGGAATGTGTCATAGATTTGGTCCTTGAATCTGTGGCTTAACATTTCATCAGCTTGTCTAGTACAAACATCTTGATGTCTTTGGGAGATAGGTATCTCTGGTTAAGCATATCAAACACATGACCTGGGGTACCCACGATGATATGGGGAACTTCCATCTGCAGCTTATGCACCTCAGCATGTACATTGGTCCCCTGAATGCAGGCATGGCAAGAGGCACCCATGTAATCTCCTAATGCCATGACTACTTTTTGTATTTGCTGAGCCAACTCTCTAGTGGGTGCCAGGACCAAAGCCTATGTAGCCTTTAGATCCAACTCAATCTCTTACAGGATCGATATGGCAAAAGTGGCTGTTTTTCCAGTCCCAGATTGGGCTTGAGCAATCACATCATAACCCTGATACAAGGAAAAATGGCTTGCTGCTGGATAGCAGAAGGCTTCTCAAAACCATAGGAATAGAGGCCATGGAAAAGGGACTCAGAAAGGTTCACGTCATCAAAGCTGTCAACAGTTTCATTCCAGTTACTCTCAGTGACACCTTTGGGCTCCATCTCATTGGGGCCATTGTGTCTGGATGGGGAATCTTGACCTGGCAGATATGATCTTTAGAAACTAGACAAAATGTATTTCTTAAATAATAAGACTTGACAGTTGAAATTACTCCACGAACCATGGGCTGAAATGGGTGTTGTGTTAGCAGGCATGAAAAGCAACGTTAATCTTGTTGTATATCAGAGTTCTTGGGTGACCAGGTGCATTGTCAATGAGCATTAATATTTTGAAAGGAACTTTTTTCTGAATGGTAGGTCTTAACAGTGGCCTTAAAACATTTAGTAAAACATGTTGTAAACTGACGTGCTGTCGTTTAGGTTTTGCTATTCCATTTATAGACACAGGCAGAGTAGAGTTAGCATAATTTTTAAGGGCCCTAGAGTTTTCATAATGGTAAGTGAGCATTGGCTTCACCTTAAAGTCACTAGCTGCATTAGCCCTTAACAAGAGAGTTAGCATGTCCTTTGAAGCTTTGAAGCCAGGCATTGACTTCTCTCTATGAAAATTTTAGATGCATCTTCCAATATATAAGGCTGTTTTGTTTACATAGAAAATCTGTTGTTTAGTGTATCCATCTTCATTAACTATCTTAGTTAGATCTTCTGGATAACTTGCTGCAGCTTCTACATCAGTACTTGCTGCTTCTCCTTGTACTTCTGTATTAGGGAGATCTCTTCTTTCCTTAAACCTCATGAACTAACCTCTGCTAGCTTCATACTTTTCTTCTGTAGCTTCCTCATCCCTCCCATCTTTGTAGAATTGAAGAGAGTAAGGGCCTTGCTCTGTATTAGGTTTTGGTTTAAAGGAATGTTGTGGCTGGTTTGATCTTTTATCCAGCATATATCATCCATATCAGCAATAAGACTGTTTTGCTATCTTATAATTTGTGCATTCACTGGAGTGGTACTTCTAATTTCCTTCAAGAACATTTCCCTTGCATTCACAACTTGGCTAAGTGTCTGATGCAAGAAGCCTAGCTTTTGGCTAGGCATTTTGCCTTCTTCACTAAGCTTAATCATTTCTAGCTTTTGTTTTTGTTTTTTTAAAAGATTTTATTTATTTATTTGACAGAGAGAGAGAGACAGTACAAGCAAGGGGAGCAGCAAAGGGAGAGGGAGAGGCAGGCTCCCCACTGAGCAGGGAGCCTGATGCGGGGCTCAATCCCAGGACCCTGGGATCATGACCTGAGCCGAAAGCAGACGCTTAACTGACTGACCCGCCCAAGGGCCCCCATTTCTAGCTTTTGATTTAAAGTGAGAGACATGTATCTTGAAAGAAGTTGCTGTGGTCGATGTCCAAGAGGTTACTGCCTATGTTCTCCTCTAGGATTTTGATGGATTCCTGTCTCACATTGAGGTCTTTCATCCATTTTGAGTTTATCTTTGTGTATGGCAAAATGGACAGGGAAGGAAACAACAAATGTTGGAGAGGTTGTGGAGAAAGGGGAACCCTCTTACACTGTTGGTGGGAATGCAAATTTGTACAGCCACTTTGGAAAACTGTGGAGGTTCCTCAAAAATTTAAAAATAGAGCTACCCTATGACCCAGCAATTGCACTCCTGGGTATTAACCCCAAGGACACAGATGTAGTGAAAAGAAGGGCCATATGCACCCCAATGTTCATAGCAGCAATGTCCGCAATAGCCAAACTGTGGAAAGAGCCGAGATGCCGTTCAACAGATGAATGGATAAAGAAGATGTGGTCCATATATACAATGGAATATTACTCAGCCATCAGAAAGGATGAATACCCAACTTTTACATCAACATGGAGGGAACTGGAGGAGATTATGCTAAGTGAAATAAGTCAAGCAGAGAAAGTCAATTATCATATGGTTTCACTTATCTGTGGAACATAAGGTATAGCATGGAGGACATTGGAAGAAGGAAGGGAAAAATGAAGGGGTGGGGGGAATCGGAGGGAGAGATGAACCATGAGAGACTATGGACTCTGAGAAACAAACAGGGTTTTAGAGGGGAAGGGGGAGAGGGGATTGGTTAGCCTGGTGGTGGGTATTAAGGAGGGCACGTACTGCACGGAGCACTGGGTGTTATACGAAAACAATGGATCGTGGATCACCACATCAAAAACTAATGATGTACTGTATGGTGACTAACATAACATAATAAAATTAAAAAAAAATAAAGTGAGAGACATGTGAGTTTTCCTTTCAGTTGAATACTTAAAGGCCATTTAGGGCTAGTAATTGTCCTAATTCAATATTTTTGTGTCTCAGGGAATAGGGAGGCCTGAGGAGAGGGAAAGAGGGGAATGGCTGGTTGGTAGAGCAGTCAGAACACACACATAACATTTATTGAAGAAGTTTACTTGTCTTATATGGGCACAGTTCATGGAACCCAAAACATTTACAATAGTAACATCAAAGATCACTGATTACACTAATAATGATGAAAAAGTTTAAAATATTGCAAGAATTACCAAGATGTGACGTAGAGACTTGAATTGAGCTAATGCTGTTGCAGAAACGGTACTGACAGACTTGGCTTGAGACAGGATTGTCACAAAGCTTCAATTTGTAAAAAATGCAAAATCTGTGAAGCACAGTAAAGCAAAGTGCAATAAAATGAGGTATGCCTATAGCAAAGGTAAATACTGGAAGTAAAGAAGTAAAACCCTCCAACTTATAGATGACCATGATTATGTACATAGAAAATTGTAAATAATCTAAAAAGAGAATTAATTATGGAGTTTAGCAAGGTCTCAGAACAAGGCCAATATATATAAAATGAGTTGTATATTTTTGTTTTTATAATGAACAGTTTGTGAAATTATAGAACATGCTTTACAATAACATCAAAAACATTGACCATCTAGGGATAAATACAACAAAATTTGTAGGATATGTAGGAGCTCTGTTTTGAAAATAAGAAAACATTGCTGAGAAATTAAAGATCTAAGTAAGTTGAGAGGTAATATGTTCATAGGCTGGAAGACTTCATATTATTATCCCCATCAATATCTAGCAGACGTTTTTTTTTGCAGAATTTGATAAGCTAAAATTTATATAGATCTAGAACAGTCAAAACCGTTTTTAAAAAGAGTAGTGTTGGAGAGTGTATGCAATCTGATTCCACGACTTCTTTTGAAGCTATAGTAAGCAAGGCATTATGGTATTGTGCAAAGATAGACATTTAGATCAGTGCAACAAAACAGAGACCATATATACATAAGTCAGTTATTTATGTGTACATGGATTTATGTGTACAGTATTTATGTGTACATGGATTTATGTAACGGGGATTTTTGACAAAGAGACCATGTAATTCAGTGAATAATGAAATTTTTTATTGTTATGTTAATCACCATACATTACATCGTTAGTTTTTGATGTAGTGTTCCATGATTCATTGTTTGTGCATAACACCCAGTGCTCCATGCAGAACGTGACCTCTTTAATACCCATCACCAGACTAACCCATCCTCCCATGCCCCTCCCCTCTAGAACCCTCAGTTTGTTTTTCAGAGTCCATTGTCTCTCATGGTTCGTCTCCCCCTCTGATTCCCCCCCTTCATTCTTCCCCTCCTACTATCTTTTTTTTTTTTTTCTTAACGTATATTGCATTATTTGTTTCAGAGGTACAGGTCTGTGATTTCAACAGTCTTGCACAATGCACAGTGCTCGTCATAGCACATACCCTCCCCAATGTCTATCACCCAGCCACCCTATCCCTCCCACCCCCCACCACTCCAGCAACCCTCAGTTTGTTTCCTGAGATTAAGAATTCCTCATATCAGTGAGGTCATATGATACATGTCTTTCTCTGATTGACTTATTTCGCTCAGCATAATACCCTCCAGTTCCATGCAAGTAGTTGCAAATGGCAAGATTCCATTCTTTTTGATGGCTGCATAATATTCCATTGTATATATATACCACATCTTCTTTATCCATTCATCTGTTGATGGACATCTTGGCTCTTTCCACAGTTTAGCTATTGTGGACATTGCTGCTATAAACATCGGGGTGCACGTACCCCTTTGGATCCCTACATTTGTATCTTTGGGGTAAATAACCAGTAGTGCAATTGCTGGATCGTATGGTAGCTCTATTTTTCAACTTTTTGAGGAACCTCCATAGTGTTTTCCAGAGTGGTTGCACCAGCTTGCATTCCCACCAACAGTGTAGGAGGGTTCCCCTTTCTCCGCATCCCTGCCAACATCTGTCGTTTCCTGACTTGTTAATTTTAGCCATTCTGACTGGTGTGAGGTGGTATCTCATTGAGGAATGAACAATCTTTTAATCAAATGGTGCTAGAAGAACTTGATACTCATATGGCAAAAATTAGTCTTGACTTTTCCTCCACACCATACACAAAAACTAATTTGAAATGATTCATAGACTGAAAAATCCCCTTTTTTGCATTTCTGAGTCACTTTATTTTAGATGTGTTTTCTTTTTATATAAAGCATGTAGTTGGGTCTTGCTGTGTGTATCAAACTGAAAATGTTTGTCTTTTAATGGATGAATAAAGCCCATTCACATTTATAGATATGTCTTAATTTTGGTCTTGACCCTGCCATACTTTTTAAAAAATAATTACTATGTGAATTATATTTGTTATCTTTGTTATATCTTTGTTATAGTGTGATGTTCTCTACATATTTTTGTGCCTTTTTTTCAATCTTGTGGATATTTAGCAACACATGTTTTTATCCTAGTAATACTTTTTTTCAAATGCCCTTAATATCCTGTGTTACTATATGGTTTGCCATTTTCCAGTGTTATCCTTTGTCTCTCACCTATTATACAATGAACAATAAGCTAATTTCACTTTTCTTCCTTTTCTCCCTTTCTTTAATATTTAGTTGCATTATTTGTCATCAAAACGTATAACTTTTATATGTTTACCCTCACTTCTGCCTCTTTTTATTATTAGATCTATAATTAAATATATCAGATTTACAGTCATTTCCTTTATATTTCTTTCTCCAGTCATCTTTTGGTTGGATGAGTCTTATTCTTTAGTAGTTTGCTCAAGAAGGGGACATGGGTATAAAATTCTCTGAATTCTTGAATGCTCAAAATTTAAAAAAATGTCTTTGTACTTGAAGGACAGCTTGATTCATACTTTATTTCTTACGGTTTCTTGAAAATGCTGCTTTATTGTTACCTTATTTTGAGAATTCTGATGTTAGCGTAGTTTTGTCTTATTAACTGATTTGTTCGTTTTTGATGTGTTGAGGATTTTTTTCTTTATCTTTAAAGTCTAGTTGCTTTTTTAGGACATGTCTCAGAGTTTTTCATTGTGGGTCAATTTCCCAGGTGCCTGATGAACAATGTCAATATGTAGATTCAGTTTTTATTTTATTTTAAGAAATCTTTCTCAAATTATAGTTTTAATTTTTAGACTCATTCCAGTGTTTTGCTTTTAGTTTTTAGGAATTCCATTTAAACTTCCAAGTTTAAAATCTTGACTTGTTTTCCATTTCCTTTTTTTTAAAAAAGATTTTATTTATTTATTTATTTATTTATTTATTTATTTATTTATTTGAGAGAGGGAGAATGAGAGGGAGAAGCAGACTCCCCGCTGAGCAGGGAGCCTGATGTGGGGCTCAATCCCAGGACCCTGGGATCATGACCTGACTTGAAGGCAGACGCTTAACAACTGAGCCACCCAGGTGCCCCTGTTTTCCATTTCAAGTACTTTCTCTTTCACTTCTTTATCTCACTCATATTCTCATTTCCTTGTTTTTCTTCAGCGTACCTTATGAAGTTTTCATTCAAATCTGGTCTTCATTTCTGATATGATTTTGGCTTTTTCTTCTATTTTTCTTGGATTTTTATCAACTCTTGTTTCTTTTCTTCTTGTCTTCTGGTCCATTTTTGTTTTTATTTTTAAAATTTATAATTCAAGTTTTTTTTTTATCCCCATATATTTAGATGCTACAAGTGTGTAGTAGTGAGTTTTCTTTTGCTCCATAGTTAGTTTCTTGGGGCGGGGGGAATGGGAGTTAAGACTTTTTTTAGTTGAAGTGTTTGAGCCTTTTCTTTTTCCTTATAGTAATTTGATATAGATGAAGAATGTTTCTGCTTTTGCATTTCATGAGCATGGCTGGTTTTTGGCATAGTTTATAAGATTCCTGGTTCAGAAGTAATGTCTTATGTTGTAGCAAAGTATGGTCTCTTTACTGGTTGTCTTTTGAATGGGTGTTGGTGGTGAAGGCTGTATGTCTTTTGACTTTTCTTTCTTTTTTTAAGTTTCTTTTTTCAGGACCCTAAATTTCCCCCTCTATTTTTTGTCCCTTCATTGTACCATTTAAAAAGATCACCTTTCCATTATCCCCTGAATAAATCTCTTCCTAAGACTGCTCTTTTGAGTTCCATGTCCACATTTAAGCCCTTTCTCTAAGTTTGCACTGATCTACCACAGCTCTTTCTCAGTATTTTCCCCCTTGGGATGGACTTTCTCTTTCTGGAGCTAATTTTTGTTCAGTCTTAGTTCATCTGTTTTCCTCTTTTATTCCCCCTGTGGCTCACTCCCACTACCTGTTTGATCTCTACATAGGGCTGGAGTGAGAATTCTAAAAATATCTCTGCTGGGAATTGGTATTTATTTGTTCTCCTTACAGGTAATTTGAAATTTGTAGTATTCTGTGTCTTCTAGTTGTGTTGACAACGTGGAATTTTTGTGATTTTACTTCTTTTCCTTTTTGGTTTGTAGAGTTTGGGAGGATGTGTTGTGATTTGGATTTATGTAACTGCCATTACCTTGGCTACCCCAGAACTCAAAAATGGAAGCTAAATGACAGATTTGAAGGTTTTATAAATCTCAAAACAATATAATAAGCAGTAATTATTATTATTATAGTTGCTACTGCTGTGTACCAAATGTTTATAATTATAAAAGCATTCAGATTGCAGTGGTGTTCAGTTGGTTTTCCTTCTGCATTGTTGTCATTTGAAAACTGCTTACTGCCCTGAATATACACTCTTGATTTCACAGGTGCCCTAGAACTCTTCTATGTAATGGGATCCTATTCTTATCTTTCCCAAATAATATCATAAGCTATTTTCAAGTTATACATCTGATAAGAGGGTAATATCTAAAATATGTAGAGAACTCATACAACTCAATAAAAAATCTGATTTAAAAATGGTCAGAGGAACTAAATAGACATTTTCCAAAGAACTTCTACAAATGACCAAGAGGTACATGAAAAAGGTACTCAACATCAATAATTATCAGAGAAATGCAAATCAAAAGTACAATGAAATATCACCTCACACCTGTTAGAATGGTCATCAGTAGGGGCGCCTGGCTGGCTTAGTCAGTGGAGCGTGTCTCTTGATCTCAGGGTTGTGAGTTCAAGTCCCATGGTAGGTGTAAAGATTACTTAAAATCATAAAAAAAATGGTCATCATCAAAAAGGCAAGAGATAAATGTTGATGAGGATGTGGAGAAAAGGAAACTCTGGTACACTGTTAGTGGGAATGTAAGTTGGTGCAAGAACTGTGGAAAATAATATGGAGGTTCTTCAAAAAATTGAAAATAGAACTACTACATGATCCAGCAATTCCACTTATGGGTATATACGTGGAGGAAATGAAATCACTATCACGAAGAGGTATCTTCATCCTCAAGTTCATTACAGCATTATTTATAATAGCCGAGACATGGAAACAACTCTTAAGTTTCCATCAACAAATGAATGGGTAAAAAAATGTGGTGTTATATGTACAATGGAATATTCAGCTATAAAAAAGAAGGAAATCGATGAACCATGGGAGACTATGGACTTTGAGAAACAAACAGGGTTTTAGAGGGGAGGGTGGAGGGGGGATTGGTTAGCCCGGTGATGGGTATTAAGGAGGGCACGTACTGCATGGAGCACTGGGTGTTATATGAAAACAATGGACTGTGGATCACCACATCAAAAACTAATGATGTATTGTATGGTGACTAACATAACATAATAAAATTAAAAAAAAAAAGGAAATCTTGCCATTTGCAACATGGGTAGAACTTGAGGGCATTATGCTAAATGAAATAAGTCAGATAAAGAAGAATACTGTATGATCTCTAAAAAAAACCAAGTTCATAGAAACAGAACAGATTGGAGGTTGCTAGAGGCAGGGGATGGGGAATGAGGAAAATAGGTGAAGACGGTCAAAAGATACAAACTTCATGTTATAAGAAAAATAAGTTCTGGAGATATAATGGGCAACATGGTGACTGTAGTTAACAGTACTGTGTTGTATATTTGAAAGTCACTAAGAGAGTAAATCTTAAAAGTTCTTACCATAAGAAAAAAAAATTGTAACGGTGTGAGATGATGGATAGTAACTGAACTTACTGTGATAATCATTTATTTTTATATATATGTGAATCATTAATTGTACAACTTAAATTAGTACAAATTTATAGTCAGTTATATCTCAGTAACATTGGAAAAAAGATCAGAAAAACTAAAATACAGTTCTGTGAAATATTGACATAAACAAGGCAGAAAAGGAGAAACAGAAGAACAAAAAACAGGGGAGATAAATAGAAAAATAACAAAAGAACAATCCCAAACTCAGTTATAGCAAAAATTGTATTAAATGTTAGTTTACTAAATATTCCAGTTAAAAGGAGGAATGAATTTTAAAAACAAGACCCAACCATCTATGAATAGACTTGTATGTCTATAGACTATAGACTTACATGTCTATAAGTGAAACTCAGTTTAAATATAAATATATAAGTGATGAAAGCAAATGGATGGAAAAAGATATACCTTGATAGCAGGAAGTATAAGGTATGGAGTGACTGTATTAATATTATAGAAATGATTTCAGGATAGAAAGCATTAACAGAGATAATGAGGAACATTTTGTAATGATTAAGGGCCAATTCATCAGTTTCTCCTTTCAGTTGCAATTGACATAACTAAAAAAGAAATCAGTAAAAAACATAGATCTGAACGTTATCAACTTACCTTGACATTGATATTTATAGGACACTACACTCAACAGTAGAATGCAGATTCAAATGCACATAGTATGTTTACCAGGACATATCCTATGTTGGGATTTAAAACAATATATAATAAATTCAGAAAGACTGAAGTCACAGAGTATATTCTCTGACAACAGAATTAAGTTAGGTATCAGTAACAACTGGGAAAATCTCAAACATTTGGAAATTAAAACTCTTCTCAATAATCCATGATCAAAAATGAAATCACAAGTGAAATTAGGAAATATTTGGAGCTGAATGATAAATACAACATATCAAAATTTGTGGGTTGCAGCGAAACCCAAAACTAGCAGGTAACGTATAGCTTTAAATGCCTATATTAGCAAACAAGAGAGATCTAAAATCAGTGATGTACTAAAAAAAAAAATCAATGATCTGAGTTCCCATCTTAGGTAATTAGAAAAAGGTAAAGTAAATTAAGTCCAGTGTAAGTAAAAGTAAAGAATAAAGATAGGAGCATAAATCAGTAAAATGAAAACAAAAATAATACAGGAAATCAATCGAAATAAAAGCTTATATACTGAAAAGAGAAGGACACTAAGGTGACAGACTGATTTAGAAAAAAGAGTGGAGATACCGATTACCAATATGAAGAACAAAAGAGAGTGTATCACTACAGATCCCACAGACATTAAAAGGATAATAAGGGAATATTATACATTTTATGCCTATGAACTTTGCAACCTAGGTGAAATGGAAGATTCTTGGAACTATACAAGTTAACAAAAGTTATTCAAGGAATAATAGGAAACTATGATAGCCCTATATCCACTAAAGAAATGGAATTTGTAATTAAAAACTGTTTCACAAAGAAAACTCCAGGCCTGGATGGTTTCACTGACAAATTATATAAAACATTTAGGTAGAAATGATACCAGTCCTAACAACCTGTTTCAGAAAAGAGAGGAGAGAACAGTTCCCAGTTTATTATTTGAACTGATATTACCCTGATAACAAAATCAGACAAACATATTACAAGACAAGACAACTACAGACCAAAATTCATCATAAACATTGACACAAAAATCTTTAGTACAGTTTTAGCAAACTGAGTGCAAAGGTACATGGGTTTATCCTGGGAATGTTAAGGTTGGATTAACATTAGAAAATCATTCAATTTAATTTGCTGTCTTACTAGGATAAATAAGAAAAATCATATAATTATTTTCATAAATGCAAAAAAAAAAGCATTTGACAAATTAAACACTCATTCATGATAAAAACTCTCAGTAAACTGAGAATAAAAGATAGTTTTGCAGCCTGGTTAAGGGGCATCTACAAAAATTTATATGGAAAGACAATGAACATACAATAGTAAAAACAATCTTGGAAAAAGAAGAATAACATTATAGGATTTAAAATACCTGATTTCAAGGCTGACTTACATTGAGCTACTATAATTAAGACGTGCAGTATTGGCATAACTATCAACATATAGATCAATGAAATTGGATAGAATCCAGAAGTAAACAACTGATGAATCACTAAATTTTACCTCTGAAACTAAAAAGAAAAAAAAAAAGTAGACCCATACTTACATGCTCAATTGATTTTGATAAATATGCTAAGGCAGATCAGTGGGAGAATGGACAGTGTTTTCAAAAAAGGATATGGGAACAGCTGGATTTCTGTATGAAAAATAAGATCCTTAACCTTTTTCTTAGGGCAAAATTAACTTGAGATGTCAGAGACAAGAGGTAAAACTATTACATTTCTAGAAGAAAAGGAAGAAGAATATCTTTGTGGCTTTAGGTTGGACAGAGATTTCCTAAATAGGACACAAAAGGCACAAACTATACAAGGAAAAATTTTTAATGAGATGCACTAAATCAAAATTTTAAAAATTTGCTTTGCTGAAGACACAGTGGAGAAAGCTAAAAGGCAGTCATAGTCCTGGATAAATTATTTGCTAACCATTTATATGGCAGATGACTTGTAATCTCAAAACTCAGTAATAGGGTTTGTAGTAGGAAAAACAAAAAACAAAAACCTCAGTAACAACACAACAAAAGAATGGGCAAAAGACTTGAACAGTCTTCACAAAAGAAGACATGCGAGTGGTCAATGAACTGAGCCGTTGGCTCACATGTGTCCCACATCTGCATCGCCCAGTTGTCAGTTTGGCGTTGGGTGAATAAACAAAGTGTGGTGTATCCATAGAATAAAGTACTATTTAACAGTTAAAAGGAATGAACTGTTGATACATGCAACAACTTCAGTGAGTTTCAGGGGCGTTATGTTAAATGAAAGAAGTCAGTCAAAATGGTTACATACCATATGACTCGATTTTTATGTCATTCTCTAAAAGGCAAAACTATAGTGATGGAAGATAGATCAGCAATTGCCATGGGTAGAGATGGGGGGGAAGGAGTGACTTGAAAGAGATAGCATAAGGGAGTTTTTTGGGGTGATGGAACTGTCTGAATATAGTTTGAGGTGATATAACACAAATCTGTGCATGTGGTAAGATTCATAGAACTATATACTGAGAATAAGTTTCAAATTACAATTTAAAAAATAAAAAATTAATGTAACTCTAAGATTCACCAGCGTTGTGCATAGCTCTAATATATTGGACTTCATTAATCCATCCTTCTGTCAGTTCATATTTATTTATTTTTTCTCTTTTGTTATTAAGAACAGTGCTGCTTTGAACCTTCTTGTGTTGCCTGCTGGCATACATGTTTATTTTTCTTAGGGTATGTGATTAGGAGAGGAGTTGCTGAATTAATATGCATAGACCAATCTGAGAAGATAATGCCAAATTGTTTTCCAAAGTGCTTTTGGTTTACATTTTCCTCTATAGCCTTTAAACAATTTACATGTCTGAAGAGGTCATTTTATCCTAACTCTTTATTAATAGTTTAGCTAGGTATAGAATGCTAAGTTAGAAATTCTTTTCCTTCAGCATTTTTAAGGTATTGTCCATTGTCTTCTGGTATGCAGTGTTAGTATTAAGAAGTCTATGACTCCTGATCTTTTGGGTATGATCTATTTTTCCTATTTGGAAGCTTATTAATAGAACCATAATTCTGCTCCCAGGGTTCTGGGATTTCACATGTTCACAAATTTCACAGTATGTTCTTTAGGATGGGTTTATTTTTGTCCAATATGTTCGGTCCTTGGGGGCCTTTTTTATTAACTATAAATGAATAGCATGAGAATGCCTGAAGGGTAAAAAGCCTAGGATACCAGGATTCTGAGAGCTCAAGGTTGGAAGGGGGCTGGAGTTTTTTTCTGTATATGTTCGTATAATCCTCCTATTTTTTGTTACTCATCCCCACTCCTCAGATGAGCCAGGTGTCACCCAATCTTGGTAAACATCCATTCACTCTTTTGGAGAATAAACTTTCCAGTGGAGGAAAGGGGATACACTGAGATGTGGATTGGAGGAGGTGAATCTAATGATCTAAATGCTATCTAGAAATTTTAAATCAATCTTTTCTTATTTTAGCATCTCCCTTGAACTCCTTCCTCCTTCCCGCCACTTCCAGAGTTACGTGTTATTGCCAGTTCTTGAGCTTGTTAAGAATTTTGAGGTGTAAATTGGGTTGGTTCTTTTTACTCTTGGTGTGGGTTTGGTTTTCTCAGACTTGCCCATCTGTTTTTCAGCTTTTAAAATTATTTAGGTTTTGTTTCCTTTCCCATTTTCTTCATCCTGTGAGTTACAGGACTAAAAATAATTTTTTTTTCTTAACTATGATTTTAGTTATATTTTAGGAGGGAGTGAAATTGGATGCTTTTATTTGGCTAGCTTCCTTTGCAATTTAAATTTAAAAATTTTATGACCTAAGTATTTGTTGGAGCAGAAGAAAATGATGATTTTTAAACTTTCACATCCTAACAAACCCAGTAATTCATCAAGGAATTACTTCTTAGGTATTGGGATACTAATTATCAGTGGAGTATAGGGTGTGAAGAAGTTTTTCCCATAAAGAACCAGAAGCCCTATTTTCTTGAATGCTTGACCCAGGAATTTATGATCGAGTGCTGTATTCTTGCAAGGTTTTTAGAAATCAGTGACTGTTTTCCATGGATGTCAGTGAACTTAGGTGCATGTTTCTCAAGGAGTGGCCACAGCTTTCATCAAATTCTCAGGCAAGTCTCTCTGCTTGAGGCATGAAGTTAGGTTTTAAAGTGAAGTGATTTAGGGGTTTTCTTCTGTTTTCTATCATAGGTAAAGATTAGATCCACCCTTTGAATCTCAGCATTTTGTCAGTGTAGGCCTTTTATGCAGTCAGTTACAGTGGAGGGACTGCTTCCAAATCACAATGGAAAATTGTAGGGTGTATTTTTCTGCCTTAAATAAAGTATCACTTTATTTTTATTACTTATTTTCAGTTTATCTCTAATGAGCCTCATTTGTATTAATTTTCTAGGTTTGTGATTTTGCATCCGTAGCCTTAAACTATCATATTTCAGATCTCAGTGTATGATCGCAAGGTTTTTTTAAAAAATCATATTTTTTGTACTTCCAGGCAGAAACAATTTCTTAAAATTATGCTACTGCATAATGACAGTTTTCCACCTCAATAAACAGCATGTTGAGATTGTGTGCTATGATTATTATACTAGCTTTTGGAGTTATGTTCTTTCACTTGAGGTTTTTGGGGTTTTATTTAGATTTAGGTGTAGTATATTTTTAAATACTCCAGTTCAGTAATTTTCTCTAATATTCATCTCTTGCAGTTTTTTGTATCATCTTGCTCTCTTGTTTTCTCATTGACCTATAGTGGGGAATGGTATAACTGTCCTTTAGACAGAATAGATATATATACACCAGTGAATTGAACAAAACTAAAATTTTTTTGTTAGGTGGAGACAGTTTACCATGTATCTTTCCCTTCTTAATTGTTTTTATTTTATTTTTAGACCAGCTGTTGTTTCATTGCTTCTCCATTCCCACCTGTCCTTTTCACATTAGTGACTGTGTCTTTTGTATTGTTCCTTCAAACATTTCTACTTTTAAAAAATTGAACCAACCCATTCCTTAACACTTCATCTTATTTTTCATCTTAACATGTACTTGAACATCTGATGTACCCTGTAGTTTTGGTTTTTTTGTAACCTGTTTATTCCCAGAATGTTTTAGCTCCACAAGTGTAAGGGTTTTTATATCATTTGTTGACTGCTATATCCCCAGAGCCTACAGTGGTGCCTGACATAATAAATACTTGTTGAATGGATCTCTTACCCGTTCATATGCTGCTTTTCTTCAAAAGAAGTATGAAGAGAAAGGTCTTTATTACTACACAGTCCTGGATTTGAATCCTGGTTTGACTTCTTACTAGTTTTGTTGACCTGAGGTTGGCTAATTGAACAATTTGTTACCTTTTCCCTTCTCTATAAGACTTGGCAACTAAAACTTGTTGGATTTAAAGTGAGCCATTCCAGTTCACCTCGACTGCTTAAAAAAAACTACTTAATCAAATTCTAATTGACATACAATAAGTTGCCCCTATTTAAAGTGTACAGTTCGGTAAATTTTGACATATGTATTCACTCTTAAATCCATTATTATAATACCCCCAAGAGTTTCTTTAATGCCACTTTTCATCCCTTCTTTCCCTTCTTGTCCCTTTTCTCATCTTCAAACAACCACGAATCTGCTTTTTGTCACTGTACATTAGTTTGCATTTTGTAAAATTTTATAGAAATCAGTCATACTACATGTACTCTTCTTTGGCTGCTTCTTTTCATTTAGCCTAGTTATTTTGAGATTTATCTATGCTGTTGCATGTATCAATAGTCATTCCTTGCTGAATAGTATTCCATTATATGGACATACCACAGTTGTTTTATCCATTCATCTGTTGATGGATATGTGAGTTGTTTCCAGTTTTTTGATATTACTATCGGTAAGCTACAATGAACACCCATGTGTAGGTCTTGGAATGGTTGTCTTTTTCCTTTCCTCTTGGGGAAATACCTAGGAGTGGATGGCTGGATTATGTGGTAAATGTGGTTTAACTTTTTTTAGAAACTGCCACACCTTCTTTTTCCCCCCAAAATGATAGTACCATTTTATAATCATGCCAGCAGTGCATGAGAATACCAGTTCTTCCACATCCTTGCCAGTATGGTCAGTCTTTTTAACGCTAGCCATGTGTAGGTGTGTTACAGTATCTCATTGTGGTTTTAGTTTGCATTTACCTAGTGACTAATGATGTTGAGGATCCTTTTATGTGCCATCTGTTTATCTTCTTTGGAGTGAATTTCAGATCTTTTTGCCCATTTAAAAATTAGGCTGTTTTCTTGTTGTTGGGCTCTTTTAGTTGTCATCGTTTTTGAAGTTTTAGAATCATTTAAGCCATGGTTTTTGTGATCTTAAAATTTCATGCCCCATATTTGTTTGTTTGTTTGTTTTTTACCATAATAGCTTTTAAAAATTATGGTAAAGCCAGTGGGTTGGGCATCGGTTCTGGTGCCTGTACTTGGGGAGGAGGAGGAGTGGATTTCAGATTTCTAGCATCAGCCTGTCTTCCTCCTCTTCTTCATTATTTTGACTGTTAGGAAGTGGGGGTCAGGTCAGGTGTGTTAAATTTTTGTCTATCTCGGACTGGCGGAGCAAGATGGCGGAAGAGTAGGAGACCTGGATTTCGTCTGGTCCCAGGAATTCAGCTGGATAGGGATCAAACCATTCTGAACACCTACGAACTCAACAGGAGATCGAAGAAAAGAATAGCAACAACTCTCTGAACAGAAAAGCGACCACTTTCTGGAAGGGTAGGATGTGCAGAGAAGTGAATCCGAAGCGATATTCGGGAGGATAGATGGAGGGGGAAGGGGCCTCCGTCGGCCCTTCTGGCAAGTGATAGAGTCAATGGAGCACAAAATCGGAACTTTTAGAAGTTGGCTCTGCTGAGGGATGTCGCTACAGTGGCTAAGCGGGGGGTGGAACCCTCGCTGGGACAGTGTGGTCTGAGGACCCTCGGGGTCACAGAAAGACTGGGGGTGACTGAGTGCGGCAGAGCTTCCAGGTTTCGGAGCAGGGAGGCCGGCTGCAGAGTGCCCATGGAACATTCTCCAGAATAGATCATATCCTAGGTCACAAATCAGGTCTCAAACAGTACCAAAAGATGGGGATCATTCCCTGCCTATTTTCAGACCATAATGCTTTGAAACTAGAACTCAATCACAAGAGGAAAGTCGGAAAGAACTCGAATACATGGAGGCTAAAGAGCATCCTACTAAAGAATGAATGGGACAACCAGGAAATTAAAGAAGAATTTAAAAAATTCATGGAAACAAATGAAAATGAAAATACAACTGTTCAAAATCTTTGGGATACAGCAAAGGCGGTCCTAAGAGGAAAGTATATAGCAATACAAGCCTTTTTCAAGAAACAAGAAAGGTCTCAAATACACAACCTAACCCTACACCTAAAGGAGCTGGAGAGAGAACAGCAAATAAAGCCTAAACCCAGCAGGAGAAGAGAAATAATAAAGATCAGAGCAGAAATCAATGAAACAGAAACCAAAAGAACAGTAGAACAGATCAACAAAACAAGGAGCTGGTTCTTTGAAGGAATTAATAAGATTGATAAAGCGCTGGCCAGACTTATCAAAAAGAAAAGAGAAATGGGAGGAAGGAAAGATGGCGGAGGAGTAGGGGACCCTATTTCAACTGGTCCCCAGAATTGAGCTGGATATCTAAGAGACCACTCTGAGCACCCACGAAGCCAGCCTGAGATGTAAGAAGATCTGGATCTCTACAAACAGAATGTTGCAGGCGGTTGGTTTTGAGGTACGAAGCGGGGAGCCCTGATTCTGCAGGCAGATATCGGAGGATAAACGGCAGCGGGAGGGTGCCTGGCCTTGGGGATTCTACACCGCCGGATTCACATGCGTGCTGGGGATGGGGCACAGACTCGCAGACCGGTAGCGGCTGGGAAAGGACTCTAGGGCAGCCCCCCGGGGCAGAAACCCAGAGCTGCGGGGTCACGCGTGCGAACTGCAGCCCCCGGGACAGAAACCAGGAGTGGCGGGTCGCGCAGGCGAACTGAGAGCGGCTGGCGGTTTTAGAAGCACAAAGGGCAGAGACGTGCCCCGACCGGGAGGCAGGACTGGGAGCACTGCAGAGGGGCGCACAACCCAGGCCGCTGCAGTTTATAGCAGCATGGGCAGAAACGGAGACGGTGTGGCCTGGAGTGCTCACTGAAGAACAGACTGCGATATCTATGCTCTGAGGCAGAGGGTTGGAAACGGTCTCTTCTGCTCTGACTCACGGAGGAGATGCGGAAAGCCCCAGGGAAAGCCGCTAGAGAACAAAAGCCCCCAAAACAGATTCCCACTGAGCCCATCGCCCCGCCACAGAGGGGCAGGGCAACACCGCCCAAACAGGGTTTCCTGAGTAATAGCGCGGCAGGCCCCTCCCGCAGAAGACAGGCTGGGAAAACAAGAAGCCAGCAACCCTAAGGTCCCAAGAAAACAGGTGCATCTTGCTTGGGTTCTGGTCAATAATTTGGACTCTATACATTCCCTCAAACACCTATCAACAGAATGACTAGGAGGAGGAGCCCCCAAAACAGAAAAGACTCAGAGATTATGACTTATGCTGCAGATTTACAAATGGATACAGACATAACCAAGATGTCAGAGATGGAATTCAGGCTAGCAATTGTGAAGACAGTGGCCAGAATGGAGAAATCCATTAATGGCAACATAGAGTCTCTAAGGGCAGAAATGAAAGGTGAATTGGCAGAACTTAAAAATGCTATCAATGAGATCCAATCCAATCTAGATAATCTAACAGCTAGAGTAACTGAGGCAGAAGAGCGAATAAGCGACCTGGAAGACAATATAATAGATAAAAAGGGAAAAGAGGAGGCCAGGGAAAAACAACTCAGAATCCATGAAAATAGAATCAGAGAAATAAGTGACACCATGAAGCATTCCAATATCAGAATAATTGGGTTCCTGGAGGGAGTGGAGAGAGAGAGAGGGCTAGAAGATGTATTTGAG
Organism: Phoca vitulina; assembly: GCF_004348235.1. Lineage (NCBI taxonomy): Eukaryota > Metazoa > Chordata > Mammalia > Carnivora > Phocidae > Phoca > Phoca vitulina. Next base: position 8,765,546 of record NW_022589716.1, read on the forward strand.
CAAATCGTAGCTGAGAACTTCCCTAATCTGGGGAATGAAACAAACATTCGAGTCCTAGAGGCAGAGAGGACCTGTCCCAAGATCAAGGAAAACAGGCCAACACCCCAGCATGTAATTGTAAAACTTGCAAATCTTAGAACCAAGGAAACCATCCTAAGGGCAGTTAGGGGGAAGAGATTCCTTACGTACAGAGGGAGGAACATCAGAATAACGTCAGACCTATCCACAGAGACCTGGCAAGCCAGAAAGGCCTGGCAAGACATATTCAGGGTACTAAATGAGAAGAACATGCAGCCAAGAATACTTTATCCGGCAAGGCTCTCATTTAGAATGGATGGAGAGATGCAGAGCTTCCACGACTGGCAGAAACTGAAAGAATATGTGACCACTAAGCCGGCCCTGCAAGAAATATTAAGGGGGGTTCTATAAAAGGAGAAAGACCCCAAGAGTGATCTACAACAGAAATTTACAGGGACAATCTATAAAAACAACGTCTTCACAGACAACATGATGACAATTAATTCATATCTTTCAACAATCACTCTCAACGTGAATGGCCTAAACGCTCCCATAAAACGGCCCAGGGTTGCAGACTGGATAAAAAGACAGGACCCATCCATATGCTGTCTACAAGAGACTCATTTTGAACCTAAAGATACATCCAGACTGAAAGTGAAGGGATGGAGATCCATCTTCCATGCCAGCGGACCTCAAAAGAAAGCTGGGGTAGCAATTCTTATATCAGACAAATAAGATTTTAAACTAAAATCGGTAATGAGACACAAAAGGACACTATATCATTCTTAAAGGGTCTATCCAACAAGAAGATCTAACAATTGTAAATATCTATGCCCCCAACATGGGAGCAGCCATCTACATAAGCCAACTGTTAACCAAAATAAAGAGTCATATTGATAACAATACATTAATTGTAGGAGACCTCAAGACTCCACTCTCAGCAATGGACAGATCATCTAAGCAGAAAATCAACAAGGAAACAAGAGCTTTGAATGATACCCTGGACCAGATGGACCTCATAGATATTTACAGAACATTCCACCCTAAAACAACAGAATACTCATTCTTCTCGAGCGCACATGGAACTTTCTCCAGAATAGACCATATACTGGGTCACAAATCAGGTCTCAACCGATACCAAAAGATTGAGATTATTCCCTGCTGATTCTCAGACCACAATGCTCTAAAACTGGAACTCAATCACAAGAAAAAATTTGGCAGAAATTCAAACACGTGGAAGCTAAAGACCACTCTGCTCAAGAATGTTTGGGTCAACCAGGAAATCAAAGAAGAACTTAAACAATTCATGGAAATCAATGAGAACGAAAACACATCGGTCCAAAACCTATGGGATACTGCAAAGGCGGTCCTAAGGGGGAAATACATAGCCATCCAAGCCTCACTCAAAAAAATAGAAAAATCCCGAATTCACCAACTAACTCTACACCTTAAAGAACTAGAGAAAAAGCAACAAATGATGCCTAAGCCATGCATTAGAAGAGAAATAATTAAAATTAGAGCAGAAATCAATGAATTAGAAACCAAAAACACAGTAGATCAGATCAACGAAACTAGAAGTTGGTTCTTTGAAAGAATTAATAAGATCGATAAACCACTGGCCAGACTTATCCAAAAGAAAAGAGAAAGGACCCAAATTAATAAAATTATGAATGAAAGGGGAGAGATCACGACTAACACCAAGGAAATAGAAACAATTATTAGAAATTATTATCAACAGCTGTATGCCAATAAACTGAGCAATCTGGATGAAATGGAGGCCTTCCTGGAAACCTATAAGCTGCCAAGACTGAAACAGGAAGAAATTGACAACCTGAATAGGCCAATAACCAGTAACGAGATTGAAGCAATGATCAAAACCTCCCAAAAAACAAGAGTCCAGGGTCTGATGGATTCCCTGGGGAATTCTACCAAGCATTCAAAGAAGAAATAATACCTATTCTACTGAAACCATTTCAAAAAATAGAAACAGAAGGAAAACTTCCAAACTCATTCTATGAGGCCAGCATTACCTTAATCCCCAAACCAGGCAAAGACCTCATCTAAAAGGAGAATTTCAGACCGATATTCCTGATGAATATGGATTCCAAAATCCTCAACAAAATCCTAGCTAATAGGATCCAACAATACATTAAAAGGATCATCCACCACGACCGAGTGGGATTTATCCCCGGGATGCAAGGGTGGTTCAACATTTGCAAATCAATCAATGTGATAGAACACATTAATAAGAGAAGGGAGAAGAACCATATGGTCCTCTCAATTGATGCAGAAAAAGCATTTGATAAAATACAACATCCTTTCCTGATTAAAACTCTTCAGAGTATAGGGATAGAGGGAACATTCTTCAAGTTCATAAAATCCATCTATGAAAAACCCACAGCGAATATTATCCTCAATGGGGAAAAGCTGAGAGCCTTTCCCTTAAGATCAGGAACACGTCAAGGATGCCCACTCTCGCCACTATTGTTCAACATAGTACTAGAAGTCCTAGCAACAGCAATCAGACAACAAAAAGAAATAAAAGGTATTCAAATTGGCAAAGAAGAAGTCAAACTCTCTTTTCACAGACGACATACTTTATGTGGAAAACCCCAAAGACTCCACCCCCAAATTACTAGAACTCATCCAGCAATTCAGTAATGTGACAGGATACAAAATCAATGCACAGAAATCAGTTGTTTTCTTATACACTAACAATGCAACTGTAGAAATAATAATTAGAGAAACGATTCCATTTACAATAGCACCAAAAACCATAAGATACCTCGGAATAAACCTAACCAAAGAGGTAAAGGATCTATACTCTAGGAACTACAAAACACTCATGAAAGAAATTGAAGAAGACACAAAAAGATGGAAAAATATTCCATGCGCATGGATCAGAAGAATAAACATTGTTAAAATGTCGATGCTACCCAGAGCAATCTATACTTTCCATGCCAACCCAGTCAAAATTCCAATGACATTTTTCAAAGTGCTGGAACAAACAATCCTAAAATTTGTATGGAATCAGAAAAGACCCTGAATCACCAAGGAAATATTGAAAATGAAAAAGCTGGGGGCATCACATTGGCCGATTTCAAGCTATATTACAAAGTTGTGATCACCAAGACAGCATGGTACTGGCACAAAAACAGACATACAGACCAATGGAACAGAATAGAGAGCCCAGATAAGGACCCTCAACTCTATGGTCAAATAATCTTTGATAAAGCAGGAAAAAGATGCAATGGAAAAAAGAGTCTCTTCAATAAATGGTGCTGGGAAAATTGGACAGCCACATGCAGAAGAATGAAACTCGACCATTCTCTAACACCATACACAAAGATAAACTCAAAGTGCATGAAAGACCTCAATGTGAGACAGGAATCCATCAAATCCTAGAGGAGAACATAGGCAGGAACCTCTTTGACATCGCCCACAGCAACTTCTTTCAAGATACATTTCCAAAAGGTAATGAAACAAAAGCAAAAATGAACTTTTTGGGACTTCATCAAGGTAAAAAAGAAAAGAGAAATGACCCAAATCAACAAAATCTTGAATGAAAGAGGAGTGATCACAACCAACACCAAAGAAATACAGTCAATTATAAGAACATATTATGAGCAACTATATGCCAGCAAATTAGGTAATCTGGAAGGAATGGTTGCATTCCTAGAAATGTATAAATTACCAAAACTGAACCAGGAAGGAATAGAAAACCTGAACAGACCCATAACCAGCAAGGAAATTGAAGAAGTAATAAAAAATCTCCCAACAAATAGGAGCCCAGGGCCAGATGGCTTCCCAGGGGAATTCTACCAAACATTTAAAGAAGAACTAATACCTACTCTTCTGAAACTGTTCCAAAAAATAGAAATGGAAGGAAAACTTCCAAACTCGTTTTATTTGGCCACCATTACCTTGATCCCAAAACCAGACAAAGACCCCACCAAAAAGGAGAATTATAGACCGATATCCCTGATGAACATGGATGCAAAAATTCTCACCAAAATACTAGCCAATAGGATCCAACAGTACATTAAAAGGATTATTCACCACGACCAAGTGGGATGTATTCCTGGGCTGCAAGGTTGGTTCAACATCCGAAAATCAATCAATGTGATACAATACATTAACAAAAGAAAGAACAAGAACCATAGGAGCCTCTCATTAGATGCAGAAAAAGCATTTGACAAAGTACAGCATCCTTTCTTGATCAAAACTCTTCAGAGTATAGGGATAGAGGGTACATACCTCAATATCATAAAAGCCATCTGTGAAAAACCCACAGCGAATATCCTTCTCAATGGGGAAAAACTGAGAGCTTTCCCTCCAGGAACACGGCATGGATGTCCACTATCACCACTGCTATTCAACATATTATTAGAGGTCATAGTCACAGCAATCAGACAACAAAAAGAAATAAAAGGCATCCATATTGGTAAGGAAGAAGTCTAACTCTCACTGTTTGCAGTTGATATAACACTTTATGTGGAAAACCCAAAAGACTGCACCCCAAAACTGCTAGAACTCATACAGGAATTCAGTAAAGTGGCAGGATATAAAATCAATGCACAGAAATCAGTGGCATTCCTATACACCAACAACAAGACAGAAGAAAGAGAAATTAAGCAGTCGATCCCATTTACAATGGCACCCAAAACCATAAGATACCTAGGCAAAGGAGGCAAACCAAAGAGGCAAAGGATCTGTACTCAGAAAACTATAAAATACTCATGAAAGAAATTGAGGAAGACACAAAGAAATGGAAAAACGTTCCATGCTCATGGATTGGAAGAACAAATATTGTGAAGATGTCAATGCTATCTAGAGCAATCTACACATTCAATGCAATCCCCATCAAAATACCATCACCTTTTTCAAAGAAATGGGACAAATAATCCAGAGGAATGTTGAAAAAGAAAAGCAAAGCTGGCGGCATCACAATTCCGGACTTCAAGCTCTATTACAAAGCTGTCATCATCATGACAGTATGGTACTGGCACAAAAACAGACACATTGATCAATGGAGCAGAATAGAGAGCCCATAAATGGACCCTCAACTCTATGGTCAACTCATCTTCGACAAAGCAGGAAAGAATGTCCAGTGGAAAAGAGACAGTCTCTTCAACAGATGGTGTTGGGAAAATTGGACAGCCACATGCAGAAGAATGAAACGACCATTTCCTTACACCACACACAAAAATAGACTCAAAATGGTTGAAAGATCTAAATGTGAGTGAGACAGGAGTCCATCAGCATCCTAAAGGAGAACACAGGCAGCAACCTCTTCGACCTCAGCCGCAGCAGCTTCTTCCTAGAAACATCGCCAAAGGCAAGGGAAGCAAGGGCAAAAATGAATTATTGGGACCTCATCAAGATAAAAAGCTTTTGCACAGCAAAAGAAACAGTCAACAAAACCAAAAAACAACCGACAGAATGGGAGAAGATATTTGCAAATGACATATCAGATAAAGGGCTAGTATCTAAAATCTATAAAGTTATCAAATTCAACACCCAAAGAACAAATGATCCAATCAAGAAATGGGCAGAAGACATGAACAGACTTTTTTCCAAAGAAGACATCCAAACGGCCTACAGACACATGAAAAAGTGCTCAACATTGCTCGGCATCAGGGAAATCCAAATCCAAATCCAAATCAAAACCTCAATGAGATATCACCTCACAGAAGTCAGAATGGCTAAAATTAACAAGTCAGGAAATGACAGATGTTGGTGGGGTTGCGGAGAAAGGGGAACCCTCCTACACTGTTGGTGGGAATGCAAGCTGGTGCAGCCACTCTGGAAAACAGTATGGAGGTTCTTCAAAAAGTTGAAAATAGAGCTACCATACGATCCAGCAATTGCACTACTGGTTATTTACCCCAAAGATACAAATGTAGGGATCTGAAGGGGTACATGCACCCCGATATTTATAGCAGTTATGTCCACCATAGCCAAACTGTGGAAAGAGCCAAGATGTCCATC